>NC_080673.1:53568454-53871485 GCF_030445035.2 Dasypus novemcinctus
GAGTGTTAGATGAGTGGTAGTGTGAGTCCCAAACTACTGGATATATTTTTTAATTGGATAAGTACTGTGGCATTTATTGTAAAGCATATAGTTTATGACAAAATTATCTTTTTTATTTTTATATTTAGTGGATTTTACATATTTCAATATAATGCATTGGTTATTCCTCTATTTCTGGTTGGAAGAAAATTTTACCCATGAAGTTTAGGATAGTTTTATTATATTTATCTTTAAAATCTCTCTCAAGATAATGTGTATATTATCTTTATATTGGCCTTTAGTGCTGAATCCAGATGACACCTTCGAGGTGTTAATTGATCAAATAGTTGTAAACAAAGGAAGCCTTCTAGAGGATGTGGTTCCCCCTATCAATCCTCCCAAAGAAATCGAAGATCCCAGTGACAAAAAACCTGATGAGTGGGATGAAAGAGCCAAAATTCCTGACCCTTCTGCTGTCAAACCAGAAGACTGGTAAGTAAAGAATTCAGTAGGAAAGGATCTTTTGGCATTATTAAGGTATAAGCATAACATATAAGTCAAGTTTGCAACCAAGGAAACTTACTCTTTTAAATATTAGAACTCCTTATTTTATACTACAATGGGTGAAGTGCTTTTCTAAAGTGGATTTTGCACATCCCTACCTTTTCATTTTCTCTCTTTTAATTTTCATTTCAATTGCATTTAAAAATTTTTGCCTTTCAGTATATAAATGTTTATTTTTTATGCTTTTGAATCTGTGTAGAAAAAAATTCATTAATCTAAAACACTGAAACTTTCATTTAAATTTAATTCCTCTTTTGACCCTTATCACTGTGTTGCAGTCTTTTTTCAGTTAACATGTCTTGTCCTTAACGTCAGCCTTATCCTCATCATCTTATAAAACTATATATAGGATTCATTCATACCAGTTCCCTTAGCCAGTTTTCACTAGCTAGTGTTGGTGTTATTTCTATTCTACAGGATTATAAATATTTTCCTTAAAAGGAAGGTTATGTATTATTGGTTCAAGGAATTTTATAGCTTTGGTTACCTGAGTTCTGCAGAAAAAAAATGAATGAATTTTTCACAATAGCCATTTTATAGTGATAATTTTTTCCTAGAATCCTATCAACATTGTATTCCTGTACCTTTCTGTCTTAATTGGCTTTTAATTCTTCTTTTATGGCTAGAATTTCTAATTTTTAATTCAGTTTTTCTTTTCCTTATGTATTTGATAGAATCAGTGCGTTATCAGTTTTGTTTGTTTCAACAACATATCAACTTACTTTCAACTATTTGTTATACCCTAATTTTTTATTTTCTTTTTTTGTTCGTTTTACCCTAATTTTAAATTAAATTTTGGTTATATTCAACCTCAATGATATTACTTTTCCTACTTTGTTATATTTTCCCTTTTTAGATTTTTCAGTTTTTCAGACTTTTGGTAATTCTTTTTTTCCTTAACTCAAACAATTGATTTTCTACAAGATGGTTTGACAGCCTCTAATGAAATTTCTTATTTTGTCATTTTTCATTTATTTAAAATAAACTATTCTGGTAGGACGTTTTCTCCCTTTACTCAGGTATTTTTTAAAAAATAGATTTTTAGAGGCAAAATGATCGAATAATTTTCCTTCCTTCTTTCCCTCCTTCCCAGTCTCTCTCTCCTTATTATATTTGTTTAGCAGGTGGAAAATTTAAAATACAGAAGCATACCCCCAACACATTCAGAATTAATGTTGTTATAGTCATTTTTACTTAGGAATATTTTTAGTAAAAGAAAGAAAACATTGCAGATAAAATCTAAGACCCCTTTGTTTCCTTACCCTTTCCCTATAACCTTTTCCCTAAAGGCAGCAACTAACATAAATTTGGTATTTATCTTTCAAGTTTATATTTTTTCATGTTATAGGTTTCCATAAATAATATATAATACTCTTTTTAAAATTTATCTAATATCACAGTGTATAAATTCTGAAACTTTTTTCAGTTTATATTGGTAGATGTAGATATTTAATGTATTTCTAATTACTGTATAGCAAATTTCTTTTGCAGATATGCAAAATTATCCATTCTCTTACTAAACACATTTAGATTATTTCGAATTTTTCACTATTGTGAGCAATGTTTGAATATCTTCATATAGGTATAGGTATAGATATAGATAAATGGAAGAATTTCTCTAGGTCTGTACCTAGAACTTTAATTGCTGGTTCATAGTGTATACACATATTTAGCTATGTGAGATATTGCCAAATTGCTCTCCAAAATTAATGTAATTTACATTTGTATAGCTGCAGTATTATTGGGGTTGAAATTGTTTGCCAGTCTAATTATAGTACATTTAATATCTCATTATTTTAATTTTCTTGATTGTTGGTAATATTAAGCATCTTTTGATATGATCATTAACCATTAAGATTTCTTCTGTGAATTTTAGTTCCTTTTATGAATGTGTTTTCTCTTGGAGATTTTATCCTTTACTTTTTTAAAAATTATTTTTAGAGAAGCTTTAGATTACATACAGGTTACCCAAAAAATATAGAGGAATTCCAATATACCCCACTCCCACCCCCTCCCACACTTTCCCACATTAACAACATCTTTCATTAGTGTGGTACCTCTGTTACAATTGATGAACACATATTGAAGCATTGATACTATCTGTGGTCTATAGTTTACATTATAGTTTACACTTTGCACAGCACAATTTTATAGGTTTTGATGAAATGTATCCATCATTATGATGCCATGCAAGACAATTCCAGTGTCCCCAAAGGATCCCATGTTAGGCCTATTCTTTCCTCTCCCTCCCCTCAGAACCTCTGGTATCCACTGCCTTTATATCAGTGTTACAAGTTCTTCCATTGCTAGAATAATAATAAATCTACTTTAGTCCATAGGTGCATTCCTCCTTAGGTTTGTTCATTCCTCAATCTTGATTTTTGGATCATGATGCCCAGTGGGCTTAGATCCCATGGGGTAGATCGATATCACTGTCTTGCTTGCAGTTGTAGATACCCACTGTTTTTTGGGGGTGAGCATTGTCCATCATTATCCTTGTGTTAGTTGTCCTGGGCTAGTCCAAGGAACTGGAGAGTAGGTGTTATAACTCTGCTTAGATTCAACTGGAATATGAACAGACCAAAGATTTAAGTCTTATATTTCTTTAACAAGTATAGTGCTTATTATAGGTTCATATATTTAACATATGTTTAACAAGTATAGTGCTTATTATAGGTTCAAATAAAAGGGGCAGAAGACCCATGTGTTGGGAAATTATAAGTGAGTCTGACTTCTCTTAAATTGGGGAGCATATATTCCAAAGTTAGGCCACTGACAGGGTCTGAATTCCTGAGATTGTCTGCCTGACCTATAGTGCTTAGGTGTCTCCAGAGTCCACAGGAGCTCCCCTGTTTGAAGCTTTGTTTACTGTGGCAGTCAATGAGATCCTCCTGAAATGTATATAAGTGTAACCTCTGGAATGACCTCCCAACTCACTTTAAAATCTCTTAGCCATTAAAACTCATTTGTATTTAATATTTCCCCCTTTTGATCAAAGTCTTTTTATAAATGTTGTCCTTTGCTTTTGATTTAAAAATTTATAAGCTGTTAAAAATAAAATCTGGGGAATAATGGTTTATGATGCAAATACCTTCTTCTAATATATTGCTTCTATTCTAACTACAGTACTTTTCATTGAACAGTAGTTTTTCATTTTAATGTAGTCAGATTCATTATCCTTTGTATTTGGTGGTTTATGTCTTATTTAAGAAATCCTTTCTACCCAGTATCATTAAAAGATATTCTCTATATTTTCTTATAAAAGTATTTCAGTTTGGATTTTGCTATTTCCTTCCTCTGGAATGTATTTTTGTGTTTAATATGAAATAGGAAACTTTTTTTTTGCATATGATTGGCCAGTTATACTAAATGCCAATTATTGAGTGGTCTATTCTGATAGGGCAAGTTCCCCTTCTTAACTTTCTTTTTTTCCTCTAGAATTATTAGACTTTATTATTCTAGAACATCCTAATGAGATTTTTTATGAATTTGTTTTGAATTTGTGAACACGCAAAGAATTTATGTCTTTATGATAGTCTTTCCATCTTTTGAGACTATCTGGACCCTAGAAAATCATGTCCTTAGAGCTAGTCCATTCCTGTGGGTGAAAACATATTGTCAGTAGGAACTTTTGATTGGTTCACTTCAGTTAAGGACCTTTTGGTTAAATTGCTTCAGTAAGGCATGACCCAGGGTGTTTCCTAATCCTCTCATTAGAGTCCTTTATAAATGAGTTGAATACGGAGAAACACAGAAAAATCCACAAGAGCAGAAAGAGGCCCACTGAAGCTGAAAGAGAAATCCAAAGATGGGGAAGCCAGAAGCTAAAAACAGTGGAGCCCTGAGGAGAAGGCAGAGACCAGCAGAAATTGCCCTGTGCCTTCCCACATGACAGAGAAGTCCAGGATCACTGGTGGTCGGTCTTCAAGTAAAGAATGTTGCCTCTTGATGCCTTAATATAGATACTTTCCTATCTCAGCCTTGAAACTGCAAGCCTGCAAGCCAATAAACCCTCATTGTAAAAGCCAACCTATTTCTGGTATACTGCTTTCAGCAGCTTTTAGCAAATTAAAACAGATTTTGGTACCAGGAAAATGAGGTGCTGCTATTCAAATACCAAAAATGTTTTAAAGGCTTTTAAATGGGTAGAATTCAGGAAGAATTGTGAGGTGCTTGTTTAAAAGCTTAGGATTGCTTTGAACAGACTGTTGGTAGAAATGTGGATGCTGAAAATACTTACGATGAGGCCTTAGACAGAAATGATGACTGAGTCATCGGAAACTGAAAGAAACATGACCTTGTTTTAAAGGGGTAGAGAACTTGGAAAAATTGATACCTGAGGTAAGATGAAAGGAGAAATTTGACAGTGATGAGCTTGGATATTTAGCTGAGGAGATTTCCAAACTAAATGTGGAAAGTGCAGCCTGGCTTCTCCTTGAAGTTTATAGTAAAATGCAGGAGAATGGGATAAGCTGAGAACTGAACTCCTGGGCACAAAGAAACCAGAAATTGATGGTTTGGAAAATTCTGAGCTTCCAGAAAGTGAGTCCCCAGAGAATAAGGCTCCATGGGAGGGTTTAACTGAACATGGATCCAATAAGCCATTTCAGTGCAAGTCAGGATTGGAAATGCAGCTATCCAGAAAGGATGTGTGGAAAGTTCTTTTCTCTGATGGTCTGGACACCTGTGTGCTGCATGCAAAACAAACTAATTTTTTACATCATCTGTATAAGTGGAAACATTGCCAGCCTGGACTAAAGGGGACAGAAAGGGGACAGATTGAAAGAAAAATGACTTCAAAGGCAGAAATATGAAAGCAGAGGTCTGGACTGAAGATATCTTCTCTGGCCGGGAGAGGGGAGCTGCCTATGTGTGTGGACAGGTGAGTATGCCCCCGCATTTGAAGAGAGCGGGACTTCTGCCCCATTGCTCAGGATGAATGCTGCTGCCCCAGTCTCTAAAGAAGGAGACTGAGCCTGTGCCATGAGTCTGTATTCCATATTTTTCTTCTCTTTGGGTTATTAGCTTTTCACCTTTAGTTTTTGTTTTAGAGGTTGTTGTAGGAGGAGTTACAGAATGAATCTATATCTTACCTCAGTCTATTCTCAAATATTATTATGTATTTCATGTCTAATTTAACCTAACTATGTCTTATATTTTAACTCTTCCATCCTTTGAGCTGTTATCATACATTTTATTTCTACATATACTTCAAATGCCACAACATTATTTTTTTCTTCAAACAGGAATCTTTTAAAGAAACTTAAAATGAGAAAAAAGACCTTTTATACACTCACATATGTACTTGTTGGTATTCTTTTGTGTTGATACAAATGTCCATCTGTTGTCAGTTCCCTTGAACAACTTCCTTTAATGCGTTGTAGTGCACATCTGCTGCTGTTGAATATTTTCAATTTTATTTGTCTGAAAATTTGCCTTCATTTTTGAAAGATATTATATTAGGGTTCTCTAGGGAAACAGAATCAACAAAAGATATCTGTCAATAGTATGAGATTTTATGAGTCTCTCACATGACTGTGGGGATGTACAAGTCCAGGTTCCACAGGCAGTCTGCAACCAGAGACTCCAATGAAAGTCCAGTAAAGGTTCTTGACAAATTCTGGGAGACATTGGCTGTCCAAAGACGAGCCAGGAAATTCTCAGTCAATGCTGGAATCACTTCCCCTTTTAAGGCATTCAGCTGATTGGATAAAGCATTTCTCATTACTGATGGCAGTCTCCCTGATTGATGCAGTTGTAATCAGCTATCTATGATTTACCACTGCAGTAAATTCAGTGGTGACTAAAGTCCATAAATGCCATCGTATTACAGTTAGCCCAGTGCTTGCTTGACCAAACATCTGGGCACAATTGCCTGGCCAAGTTGACATATTAGCTTAACCATCACAGATATATTCACTATCAGAGTCTAGGTTGATAGTTCTTTTTCAACAACATTCCTTGTCTTGGGGCCTTTATTGTTTCTGATGTGAAGTCAGTTGTTCTCATCTTTGTTCTCTGTCATAATATGTCATTTTTCTGTGTTTGGTTTTAACGTTTATTACTTAAACCTTTTATTACTGGTTTGCAGCAGTTTGACTTCGTTGTGCCTGGCTGTGGTTTTATTTGTGTTTACCTTGCTTCGGGTTCTTTGAGCTTCTAGGAACTGTGGGTTTATAGTTTGTATCAAATTTGAATCATACTTGGTCACTAATTCATCAAATATTTATGTTTCTCTCATTCCCTTTTTTAGGATTTTACTTACATGTGTGTTAGGTGGATTTATAGTGTACTACAGGTCACTGAGGATCTGTTCATTTTTAAACCACTATTTTTCTCTGTACTTATTTTTGTAGTGTCTGTTCCTATTTCACTATTCCATTCCTAGTTCACTGATGTTTTTTTCCAGTGTCTAATCTATTATCCCATTTAGTGAATTTTTCATTTTAGATATTTGTACTTTAAATTAGACTTTTAACAGCAAATATTTTCAATTCCTATAGCTGACAAAGGGCTAATTTTTTAATATAAAGGAAATGAAAAAAATACAAATGGTTCTTACATAGCATGTATGCTATGAAATGCACATCAGAACTACAATGCAATACCATTTTTCACTTATCAAACAAAAATCAAAAAGTTTGATAGCACTGTTTTGGCAAGGATAGGAGAAATGGGTGCTCTTGTACACTGCTGGCAGGAAATGTAGGATAACCTTGAAAGAAGTAATTTGGAAAACACTATTAAAATTGAAAGTATACTGTTCTTACAAGTGTATCCTCACAATTGAGAAATGGCATATAGAATTATTTATAATAGTAAAATTTGGGGAACACTAAATACCCCTGAAGACAACATAGATTAAATAAATTATGGACTCAGCATATAAATGCACTAATTTCCCCTCAGCGTGGGACATGACTCCCAGGGACTAACCTCCCTGGCACCAAGGGATTACTCCCAAGCACCAATTAGCAATGCAGCTGGAAAAAGACGTTGAGCAAAAGGGGGAAAAGGTAAAGACAAATGAAATCATATGGCTAAGAGACTTCAAAGTGAGTCGGGAGGTCATTCCAGAGGTTACACCTATGCACATCTTACCAGGATCTCATTGACTGCCAAATTAGACACTACCCCCAATAGTGGGGCTTGTGAGGGCTCTGAAGACACCCAGGCACTATGGTCAAGACAGATAGCTCCTGAGTTTGGTGCCTTGCCAGTGGGCCCTACTTTGAGTTTTTTGCTCCCCAGTGTGACAGAATTAGACTCAGTTGTGGTTTCCCTACCCATGGCTCTTCTGTGCCTTTTATTTGAACCTATAATTGGTGCTGGAGTTGGTAGGTATACCATCCAAGAGATTTGAATCTTTAGGCTGTCCATGTGCCAGCTGGTTCCTGAGCGTCAACGGAATTGCAGTGCCTACTCTCCAGTTCATTGGACTCACTGAGAACAACTAACAAGGAAGTGATGATGGGCAACCACCATACCAAGCAAATGAGAGAATCTACAAACTGCAAGCAAAAGAGTCCCATCCATTTTGTATGAAACTGAAGCCCCCTCTCAATTAGAGGTGGAGTAGGCATCACCATCCCAGAATCCTCAGAATCAGGGAATGAACTATAGACTAGAGTGAACTTATTGGTATTCCGCTATAGACTTATTATGATTCTAGCAGTGGAAGAACTTATATCATTGATGTGGAGGCAGTGGCCACTGGAGGTTCTGAGATCAGGGAGAGGGAAAAAGACATGTAATATGGGGGCATTTTTGGGACTTGGGAATTGTCTGTCCTGAATGACATTGCAACAGCTGATACAGACCATTATATATCTCACCACAACATACAGAATTGTGTGGGAGAGAGTGTAAACTACAATGTAAACTATAATACATGCTTAGTGGTAATTTTCCAAAATGTGTTCATCAATTGCAATGAATGTACCACACTAATAAGGGATGTTGTTAGTGTGGGTAAATATGGGTGGTGTGAGGAGCGGGGCATATGGGAATCCTCAGTATTCTCTATGTAATGCTTATGTACATAGAAAGTACTAAGTATCTTTAAAAACATTTTTTTAGATTATGGAATACCCACAACAGAAAACTATGCAGAAATTAAGAATGAAGGGGCTATTTGTATGTATTAGCAATGGAGCATCAATGGATAATTTTTTTAAGTGATACAAGCAAGGTCTAAAATTATGTATTTTATGCTACCATTTATGTAATATATACACACACATATGCCTGCATGCATAAAGTACAACAGGGAGTATATACAAAAAAACTTTTTTTTGACTCATGTTAGCAGAAGATTTTGGCTCACGTTAGATGGAAGACAGGGGAAGGAAGGAGGAGGAGAGGCAGAAGAATAAGAAATGCCTTGTGGATTCCTTCTAGATTTTGTAACATGTACATTAACTTATCAAATAATTAATAATTAACATAAAATACTGTATTTCAGGGATGAAAGTGAACCTGCACAAATAGAGGATCCAAGTGTTGTTAAACCTGATGGCTGGCTTGATAATGAACCAAGATTTATCCCAAATCCTAATGCTGAGAAACCTGATGACTGGTAAACACTCTTCATTTCAAATATCAATTTCAAATATTTCTTATTTGCTTTTTTGTTACTAGTTTATATGATTGACAGGAGAGACTTGAGGTCACTTTTTTGCTTTATTCTCATATCCTAAGGAATGAAGACATGGATGGAGAATGGGAAGCACCTCGTATTCCTAATCCAGTTTGTCAAGTTGGGTGTGGTGAATGGAAACCTCCCATGATCGATAACCCAAAATACAAAGGAGTATGGACGCCTCCAATGATTGATAACCCTAACTACCAGGTAATAACTACTTGTTCCAATCTAATGTTAAAAATGTTGTAATATTTTTGGTTATATATCTAATTACCAATAAGATAATGTTATCTTTTCAAAATTTGATTCATAATAGTGCATCTTAGCTATCTTAAGAAGTCAAAGTAAATAGATCCCAACTATTTTATATATCAAAGATTAACGTATTCTTTATTTTCTGGGGAAATAAATTTAAGAATTTGGAGATAAATCACTTCATATTATATTCTTTCCTAGTAATCAATGCACAATTTGGAATAAAGTTCTATATTAGAAGTAATTATAAGAAATGAATTCTGATAATAATTAATGTCTCTACTTAATTAATTTGCTTGTTTTCAGTATTATTAAAGTTGATTTTTTTTCTAATAACATGAATCAGACAACTTTTGAGGGTACCTAAATTTCTATAATAGGAATTATTCTATTATCCATCTAACTCTTTAGTTTTGTGTTTCTCTTTACTCACTGACATTTTCTAATGTTTTTTTATACATATGTAGCTATATATTCTAATTGCTCAATGTGATTTATCTTAGTAAATCACAAAATATTACTAAATGCTATATAAAAATACTACTAAGACTTCTGTAACTTCTATAATGTTTATCTCCCTTATTCAACGTTAAACACCAAAATTCAGGAACCAAGTCTGTTTTGTTTTGTTTTTTAGTTTTTTTTTTTTAATTTCTCTCCCCTTCCCCCCAGTTGTCTGCTCTCTGTGTCCATTCGCTGTGTGTTCTTCTGTGACCACTTCTATCCTTATCAGCAGCACCGGGAATCTGTGTTTCTTTTTGTTGCATCATCTTGTTGTGTCAGCTCTCTGTGTGTGCGGCGCCATTCCTGGGCAGGCTGCACTTTCTTTTGTGCTGGGCAGCTCTCCTTACGGGGCACACTCCTTGTGCGTGGGGCTCCCCTACACGGGGGACACCCCTGCGTGTCACGGCACTCGTTGCATGCATCAGCACTGCACGTGGGCCAGCTCCACACGGGTCAAGGAGGCCTGGGGTCTGAACCACGGACCTCCCATGTGGTAGGCGGGTGCCCTATCCATTGGTCCAAGTCTGCTCCCCCCAAGTCTGTCTTGATCCTCACTGTCTCCTTCGTACTTGCCTAGTGCCCGGCACTACAGCAGTGCCCCTGGAGGGCTGAGTGAGGCAAGGAGTGATCCAGTTGTTGCATTCATTTGATCTGATTGACAATTTAATCACTTAAGAAATGGAGCTTCTACATTGAATCATTGTTTGAGGTTGAAGCATGATTGATTATTGAAGCCTGTCATGGACATTAGAAAGAGTGGCTTTTTTCTGTTTTTGCCTTACATTGAGCTCCCTGGTTTTAGCAATTTTAATGACATCTTACCTTGAATAACTATGCTAAATCTTAATTATTTAAAATAGTGTGACTTATTTGTGACACTCAGTTATTCAATAGTTTGTGTATGTTTTTTGCATACTTTAAAGGAAGTATTATTCATAGGGAACATTGTGTACAGAATAAGACAGAAGATTTTATTTCTAGTGAATTCACAATGAATTAATATCAGTTAAAGTTTTTTCTTTTTCTCCAGTTGGTATTGCTATTTTAATTCAACAGCAGCTACTTCTTGGATAGCATTTATAAAGAAATTATTTCATTTTAAAATTCTTTCAATTGTATTCTTCTTCCAGGGTATCTGGAGTCCTCGAAAAATTCCTAATCCAGATTATTTTGAAGATGATCATCCATTTCTTCTGACTTCTTTCCGTGCTCTTGGTTTAGAGCTTTGGTCTATGACCTCTGATATCTACTTTGATAATTTTATTATCTGCTCAGAAAAGGAAGTGGCAGATCAGTGGGCTACAGATAGTTGGGGTGTGAAAATAATGGTAGCAAGTGCTAACGAGGTATGACTAGTGGTAGTAATGCAAAGTATAGTAATAATAAGATTTGATCCTTCTTATAGATTATTCAGATGTCTCTTTTCAAAGATAAATAATTATAATAATTATTAAATATCAAGGAAATGTACTGGAATAAATTGTTATAGACAGAATATTTAACTTTACTATATTACACTACTTGCATATTAACTGTATAATGAATTCTATATGCACATGTAAGACCTCATTCTATTCATTGAATTATGATAGTTTGAATAGGAGTTAATGCCTTTTTGCCATTTTTAGAAATCAAGACTGCTTAGTATTTTGTCACCTTGCCAATTCAAAGCCTAAATGGTAACAGTAATGTAAATGTTATACTTCATTCATTTTAACTACTTTTCATTTAAAAGAGTGCACAGATCATTTAAAATTTTAAAGTTATGAAATTGTTTTTTAAAAATCTTACACGACTTAGGAAGTTAAGCTAACATATTGTGATGATGCATCTTGGGAGACTGTATCTTTCAAATGAATTACTACAAAGAAAACTTTATATCTTACATTTGCTTTCTTTGGACACTAGCAGAAACCATCAAAAGAATAGGTAAAGGTAAAACTATTTTGGCTAAAAACCTCTGAAGGTTCTCCATTTTATTTTAATGAACACAGTTCTCTTACTGAAGATCAGATGTAAAATGTTTGTTTTTTTAAGAGAAAAAAAAATTTAAGCACATAATTCCGATGTATGGTTTTCTTAGATCCTTTAAAGTTACAGAATGAGTTATCAGAGAATAGTATACTTCTGATACATTCATAAAAGTAGTTCTATCCTGAGATCTACTAAAAAAGAAAATTGTCATTATTCTTGCTGGCAGTTTAGATACTTCCACTTATATAGTTGCATTATATTCTACTACAAGGTCTCAATAATGCAAGCTAATAATAAAAGGCTTACATTTTATAACAGTTGGGAGAATAAAGCATTTTTTTAAATTGCATGCTCATTACTCCTTAATGTAAAATGTCTAGGTAAAAAACTGTTTCACAGTTTCAAATCTGAATTGCCTTTTCCCGCCTATTTCTCCCACAGCCTGGTGTATTGAAGCAGTTAATAGAAGCTGCTGGAGAGCGCCCATGGCTTTGGCTCATTTACCTTGTGACAGCAGGGTTGCCAATAGCATTAATTAGTTTATTTTGTTGGCCAAGAAAAGTAAAGGTAAAGAAAATTTCCTGCACTTTTTCTAATTTCTTAGTGTTTTAGAAGTTCTATGAATTGAGCAAGTAGTTCTTAAAAGTAAACTAAATTTCCTTTAAAAATTTTTTTGTAGTTCACTGTATATATATTGCTATTACCAAAAAAAGCTGTTTTTAAAAAAATTCTTTGATTCAGTTAAAATAGTTTGTTAAACCCCCACAGAGAAAATATGTAGATGCAGAGTATAAAAAAACGGATATATGTAAACCACAAACAAAAGGAGCATTAGAGCAAGAAGTAAAGGAAGAGAAAGCAGCCCTGGAGAAACCAATAGATTTAGAAGAGGAAAAAAAGCAAAGTGATGGTGAAATTCTTGAAAAAGGTGAGAAGATAATGGTGATTTATATGGAGACTATGGGCAAAGCTCATATAAACAGTATGTTATCTGGTAAACACCTGCTGTTGCACTTGCTTATTATCAAATTTATACCCATCTCAATCCCCAAGAATGAGTGCCTACGGCAAAGATGATCTGTAGCCCCTGACCAAAAGTTGTGCCCTGAGCATCCACCCTAAATTTCTGTCTAGTAGGAAATAAGAGATTTAAATACTGGCTAGATGCTTTGGAACCTACTGGTTATGAATGCCATATGACATAGCTTTTCCCAATGATTTTTCTTGCCTCTGAGAATGTTGAAGGTGAGATGGAAGTTATAGCTCATGGCCTCTTAGAAAGTGTTATAGGTATAAGGCACTTGATTACAACAACAAAATCAATACCAGGTCTTCAAATGAATGATAGTTTATTGTAGAGAAAAATAACTTCATTCATGTCTTGAAAGGATTCCTGAATGATATGTTCCCTTCCTACCTTATACTGAACTCATAGATATTAGAGCTGGAAAATTGAGGCTTTGAAGTGACCCTCCATAGAGACCTCCTTTGCACATATAGGTAGAAATAAAACTTGATATTTGCCAGGTGCAAATGTGAATATCAAGCCAAGGTCTATATTGAGCCCTTGAAGCACTAATTTTAACTTTGTAGTTGGTGAGACAGTCAACTTAAAAGCCAGATTCTCTCAAAAATATAAGTGCATGGGTGAGTGCATGTATGTGTATACACATGTACACTCACATGTGTACACAACATGTGTATACACTATACATATATATACATATATGCGTGTGTGTATATCAGAGTATCTAAAACAACAGATTCCTTAATTAAAAGTTCTCAAAGCCTTTATAACTTCTTAGTGCTTAATGTATTGATATCTAGATATAACCCTATTTAGCTGGCATTTATATGGAGCATCCATTAAAATATTTAAGTATCAAATGGTCTTTTTATAGAAGGCACCTTCATATATCCAGGTAGTCTCACATTATAGATTGGGGAATACCTAGGAAAGAGAGAGCTGATGCTTGATCAGCTTCTCTTTCTCCAACCACATCATTTTTGGTGGTGAGGTAGCTCCTAGGACACACTTAATATCTTTTGGTAATGATGGTGACAAGTTTGGAGGTTTTGTAGATGGAATCTGAAGGAGGGTCAGTAACTTAAAATATATATATGTGACGATGTATACTGATAACAAGCATAAATAAATTGCATTTGAAGGTAAATGATCATCACAAATTAAAGGAAATATTACCAAAACATGAACACAGGAAAGATGATACATTAATTCTTTGGTTTACATATTACATACCAACTGAACACTTAATTATTTAATCTGTCCCTCACTTCTAATACAATGGCTTCTTTATAAAATGTAGTAAAATAATGAATATTTGTAATTATTTTTTCATTTCTAATTTAAGGAATTATTTTAAAATACTGGAATTTCAACAAATCCCTCTTATTTAATAATTTTCAGTAGCAAACTTTTAACTTCAAGTATTTGCCTTTAAATCTACATTCTAGAAGAGGAAGGTGAACCCGAGGAAAAGAGTGAAGAAGAAATTGAAATCATAGAAGGGCAAGACGAAGGTAATAAGTCAAATAAGTCTGGATCAGAGGATGAGGTAAGCAACTCTTTAACAAAATAAACTAGTTTCTATATTTGTTTATTATCTATAAATAACATTTCAATAAAAGCAGTTGTTTGGTTTGTGACGGAATTTTTGCCACATTTCTCCCAACTTTCATAGCACTTACATATTGTTTTTTAAATGTATCCATAAAGAAGGCAAGAAAATACTAAGAAATACTATATCATTTTAATGCCTCATGTATAAAGTAACCCTGTGGTTTAAAAAATCTAAACACAGAGCCTCATCTGTAAAAATATATATATATTATTTATCATTAAAACATTCTAGTAAAAGTTATAACAGACCATTTGGATATGTTTTGGCAACCTGATTACTATGAGACAGTTTTCTTCATAACTGTTGTGAAAACATTCTTATTGAGATATTTTCATGACATTTTAAAATATTTCTTTCATTGAGTAATTGAGTACTGTCTGATAGTGTTTTTCTCAGACCCTTAATAAACTAGTTTTTCTCCAGTACTTTGATATCTAACCCATTTTGCATTATGATATAAAACTGGAACTTTACACATGCCTTTTTCTTTTATTATTATGGAATCACAGATCATTCAGGGCATAATTCAGAACTACAACCCTCTATTTTTATCCAGCATATACCAAAAGTTTGTTTTCTCTACTTTATACTTCTCTAACTATAACCCTCTAAGAGATACGTAGTCTTTCCCCACAGAGTCACCAGGCTAACCAGTATAATTACTTAGCTTTGAGTAGGGCAAAAGAATAATTCTGCCTCGCCTATTCTATGTGATGAAATAAACAACTTTTCTTTTATCTATTTGAAGAAATCTCCCAAGTACATTTGTTGTTGTTACTGTTGTTTGCTTATAACACTTATTGGTTACTGATCTGACTGCCGTGTGAGTTTTTAAGGAGTATTTGGGAATGATTATCTAATATGAATATCCATATTTAGAGGAAGCTGAAAGCAAAACAGTTCCTTCTATATGCCCCATAAGATCTCAGCTCCCTCTCAAACTGAAGCAGAGCAGGCATCACCATCGCGAAATCCTCAAGACTGAGTAATGAACAATCATGAAGGATAATGCAAACATGGACTAAAGTAGACTTACTATTATTGTAGTAATGGAAGAATTTGTAACACTGATAGTGGTTACCAGAAGTTCTGAGGGGAGGGGGATGAAAGAAGAGTCAGAACATAGGGCATTTTTAGGTCATTGGAATTGTTCTGCATGATATTGCAGTAATGGATACAGGCTATTATATTAGCACATATAATCAAAACCTGTAAAATTGTATGGTGCAAAATATAAACTATAGACCATAGTTAGTAGCAATACTTCGATATTTGTGAATCCATTGTAAGAAATGTATCATACTAATGTAAGATATATTCATAGGTGAAAATGTGAGGGGGGAGGAGGGTATATGGGAATCCCCTATATTTTTGATGTAACTTTTCTATAATCTAAAACTTTTTTTTTTTTTGTAAGATTTATTTATTTCTTCCCACTCCCACCCTGTTCCCCTCATCTTCTGCTCTCTGTGTCCATTTGCTGTGTCGTCTTCTGTGTTTGCTTGTATTCTCATTAGGCAGCTCTGGGAACCGATCCTGGGACCTTCCAGAGTGGGAGAGAGGCGATTACTCTTGCGCCACCTCAACATCTTGTTCTGCTATATTTTCTTATTTTCTCTCCTCTGTGTTCTTGTTATGTCATCTTGCTGCGCCAGCTCTCCACATTGGCCAGCATTCCTGCATGAGGCGGCTTTCCTGCGCAGGGTGGTGTTCCTGCATGGGCCGGCACTCTGCGTGGGCCAGTTTGCTGCGTGGGCCAACTTGCCCTCACCAGGAGACCCTGGGCATCGATCTCTGGATCTCCTATATGGTAGACAGGAGCCCAGTTGGTTGAGCCACATCCATTTCCCTAAAACTTCTTTTAAAATAAAATTTAAAAAAAAAGAGTAGACACATAACAACAGCAAAAAAAATAGAGGGAGCTGAATGAAGATAATTTGTTCCAGAACAGAAACAGACATTGTTCCAGCTTTTACTCTAATAAATTTATTTGTACTATGTGTTACTATGTACTAGTAATTACAATGTATTATTACTATGTATTTTAATTACATCTTGCTTCACAAAGCATTTTGTGTACCTTTAAAATGATCATAAAATTCCATCATCCAGGGGAAGCGGACTTGGCCCAAAGGATAGGGCGTCCGCCTACCACATGGGAGGTCCGTGGTTCAAACCCCGGGCCTCCTTGACCTGCGTGGAGCTGGCCCATGCACAGTGCTGATGCATGCAAGGAGTGCCATGCCACGCAAAGGGTGTCCCCAGCGTAGGGGGCGCCCAAGCGCAAGGAGTGTGCCCCATAAGGAGAGCCACCCAGCGCGAAAGAAAGTGCAGCCTGCCCAGGAGTGGCACCACACACACGGAGAGCAGACACAAGATGATGCAACAAAAAGAAACACAGATTCCCAGTGCAGCTGATAAGGATAGAAGTGGTCACAGAAGAACACACAGCAAATGGACATAGAGAGCAGACGATTGGGGGAGAGGCGAGAGAAAAAATTTAAAAATCTTAAAAAAATTCCATCATCCAGACTTTTAAAACATTTTACATATATTTGTCAGTGAGATAAGTCAATTCTTTATACATTATGTAATCTTGAGAAATAATTATAACTCATTTGTGTAATATCATATAATTAATTATTTAATTTTGTTCCACTATTTTAAACTGATTTTTATACTGACTACTTATTCTGGAGGGATAATAAAAGCAAAAGAAAAAGCCAGACCACTACTGTACTGTTTCCCTTTCCTCTGTCATAATTTTCTGAAGGAAGTATATGCCAGATATTCTGTAAAAGGCTTTGTTAAACCAGCCCAGCAATTCATTACTTACAAAAAGATTGTCATGAATAGTCAGTGCTTAATAATCCTACTTTAAAAATTAAAATATTATATGACCATTAGTTAATTGCAAAAAGCTTACATAAAAAGTCATAAAATCTTGAACTGAGTTCTTCATAGTAGTTCTTGTCAGATGCTAGTCTGATAAGCAAGGCTTTTCTAAAAATGTAATCATGCCAAAAGGTGAACAAATGAAAACACATTTAGTTATACATGTTTATAATCAATTGCATGAAGGAAAGGAACATATGTAAGGTAGCATTTGATTGATAGAGTATGTATTTTGTAGAATGAAGAATAAATTATTTACTACTATCAGTTACCCATTGTACTAAAATTAACCTTTTCTTAATTATTTTTTCTAGATGAAAGAAGCAGATGAGAGCACAGGATCTGGAGATGGGCCAGTAAAGTCAGTTCGCAAAAGAAGAGTACGAAAAGAATAAACTATATTCAAGTATTTTTTATTCCTGACAGAGATATTTGGCATTATAATATCATTGTGCCACAACTGAACTTGAATCAATATCCACGTCCTGTCCTAATATCTAGCATTGTTACTCTTTCAGACATTTATTTTAGTCTTTCTTTTCAGAGGGGAAAAAATATCTCTGAAGTTGTCGCCTCTTTGAATTTAGAATAAAAGAAAACTGGCAAGTTACATATCAGATTTAAGAGATTAATATCATTAAATGTTACAGTTTTGATAGTTTTGGTTTGTACATAGCAAAATAATATGTAGCAGTTTCACTGCTTTTGGAAAACTCAGTTATTGAAAGCTACACTTAAATGGCAATATAACAACATAATTGGTGGACCTATAATAAAAATGAGAGTGTTCTGTTGTACAGAGCTAAATGCAATAAAGTTTCTGTATGGTTGTTTGATTCTGTCAACAATTGAAAGTGTTTTATGTGACCTATATTTACCTATTTTGTGTCAAATTATAATTTTGGTCAGTTCATTTAATATTATACATTCCTTTGTGAAGTGCTTTGTTGACAGACAAGTCAACACAACAGAAATGTATAAGTCATTCATAGAATCACTGAGTATTAGTGCAACATATTTTACATTTGAACGCAAAGATAATAGATTTATGAAAAATAGTGTACAGATTTTTTTCAAGCTTTTATACTTGCTTTATGCCAGAATGGCTTAGCCCATTCACAAAACGACTTAATACCTACACTGCTCTTGAAAATAAAATCTAAACATTTTTCCCTTCTTTACCCTTTTTAACAGATAAATTATTTTGGGGAGGCTTTAAGTTATTTTTTCTTTCAGGTGATCATTAAGAGATTCCAATAGCTAAAATGTCTTGTATTTTTATCTGGCTTTTTTCCTGGCAAATTCAAATCTATTTTGAGTCTATTTTCTTCAGAGCTGTCTCTAAGGTAGATAGGAGCAACTATTACTACTACTCCTCTTTTTAAAGCAGTTCCCAAGTCACAAACTAATTATAATGTGGCTATTTTGTTCCATTTTAAATATTTTACTGAAGAAATTTTTATGCTTGGCTAACAATTTTAAACACTTTAGAAGGTGATCTGGAGAACTACTTGAACACTATCTAGAGAGCTCATTGGGTGGGAGTGTGGGTTCCTTCATGGACACATTTACCCCATTCTTGGGCAAGCCCTGAATGAGTTCCCATACAGCCCCTCCCCAGTGATGCATTTAGAGCTGATATATAAGGAAAATGAGTCTATAGTATCTTCTTTTTCTAAAGGAAGACAAACAGCTAGGTATACTTTTACCCTTAGGTTAGACAGTGAGTTGAAAATGAAATTAAGTGCCTTGTTCCATTGCTGTTTGCTCAACTTTCATAAATTGGTGGTGGAAACTGAACAGATATTTAACCATAACTTTGTATTTATACTAACTGAATTTAACACAGTTTGCAAGGACGACTTCTCCTCTCCCTTTGTATTTAGAATGCCCAAATGAACTAGACATACATAATAATTCTAGATGAGAATACTCTGACAGTAAATGGCTACTAAAGGAGATAAATCCTTTCTCAATTTTATGGAAATCTTGGCTGACAAGTATTTTGTATGTGAACATTTTTTCTGAAGACTTATTAAAGCTTTTTTTACTTTCTTGGTTGCAGATTCATTTTAACTTTAACATGTGGTTAAATGCCATGAGCTTGCAGTGGTAAAATTTGAGCAACCAATTTTGCCAGGTCACTGCTAATTGCCCTGTCCATGGATATACTGTCGCAGATAGGTTTTACTAGAACTTAAACTCTTAACAAATAATGTGTTCTAGATTCATGCAATAGAGAAAACCTGGGGAAATATACACATATCTTCATTTTTCTTTTAAAGGTGTAGATTCTTTCCTAATCTGCCTTTGTTCTTTAAAATAATTTCATTCTTTTCTCTAATAAAGGAGGAAAAGAAATATATTTTTCTTTGTTTTAATTGGCCTTTTTCAAAGCTTTTAACTTAGCTAAAGCAGCTTAACTTTTCTTGAATATTTTAAAGATAACCTTGCTTAAATTTTTTATTTCTCTAGAAAGACATCATGTTAACTAGAATTATTTGTCTTTTTGTGGTATCAGTCCCTCATTTTGAAGAGACACAGGATGGGACTGTTTACGTACTAAAATTAATCGCTAGCAATGATACCTGGAATTTAGAATACTAGTTTGAAAAGGTTTATATCCAATTAAAAAAACTATTCAGACTAGTTAAAACAAATTATAAGCTAGACGTCTATGAGCAAGTTTTCAACTGTGACTATATATTTTAACTTTAGGAGGATTTGGGGATGAAATATCAGATGTCTTACTATCAGAGGGCTACTTAAATCTTGTATATAAATTATTAACACATAATAGCATTTTTACCAAATTTCAATAATTTGTTCCCAAATTATAGCTCCTGTGCATTTCTACACTATGATGGCTATGATGAGCATAGGAAATAAAATTACCCTTAATCTGATAGGTCAAGATGAGGAGTGGATTGGAGAGAAAATGTCTTTGGAAATACTTCTGGAATTTGACTTTAGAAATCTAACTGCATGGAAGAGTAAGGGTAGTCTCAGAGAAGATGAGAAAACTGGAAAGTGATCTTTTAACCCTAAGGGTACCTTACAACACATCACACATTTTGTACTCGTCAAATGAATATAATACATTCTTAGTAAAATTTGGGGGTACTTTCAGGTTTTAATAACAAGTCAAACACGATGAGAAGACACCTATAATGTATAAAATTTAAAACAGGATAAATATACAATTATAATATATTATTTTAGCTTCTGCCATTATCATTCAATACTCCCCTCCCCACCATTGTCAAGTAAATTAAATCCTAAAGCCAACATAAAGTCTCTGTTATAGTAAAATTGTTTTTAAATACCATTAATCTGTAAGAATTAAGTGAAATAAACTATAGTTTGTTTCTCTGATAAAGAGGCCCTTAAGATCATTCTCTTTAATTCTTTTTAATTCTTAAAACTTTCATGTGGTCACTTCCTCTGTTCATCCATGGTTACAAGAGATCTCAATCTCTGGGTCTTTGCTGGTAATAATTTTGATTATATCTCATTGAAAAATTATCTGATGATGACCACCAAACCATATTAGGATAGGAAGAAACAAAATTATTGGAGAAGATAGAAAAGACTTTGCATTTTAAAAAATTAAGATTGTTTTGCTTTGCTTTGGGCCACAAAATTAATTTTGGATTCTGTAATTTACATGATTCTTTTGGAACTAGATCGAAAGGAGGAGTAATGGACAGAAATAGAGATGTGACTTAAACTGGTTAGATGTACAAACTCACAGGATTGTTTTTAACAAATCAGTTTTATTGATACATATTCTAAAGCATACAGTTTATCCAAAGTATACAATCAGTGGTATTTGGTATAATCTCATAGTGTGCATTCATCAGTTCAATCATTATTACAGCATTTTATTTCAATAGTAATAATAATAAACAGGAAAATTCTCTACCTGTCAGTATCTGTTTCCCCTTCTGTATATAGCTGCTATTAATGGCTATTCTTCACAATATGTATAAAGGAGTTTTATTGAGATATACTCACATATCATACAATCTATCAAAAGTGTATAAATCAGTGGCTTTTAGAATAATCACAATGTTGAGCATTAATCATTGCAAAAGATTTTAGAATTAGTTCATTACTCCAAAAACAAAACTCCATACCACTTAGCTTGCCTCCCATAGCCCTACTTAACCACAAATAAAATTTTGTCTTTAAAACTTGATTTATATTTACATTTATAAAAAATGGAATCATACAATATGTTACTAATACGAACTAATATATTCATAGTAGCACAGTCATACAGTATTTATCCTTTTGTGTCTGGCTTGCTTCACTTAAGATAACGTCCTCTAAGTTCATCCAATTTGTCATATGCTTTACAACTTCATTTCTTACAGTTGTATAATATTCCGTCATGTAAATATACCACAGTTTATCCATTTATCAATTAATGGACACCTAGGTTGTTTCCAACTTTTGGCAATTGTGAATAACACCGTGGTGAACGCTGGTGTGCAGATTTTTGTTCATGTTACTGCTCTCAGTTCTTCTGTGTATATACCCAATAGTAGTAGTACAGGGTCACTTGGTAAATCTATATTCAACTTCTTTAGGAACTGCCAAACAGTCCTCCACAGTGGCTGTGCCATTCTGCATTTCCACCAACAGTGATTAAGTGCTCCTATCTCTCCACATCCTCTCCAACACTTGTAGTTCTCCCCATTATTAATAGTTGCCATTCTGATAGGTGTGAAATGATAGCTAATTATAGTTTTGATTTACATTTCCCTAATCATTACTGATAAACATTTTTCTTGTGTTTTTTGTTTGTTTGTTTTTGCATTTGTATATCCAAGTCTTTTGCCCATTTTTTAATCAGGTCATTTGCCTTTTTTTGTTACTTCTCTTTATATATCCTGCATATTAAACCTTTATAGGACATGTGATTTCCAAATATTTTCTCCCCTTCAGTCAGCTGCAGCCTTTTGACAAAGTCCTGTCAGGTGCAAAAGTGTTTGAGGAGGTCCCATTTATCTATTTTTTTTCTTTTGTTTCACATGCTTTGGGTGTAAGGTCCAAGAAACTACCACCTACCACAGGGTCTTTAAGATGTTTCCCTACATTTTCTCCTAATAATTTAATGATCCTGGATTTTATATTTAGGTCCCTGATCCATTTTGAGTTTATCTTTGTATGGGGAGTGAGAGAGATCCTTTTTCATTCTTTTGGTTATAGATATCCAGTTTTCCCAGCACCATATCTTGAAGAGACTGTTTTGTCCCATTAATATAGACTTGGTAGGTTTGTCAAAAAAACAATAGATTATATAGGTGAGGGTTTATTTCTGGACTTTGAATTCCACTGATATGTCTATTTTTATGCTGGTACCATGCTGTTTTGACCACTGTAGCTTTGCAGTATGTTTCAAGGTCTGGCAGTGAAATTCCTCCCATGTCGCTCTTCTTTTTTAGCATGCTTTTGGCTATTTGGGTGCACTTTCCCTTCCAAATGAATTTTGTCATTGCCTTTTCTATTTCTGTAAAGTTGGCTGTTGGAATTTTGATTGGTATTTCATTGAATTTATAAATCAGTTTGGGTAGGATTGGCATCTTCACAATATTTAGTCTTCCAGTTGGTGAACACAGAATGTCTTTGTGTTCGTTTAGGTCATCATTGATTTCTTTTAGCATTGTTTTGTAGTTTTCTGCATGTAGATCCTGTACTTCTTTGGCTAAATTGATTCCTAGGTATTGAGTCTTTTTGTTGCTATTGTAAGTGAAGTTTTTCCCGACTTTCTCCTCAGATTGTTCAATACTAGTGTACATAAACATCACTGATTTTTGTGTGTTGATCTTGTAACCTGCCGCTTTGCTGAACTCACTTATTAGCTCAAGTAGCTTTGTTGTAGACATTTCAGAATTTTCTAAATATAGGATCATGTCATCTGCAAATAGTGAGAGTTTACTTCTTCTTTTCATATTTGGATGCCTTTATTTTTTCTTGTCTAATTGCCCTGGCTAGAACTTCTAGTACAATATTGAATAACAGTGGTGAATGTGGACATCATTGTCTTGATCCTGATCTTAGAGGGAAAGTTCTCAACCTTTCCCCATTGAGTATGATGTTGGCTATGGGTGTCTCAAATATGCCTTTTATTTTATTGAGGAATTTTCCTTCTATTCCTCTCTTTTGAATTTTTTTTTCAAGAATGCTGGATTCTGTTGAATTCCTTTTCTGTAGCAATCGATATGATCATGGTTTTTTTTTTCCATTCTATTTGTTTATGAGGTGTATTACATTGATTGATTTTTCTTATGTTGAACCAGCCTTGCATGCCAGAAATAAATCCCACTTGGTCATAATGTATAAGTCTTTTGGTATCTTGTTGGATTCAATTTGCAAGTGTTTGTTTTTGTTTTTTGTGTTTTTTTGAGAATTTTTTCATCTATGTTCATTAGAGAGATTGATCTGTAATTTTCTTTTAGTGTTTTTATCTGCCTTTGGTATTAGGGAGATGTTGGCTTCATAAAATGTGTTGGGTAATTTTCCCTCCTCTTTAATCTTTTGGAAGAGATTAAACAGGATTGGTGTTCTTTTCAAAATGCTTGGTATAATCATCTATGAAGCCATCTAGTCCTGGACTTTTCTTTGTTGGGAGATTTTTGATGACTGATTCAATCTCTTAAATGTGATTGGTTTAAGTTCTTGTCTTTCTTGTAGCATCAGTGTAGGTTGTTTGTGCTTTTCTAGGAATTTGTCCATTTCATCTAGGTTGTCTAGTTTGTTGGCATTCAGTTCCTCATAATATCCTCTTATGATACTTTTTATTTCTGTGTGGTCAGTCGTAACTTCCCCTCTTTCATTTCTGATCGTATTTATTTGTGTCTTCTCTTTTTTTTCTTTGTTAGTCTGGCTAGGTGTTTGTCAATTTTATTGCTCTTCTCAAAGAACCAGCTTTTAGTTTTGTTTATTTTTTTTTTCCTCTCAATTTCATTTATTTCTGTTCCGATCTTTATTGTTTCTTTCCTTCTGCTTGCTTTGGGATTAGTTTGCTGTTCTTTTTCTAGTTTTTCTAGTTCAGTTAAATCTTTGAGTTTAGCTCTTTTTTAAAAATACAGCATTTATGGTTATAAATTTCCCTCTCAAGACTGCCTTCACCATGTCCCATAAGTTTTGATAAGTTGTGTTCTCATTTTTATTTGTCTCAATATATTTACTGATTTCACTTGCAATCTCTTCGTCGACCCACTGATTATTTAGGAGTGTATTGTTTAGCCTCCACATATTTGTGAATTTATCTCTTTCCTGTCTTTTTTTTTAAGATTTATTTATTTTTATTTATTTCTCTCCCCCCCCCCCGGCCCCCACACCGGTTGTCTGTTCTGTCTACTTGCTGCGTCTTCTTCTTTGTCCACTTCTGTTATTTTCAGCAGCATGGGAATCTGTGTTTTTTTTGTTGCATCATCTTGTTGTGTCAGTTCTCCGTGTGTGCCGCACCATTCCTGGGCAGGCTGCACATTCTTTTCACAATGGGCAGCCCTCCTTACGGGGCACACTCCTTGAGTGTGGGGCTCCCCCACGCAGGGGACACCCCTGCATGGCACGGCACCCCTTGTGCGCATCAGCACCCCTTGTGCGCATCAGCACTTGCGCATAGGCCAGCTCCACATGGGTCAAGGAGGCCCGGGGTTTGAACCGCGGACCTCCCATATGGTAGACAGATGCCCTAACCACTGGGCCAAGTCTGCCACCCCACTGTTCTTGATTGTTGGTTCAATCTGGGTCTTTAGGATTGTCCCTGTTAATTGCTCAAAACTGTGCTCTGGACTCAGTAATGGGTTGCAGATGGGCTTCTTAGGGCCTTCAGGAGAGAGGCTGTAAAGACCAGAAAAAGTCTCTTGTTTACTTTTTTTTTTCCTTGTATTTTTTATTTTATCTTCAAAGAAGCTTCAGGGTACAGAAAAGTCATGTACAGAATATAGGGGATTCCCATATACCCAACATCCTCCCCCTTTTTGTAGCTCCTCTTTTAGTGGATTTTACATGTAGATGGTTCCGTCTTCTCGTGTGTACTTCATTTTTTGCCAGCAGATCAGTAGATCGCATTCTTGGGCAGGCCTCTCAGTGTCTGCTCCAACAGGGACTGAACCTGATCAGTGTGATAGAGGTTCCTGCCTGAAGGCTAAGACCATTGTAATTCAAACTTCTCAGAGACCTTCTCCAGCCTTTGCAGGCAGTCCCCTCCCTATTCCTAGGTAGGAAATAATTCCACTCCCCACTATGGCTTCAACAATCAGTCCTGGTTAGTAGAGAGGGAGACTGGGAGAGTCATATTTCTTTAGCTACAGAATTCTTTAGTCCTGAGCTGGCTCCCAAGCCAAACAATGGTGCAGGCCCACTTGCCCTGGAAGGGCTGGGTGTGACACAGCAGACCAAATTTGTGGGTCAGAAGTTTTGTCAACCCTAAGCTATGTCCCTCTCTCTCCCCTTTCCTGGGGATGTGGATCCCTGGAACCCCCTTACCCCACTCCTCCCACATCAACTGCATCCATCATCCATGTGGAATCTAAGCCCCCACTCGATACAGAGGTGGAGTGGACATAACCATCCCAGGGTCCACAGGATGGAGGAATAGAGTATGGATTAGAGTAGACTTACTGATATTCTATTCTGGAACTATTGTGATTAGTAATGGAAGAAACTGTAGCATTGATGTGGAGAAAGTGGCCACGGTAGCTGCTGAGGGTAGGGAGTGGGAAGAAGAGATATGATGTGGGGGCATTTTCAGGACTTGGAGTTGTCCTGGGTGATACTGCAGGGACAGATGCTGGACATTGTATGTCCTGCCATGGCCCACTGGGTGGACTCGGGGAGAGTGTAAACTACAATGTAAACCATTATCCATGTGGTACAGCAGTGCTCCAAAATGTATTCACCAAATGCAATGAATGTCCCATCGCAGTTCTTTTCGTTTGTCCCTTTCTCTTCTGGGCAGTGTCCAGCCTTCTCCTGGTGTGCTAAACCCTAGATTTTTTTCAGGCTACTGCAGCCTGTCCTCTAGCTATTATTTTCT
Organism: Dasypus novemcinctus; assembly: GCF_030445035.2. Classification (NCBI taxonomy): domain Eukaryota; kingdom Metazoa; phylum Chordata; class Mammalia; order Cingulata; family Dasypodidae; genus Dasypus; species Dasypus novemcinctus. Next base: position 53,594,967 of record NC_080673.1, read on the forward strand.
GGGAATGAAGAGTCCCATGTCTTTCTAGTCTGCCATCTTTCTGGAAGTCCTTAAACTGATAGGATTGATGATTTTCTATGAAATGTTTTGTTACAATTCCCAAATACAAAAACCGAAAAAGTATTTTTTCATCTATTTGGCATCAAATCTCATGTGGCAGTCAAACCTGATTTCACCTGACAGGCTTTTTGTAATCTTTATCTGACTTTTTTCATAAAATTTGCTACAGAAATTTTAATACATTTGATTACAGGTGCCCCAAACCATTATGGTATTTGTCATCATGCTTTATTAAATGTGAAACATTCAAAATTCTGAAACATCTGGCCTAAAGAGTTCCTGATAAGGGAAGCAGACTTGGCCCAGTGGTTAGGGCATCCACCTACCACATGGGAGGTCTGCAGTTCAAACTCCAGGCCTCCTTGACCCATGTGGAGCTGGCCCATGCACAGTTCTGATGCGTGCAAGGAGTGCCCTGCCATGCAGGGGTGTCCCCCACATAGGGAAGCCCCACACGCAAGGAGTGCACCCCATAAGGAGAGCCACCCAGTGCGAAAGAAAATGCAGCCTGCCCAAGAATAGCGCCGCACACACGGAAAGCTGACACAAGATGACACAACAAAAAGAAACACAGATTCTCGGTGCCCCTGATAAGGAGAGAAGCGGTCACAGAACACACAGCGAATGGACACAGAGAGCAGACAACTGGAACGGGGGAAGGGGAGAGAAATAATTTTTAAAAAGTAAATCTTAAAAAAAAAGTTCCTGATAAGGGATTGTGGGTCTGTTAAATTTACTTATAGTAAATTTCTGCAGAGAAGAGGACAAATTATGGATAGAATGGCAGTTTCAGGAGTCAGGGAATTCCCACCGGGGAATCATGCAGTTTAGGGGTGTGCTGATTTTCCCTGTCAATCACCATTCCTCCAGCATTTGAGCTAGGAAGCTAGTCCTTGTCTCTGTGCACTCTCTCACCTATTATTTCTAACATTGAAATTGATATCTTGAAATGAGGTGCTGTCGTAACAAAAAACAAAATGTGGGTGTTGGCTCACCATTCACATGTCAATTCACAGATAGGACATGTATGTCAAGCAACATGTCATCAACTATAAGGCTGATAGCTCTAGTGGTAGCAGTGGGAAAAGGTCAGAATGTTAAATGAATTGACTATTCCTTGATGCTTTTAGAAAGGTATCACAGTAAAGAACTGACCCATTTCCAAGGAGAAATGCTAGGAAATAGAGGGCGTGCGAATATTAGGATTATCACAGGGTTACGAAAGCCAAATGGTGCTGTACCCTGAATAGCAAGGAAAGGCTCCAAACATATTTTGGAGGTGAGGGAGGTGAGCAAGGTGGTGGAGAATAGTCCATTAAGACTTCTTGATCAACCATTAAGTCAAACAAAGGGACTCAACCTTAGGGCAAAAAGCTAGGTGTAGCATTCCCAGTGCAGTCATATTTTCAGTTAGCACCCAGATAGCTTCCATTAAAAAGTCAGGACCCTGTGATGAAGAAAAAATATTCTTTGGGAAATTGGTCTAGACAAGAGCTTGGTTGTGGTTCCCAGCACATTATTTTTGAGGGAATTGTACTAAGTAACCCAAGCTTTGTCTCAAAACGATGGATATCAAACTCAATTCCCACAAGAAAGATTGTGAAAAATGCTGAGAAAATATCCCCCAACCCTTTATTTCACATGTAGCAATAGGGGAAAGGGATAAGGAAGAACTTCCCAAATAAAGGAACCATGGAGGACAATGAACAAGGGAGTATCTGCCAGAGATTAGAATTGGGGTCTAATCAAGGAACTTCACTACCTTCACAGGGCCTCCCTCAGAACATTCCACAATCACTTTGAATCAATGAGTGTTTCCCTTTCTTTCTTTTTACAAATTTGAGTCTTTATGTAGGCATCCTATCTCCACTATTTCTCCATTACATAGGGTAGGGCGAAGGTGGGAGCAAATAATTTGCACATCAGTTTAGAGGTTGTCAGACTATAAGAAGGCACATCTACAAGGGATCAACTTTACCAGAGATCCTGGACTTTGAGCGGACTCAGTAATTGGATGAGCAGTGTTTAAGTATAGTCTATGTATGCAAAGAAGATTGTGCAGAGATACTTTATAGCAAAAAAAGAGGAATATGGCAGAGGCTGCCAGTTACCACCAAACTCCTTTATTTTCTTTCCATCATAGTAAAGTCTGCAGTTGGAATATGGCTGCCCAGCCAGGAACAACCTTTCTCAGCTCACGTATATAAGCCCTTATGCCTTTGGAATGTGGGATACCAAGAGTTATTTCCAAGCCAGCCCAAAAAGCCTATCTGCACACTTAAACATGCTTTTTCTGCAAATTAGAATGAAAATAACGAGTGGCTTAGAAGCCATGTGTTGAAAATGGCAGAGTCATCCTCAACCCGAGTCTTTGAATGATTACATAAAACCAGGTCTGCAGTCTACAATGCTCATCTTGGAACCATTAGTTGGAAGAGAAACATATATTATTTCATACTCTGTATCATTGGGTCTCTTGTTATAGTAGCTTAGGTAACCCAGAAAATAAAATTCCCTTTACCCAGGAGATCTTCAATCCTTTATCTTTCTCTAGATGCTTTTATTTTTAAAATTAATATGTAATATCCTATAATATTATATATATAATAATATTCCCCACAAACACCCAACGAGATGGATATGCTATTTATCCTGTGGCTTTGAACCCTGGGCATACCATTACATGCCCCAGTTACCTACCACATCAAAACACAACACAATCGCTCGAAACAGCTTTTTATTAAACAGCAAAGCAGAACTGCAACACAGTTTTCAAACATTTGTAAACTAGGTCACAAAAGGGATGCAAAATGTTTGCAGTATGACTATTAAATATCTATACAGCTAAAGTCATTTACTGAATCTTACTTGCACCAATACAAACATAAAATTATTATTCCATGATTAAAAGTGGCCCAAATCTAAAACCACAAGCTGTTTATCAGTGGATCTCTTCCTGTTATAATTAACATTTTAACATTACTTCTAATAAATTCCTTTACCAAATAGAATCTACAACTGAATTTTTAAAAACTCTAGTAAAAGGATGTCAAAAACTGTAAACCATGTAGTTGGATTTACAGAAAATTCAAAAACTAGTGAGAGAAAATAGTGAGAAAGATTATCAATTAGTATGTAGGTAAAACTCTCCCATTTTCTTCATAATTCTGATACTAATATACTCTTAAGGGTTTTGCAAACTTGATCTTCTGGGCACCATAAAAAAAAACTTAAGAAACCAAACTCTGCAATTGTTCTCTTCCAGATGTGGCTTACATAAGGTTAGTCAGACTTAATCCACTTTCACATATAAAAATCTATGCCAGAGATGACACAAATCTGTAATGAAAACATTGGAGTTGGTTACTATTTATTTTTCCATTCAATTTCTGTTTCTCCAGATTTTCTATTTTAAACACACACACACTCACACAACCAGATCTCATCTTTTCATATACTAAGTGGGTCACTTCATGTAGAAGTTTTGAACAAATCTTCCCAATTTGGAAATTCACAGTTTTAAAGAACAATCATTTTTATCACCTCTGTTTTCAATTTATCAAAGAGAAACTAACAGGCCTATCTTGTTATTAAATTTAACAAATTATAGGCCATAGCTGAGAAACTATCTTATTTTGGTTAAATTTCAACAATAAGTTCAGGTTATTTTCATAAATGATTAACTATTAAAACTACTTTTACAAATGTGGATCAACTTTTCCTTAGGGGAAGGGAAATGGGAAGGAAGAGGCAAATGAAAAAGAGGCACAAGATGGTAAGCAGGGTACATAAAGCTGTGTATTCAGTACATGATTTTGGTCACTTTTTTACAACATGGTAATTATTTTCTTGTGTCATCTTTTACTAAGCCTATAATAAAAGACAATGCTAACTTGTAAATCAAAGGAAATTTGATAAAACACTGATTTTCAAGTTTTCATAAATATATACAATTCTAATTATAAAGTCTCTACAATACATTTGCACGTTTTCATAGACTAAGATAATACACAAACTCATAGAAGGCTCCAGTTATGCTTTTAGTGCTCTTAATTGTGCCTAGATCTGCCATTATATTCATAAATATTCAATGAAGCCACAAAGGTACTGTAACTTTTGGAATCTATCCAAATTTTAAAGGAAAAAAAAATCAGCAGCACGTCCATAAGACAGAATGGATCTCAACACCTTACTTTCTTTTGCTTTTTGTGTCAGTTGTTTGAAAAACACTAGAAGCTGACATGAGGTTTTCTATATATTGTCCAAGAACTTGGTTTTCCGATTTTAGTTTCAGATTTTCTTCCTTAACTGCATCTACTCTTGCTGAGAGATCTATATCAAAAAAAAAAAAAACAACCCATTAACAATGAAATGATGGCAATGACTCCATATTACAAAATGTTTAAGACTCATGTTTAAGAGATACCACAATCTTTAAATTTTCTCTTCTATTCAGATTACTTTAAAGAAGTTAAACAGTGCCAAGCAGTAGGCAATACTTCCTAAAAACAGATTTTGATAAGTTGAAATATAGTTCACATCATTCTTTTTTTTAAAAGACTTTTAAAACGTAAATTCTGCTTCCAACATCTTACCAGCATAAGAACATGTCTTTACTGTAAGTGTTTAAGATATTTATAGTAAAGATAATTATAGCTGAATTCATATACTGGATAGTGAGTCAGCTTCCAAGCAACTGAAAATTTTATATTTTTACACTAGCAAATTTTTTTTTATTTAAAATTTTAAAAATGATCAAATACCCACATTTGTTCATTTAACAAATATATACTATGCCCTCTAAGAGGAACTGGGGAAGATGCTGGGGATCCAGCGGTGAGCAACAACAACAAAAAAAAGAAGGTCCAGGCTTCACTGAGCTTACACACTAATGTATGCGTGTCTGTACACGTGGAGAAGAGTATGTGCAGTGGGGGTTAAACAGGCATTAAATCAAGTATATAGTTTGTGGCACAGTGATGAGTTGGTCTGGAGAAAAAATAAGGCAGGTAAGGGTGACAGTAAGTAAAAGAGATGCTCTTTTTTGTTAAGTGAGGGAAAAAGCCCTATAGATATGTAAATAACTAAGGGAAGAAGGCTCAGGCAGAGGGAACAACTGCTGAGGCCCTGAGCAGACACGCTTGGCATTTTTCGGAACACAAAGGAGGTCAGTGTACGAGGCAGAGAGTGTCATGACTCTGAAAGTTAACGGGGAACTCATAGATATTGGCCAATGTAAGGACTTTGACTTTTACTAACTGTGTGAAATGGGAAGTCACTGGAGGGACAAGATCTGCTCAGTCTGGCTCCAAAAACACAAGCTCTTAATTTCATTAAAAACCAAAGACGTTTCAGTGGTAGTATTTTATGTAAGACATCAGAAAATGAAAAAACTCAGTTCAATTCCTTTTTAATCTCTATAGGTTAATTGTTTTTATTTTAATGTAAGTTTTATTAAAGTGATTTTGGTAACACAATGAGAGGGACTTAAAAAGGGGCTCTCATACTCTAAATAGCATCGTATTAGTTATTTAATGGAAAATAAGAGAGCCCTTAAAGAGGGGAACCTAAGAACACTATAAAGAACCATATCTGTTCTTTAAAACTGCCAGCCTAGTTAACAGGCAGGAAAGGGAAAAAAACTATTGAAATGTTGTTCAAAGTTTATTGTTTTAAAAATTCTGTATATTAATATATACAAAATTCAGCCACATAAATGCTTAGAATTTCAAAGAACTGGATGAATTCAAGAAAACTACAAAATGCAAGCTAACCTTCAAGTGTGTGTTGGAGTTCCAAAACTTGATTAATAAGTCGTGTTTTTTCCTCCAGTTCCACCTGATTTTCAGCATCAACGGCTGTAATAAGAAGATTCAATTTACTATTAATTAACATAGGTACCATGTGTGTAATGTAGTGCCTAAGAATCTGCAAAATGCTTTATAGTCATACCAGAGCCCTGTGAAATAAAAAGTTATCCAGCCCCCATACTATAGATGAGGACACTGGTATGAAGATAAAATGACAAGCCAATTCTAACAGTTAAGTAATATGGAAGCTGCCTTAGATCTCTTTTAAAACTAGATGGGTTATAAATAAGTAAATACGATAGACAAGATCCAAGTCGTCTAATTATTGCGTCTCTGCTCTTTCCATTGCTTAATAACGCAAAAGTATCCACAATACCAGGAATATACAAAAAGGAAAATGAAGAACATACCATCCATGTCAGCATTCATCATCTTGGATAACAAACTTTTGGGCCTTGGATACAAAACCCTCGAAGAATGGTCTGCAATGAAGAAAAAGTTAAGAAACATAGATATATATAGCAAAAATACTTTTTTACGAAATGATTATTTAGTTAAATGTGATCCAATAGTCCCTATTCCCACACACTACCATTTCTAAGGACAAAATACACAATGGGTAAATAAAGGATATTTACAAACAAGTTTACAAAAAGGAAGTATGTAGTAAACAGGAGAAAATGTTGAGTTTCTTGATAATCAAAGAAATATAAAATTAAATACATCTATTTAATTAGTTTTTGTAAAAGTAAGTGATCAGTGCTAGCAAGGTTATAGGAAAAACACAAATATTGAATACAAAATTTAAATGCATAGTCTTTTTTGGAAAGCAGCACAATATTCATAAAAACATTTAAACCTTTTCTACTCTTGGAAATTTAGCTTAAGGACAATTACAAAGAAAAAAGTTTTATATATAAAAATGTTCACTTCAACCTTATTCACAACCCAACGAACTGGAAACAACTGTTCATTCAGAGTCTGGCAAATTATAGTGGTAATTTTTAATGGAATGGCTACTAAAAATAATTATGACTATAATACCATGGAAGAATGTCTACAAAAGTGTACAATCTCTGATGTAAATTATGTAAAAAATGCACAAATATGGATAAAGGGAACACAGGAAAATGAAAACAGCTCCCACATTAAGGGATGATGGCAGGGATGAAGACAAATCGCTTTCAAAATAATCTTCATTGTTAAAATATTTTTTTACATATATTGTTTAATTTTTTAAAAATACGTAGAATTCCAAAGAAAAATACTATCTACAACATTAGAAAAATGTCTATTTGTTATCCCATGGTTATGGTTAAGCCAAAATAGATTAATCAGGATGTAAATGAGTAAATAAACGTTAACATATTATTGTTTGGGTAAAAGGTTCCAAAATATCAGAGCACAAAATTGCTGGGAAACAGAATGTTCTGCTTTATTGATACCATTCATTTTATAGTCATTCAGTATGCTCAAAATGTATTAAATAATGCTACCAGGTTGTTACCAAAAGCAAATCTGTTAACCAATCTATTATACTAAAGCAATCTAGATCTGTCTTAATCAGAGTTGTTATTCTTTTAACAAGTATTTATTTAGCACCTACTGTATTCAAGATATTGGTATGCCACCATATGCTAAAGAATAAAACCCAAACCTATAGAACAAGAATGTCTACATACTAGAAACCTGAATCACAAACAAAAGAGTTATTGTATATTCTGTCACAGCTACACTTAATACAATTTATGTTACACTTCAGGTACTAGCATGAATAGGGAAATAGAATGCTATATATAGCTATATATATAGCTATATATATATATATATATAGCTATATATAAATATATAGAAATATATCTCCACACATTACTCAAGATACCATAAAATAACCTTTTTAAAAAGATACTAAACATCCTTTGCTTACCATTATTAAAGAATTAACTGCAAAGGGTATAAATTAACTTAATGTGTTTTTTGTGTTTTCTTAAATTTATTTCTCTCCCCCCAGCCCCCAGTTGTCTGCTCTCTGTGTCCATTCACTGTGTGTTCTTCTGTGACCGCTTCTATCCTTATCAGCGGCACCGGGAATCTGTGTTTCTTTTTGTTGGTCATCTTGCTGTGTCAGCTCTGTGTGTGTGCGGTGCCATTCTTGGGCAGGCTGCACTTTCTTTCGTGCTGGGTGGCTCTCCTTATGGGGCACACTCCTTGCACGTGGGGCTCCCCTACACGGGGGACACCCCTGCGTGGCAGGGCACTCCTTGAGCGCATCAGCACTGTGCATGGGCCAACTCCACATGGGTCAAGGAGACCCGGGGTTTGAACCCTGGACCTCCCATGTCGTAGGCGGATGCCCTAACCACTGGGCCAAGTCCACTTCCCTAACTTAATGTTTAAATAACCCACACCAAGTCTTCCAGCATCCTATCACTCATCAAGCATTACAGCTGCTCTTTTATTTTTATATGGTTTTAGTCCTCAGGGTCTGTATACCTCAGAGAAAGTATAAATTAGCACATACACATAAATCCAAACAGACCAATGATTAAATTTGTTTTTAAAAAAAATTTTGTGGGGGTTAAGTTATTCAACCTATTCTGGTATTCAAAAACCACACTTCAAAAAGTATTTCTTTCCATCCAATCAACATGTCTCTTTAAAATAGGAGGAGACTGTTAGCAGCGAAAACGTAACAATTCCCTAGAAAGAAGCACACTTCTAATGAGGTGCCAGTCACTTCATTTTTCATACCATTTCAACAACTCAGCTGGCTAAAGCAGGGCTGGCAGTGATGACAGAGGGAACCCACAAAAGCTACAGTAAGGGACCTTGGCAGTGCTCAGCAACAGTAGACTAGAGCTTGGCCATTTCCCCTGCAACTCTATTTCTGTATGCCTACTACTGCTAAAAAAATGCTTCAGAGTTCTAATGTTCACTTTTTAAAAAAGAACTACAGCAAAGTGCCGGGAGACAACCAGAAAGATGGCGGCCGAGTGAGGCGCTCTTAGAGTCAGCTCCTGCTGCAGGGCAGTTAGTTAACACCCAGAGCTCTCTGGAGCTAGCTGAAGCACCTGATTGGGCACTCCAGAAGGCCAGAAGAGCATCCTGCAACATCCTTGAAGGAGTGGGAGGAGGAGACTGCCCACCTACAGATACGACTTTTGGTAGAGCACTCCACGCCCTGGAGGCTGGTGCCCATCCTCCACTGGAGGCACAACCCGCCTTGGGAGCTGTTCCGTGGCTGGAATCGAAAGCTCCACTTCCCCAAAACAGGGCAGGAAGAGATGGCTGGGCACCAATTTCAGCTATTGATGAGAAAATTCAGCAGGCTACAGTATAATCCTGAGGACAGCTAAAGCTTGAGCCTGTCCAAGTCAGAAAGAAAGCCTGTCCCAAGCCAGGAGCTGCCACCTTACCACCGCGCCTGGCACAAGAAGAAGCAGGGCGGACTGAGGATCCCAGTGCTGGTGGGGACCAGCTCCTTCCCATCCAGATCAGATTGCAGCTCAAGCCTAGGCCCCAGTGCCACCTCCAGCAGGGAGGAAGCTGCGGGACCTGTGCCAGCCTCTCTGGGAAATTACCCCCTAAGCTGCAAAGGCCAGTGACTATCCTACTCTGGTGGCATGAGCCACCCCAGGAACTGTTTTGTGACAGGAATTGGAAGCTCCATTTCCCAAAAATAGGGGAGGAGGAGATGGTTGGCTGCCAATTTCAGCTACTGAATGGGAGACTTGGCTGGCTAAGAGATAACCCTGGGAATGGGGGTGTGAACCAGAAAGAGGCCAGTGGCCTCCATTCTGACTCCGCCCCAGCCTGACGGGAAGCTGGGCTGACTAAAACTCTCAGTGTGGGCAGGAACCAGTTTCTTTCACACAGATCAGCCTGCAGCCTGGTTAGGCTTCAGCCCCACCTCTGGAGGGGAGGAGGCTGAGGAGCCCTGCACCAGCCTATACAGGTAACTGCAGGGAACTTTGGCTGGCATAGACTGAAAATCAGAAGTCTACCAGGGCAACTGCAGTCATCTTGGACCCACACTAAATAGATTGCTGTCCATACCTGCAGCTCCATCCCCACCCCAGGCAGGGGAGAAAGGGATGTGAAGCGGTCTCTCTGGGCAACTACAGTCGAGGCCTGCATGTGGATTATTCCACATAGCTGTGCCTTTTCCCCTGGCAAAGGAGAAAGTTGGAAGAAGCTTCACTGGTCCCTGGTGCAATGATGGCAGCTTGAGCCTCCACAGTTTATAGCACCAATTGCCTCCTTGGCTCCTACTGCACAACCAACAAAGGAGAAAGGGCAGGAAGCCCTAAACTAAAGAGAAAAACTGCACCCAGAATAAATACTCTAGTAAGCCAGATGCGAAGACACCAACAAAAAATTACAATCCACACCAAGAAACAGGAAGCTGTGGCCCAGTTAAAGGAACAAGATAAGCCTCCAGATGACATAAAGGAGTTGAGACAACTAATTATAGATATTCAAACAAATCTCCTTAATAAATTCGATGCGACTGCTAGAGATTAAGGATAGTAAGAAGACATTGGACGAGCACAAAGAATTTGAAAGCATATACAGAAAAACAGCAGATCTTATGGGAATGAAAGGTGCAATCAATGAAATTAAAAAAACATTGGAATCATATAATAGCAGATTTAAGAAGGCAGAAGAAAAGATTGGTGAGCTTTAAGAAATGGCCTCTGAAAGTGAACATACAAAAGAACAGATGATGAAAAGAATGGTAAAAGCTGAACGAGGTCTCAGGGAACTAAATGACAGCAAAAGGCATGCAAACATGTGTGTCATGGGTGTTCCAGAAGGAGAAGAGAAGGGAAAAGGGGCATATTTAAAGAAATAATGTTAGAAAATTCCCCAACCCTATTGAAGGACATAGATATCCTTGTCCAAGAAGTACAATGTACTCCCATCCAAAAAACCCCAAATAGACCAACTCCAAGACACATACTCATCAGAATGTCAAAGGCCAAAGACAAAGAAAAAATTCTGAGAGGAGCAAGAGAAAAGCAATGCATAACATACAAGGGATATCCAATAAGATTAAGTGCTGATTTCTCACCAGAAACCATGGAGACAAGAAGACAGTGGTCTGATATATTTAAGATACAAGGTACAAGACAAAAACTTCCAGCCAAGAATCTCATATCCAGCAAGACTGTCTTTCAAAAATGAGGGTGAAATTAGAATATTCACAGATAAACAGAAACTGAGAGAATTTCTAAGCAAGAGACCAGATTTTCAGGAAATACTAAAGGGTATGCTAGAGCTTGAAAAGAAAAGACCAGAAAGAGGAGTCTGGGAGACAGTCTAGAAATGAAGATTATAACAATAAAAGCAATTAAAAGTGTCAAAAGAGTAGTGAAAATAAAATATGACAAATAAAACTCTAATAGTCAAGAATAAACTTAACCAATGATGTAAAGCACTTGTATTCAGAAAACTGCAACCTATAGTGGTAAAAACAACATGGTACTGGCCTAGAGACAGACACAGTAGATCAATGGAACCAAATTTATGGTTCAGAAACAGACCTTCACAGGTATGGTCAAGTGATTTTTGACTAGCCTGTCAAACTCAAACAGCTCAGGCAAAACAATCCATTCAACAAATGGTGCTGAAAAAATTGGACATCCATAGCTGAAAGAAGGAATGAGGACCCCTGTCTCACACCTTTCCCAAAAATTAACTCAAAATGGATTAAAAAACTAAAAATAAAAGAACCATAAAACTTATAGAAGAAATTATTGGAAATCTTCAAGACCTGGTGGTAGGTGGTGGATTCTTAAAGGAGATGAGAAGGACTGAGTGGACTACTGATGTTTAATGTATGTAGAAGTTTTAATTAGCTTTACTGTAAAATTGTGGAAATGTGTAGAGTGGATGGTAACACACAGTGAGTAACAGCTAGTTTATAAATAGGATGTGACTGAAAATGGTAGTCTAGTTATATAAATGCCAATTGACAGAATTCTTGAGAATAATCTAGGAACTGGATAGCACAGTAAACCAAGAGGCGGGTGAGAATTGTGGTTGATGCTACAGATGCAAGAGTGTCCTTTGTTAGCTAGAACAAATGTTTATCACTACTGCAGGGTGATGGGAATGTGGAGAAGCATGGGAAAAATACAGCTGGAGTGACCTATGGACTGTGGTTAGTAGTAATAATATAATATTCTTGCATCTATGCAAAAGATGTACTGTGTTGATACTGAGGCAGTATAGAAAATGTGAGCCAAATGTACACTATGGACATGGTAACAATCAGATGATATTATTTTATCTATACCAAATGACACACCACATATTGGTGAGTTGATGGATGGGTGTTGTTTGGGAATTCTGCACATGTGCAAGATTGTTTTATAAGTTTACAACTTCTGTCGTAAAAAAATATATTTAAAAAATAATAATAGGGTGGGTTGGGGAAAAACACACCAAATGTAAGATAAGGGCTATGATTAGTAGTAAGATTTTGACAGTGTTCTTTCATAGCTTGTAACAAACGTCTCATGATAATGCAAGGTGTTGGTGGAGGGTTGATGTATGGGACCCCTGTATGATGTTATGCATGTTTACTTTTTAAGTTCACAACTTTTACTATACACTTGTTTATGTATGTTCATATATAAATGATATAAAGATAACAATTGGATTGGTTAGGGGAAAAATACTTTGTTTAGTAGTAATATTTTGACAATGCTCTTTAATCATTAGTTAAAAAGGTTTAAAAACAGTGCAAGTTATTGGTGGTAGGGTGAGATGTTATATATGTTTGTTTGATGTTATAAATGTTTGTTTTGTAAATTCACAACTATTATACGCTTATTGTTTATGTATGAGTAATATATTTCAATAAATTTTTAAAAAAAGGACTGCAGCTAAACAGAATTTTCATAGTTGCTGAGAAGAGTTATAAGATACACAAGCCAAAGCAGCAGATAATTACTAAATTAATACCTCTGATTTTAAAATCAAATGTATTATAGGGTTGTGGTATATTTGTTTATTTTTCAGTCTAATCTTTAAAATTAAACCCAAAAGTCTTCTATAAAATACAAGTGTTCCAGACTGGCCAATGTAGGAAGGCTAGGTTCTGAAATTTTGGCCACATGTAACTCAAACAACAGAAGCATGCTTATCAATGGTTGTGACATCTGAAAAAGTTAAAAAATTAAAATTTAAAAAATTAAAAATAAGACAGTAAAAAAATGGGGAGTAGGGAAGGCAAGGCCTTACTAGAGGAAAAATTATGCATAGAAAAACATTCAGTATTGAGGTGGGGCAGAAGCACAAAGCAGGACCACCAAGACAGTCCTGTAGGATATACCACACAACCTGAGAGAGAATATTCAGGTCATGGTCTATGTAACGGACAGAACCCCAAGAGTTGTACAGTGTAAAACCTACCCAACTGTATGTGGCAGTCTTGTACAAATGGATATCACTGATTAATAAAGGGCAAAAGCATTACTCACCACTTCTCCACAACAACAAAAAAGTAGCAGTTTTCTCTATTGTGATTAAATCAAATGGCCTCAAAATTCTATTGTATATATTCAAAGTCTTTCAGTAGATTTTAGAGTAATAGCTGATTTATACCTGGTCAAAAAGTTTGTTGAGCTCTCCATGCCAAAGTATTTTAGCCATGGATATTCTTTTCTTTCAAAATAAAGTCAATCTGGAAACTCTGAAACTCCTGTTCATTACTACATTATTACAGTACCATACAATATGAACTCATACAAGACTCGTTTTTCCCAACTGTAAAACCCTTTTTTAATCTATAGTCGCTATCTCATCAATCTAATTTCTTGTCAAATGTACCGATAAGGGTACATTTTAAAATTGACATTTAAAATAAGAGAATTTTAAAATTCTCACATTCCTACATATAAATGGAAATCTGACAAGAAAAAAAAGGGGGGAATCCAGACCAAAGCATCTCAAGTGTGGGAATATTGAAACAGATTTGGGATGGTGAGGCTCTCTTCAACCCAAGACTGCTGTCAGCTCTAAGCCTGCCTTAGTTCTAAAATGGATATGCTTCTCTGATATTCTTCAATTCTGACCTAAGCCTAGGTTAGACCTTGCAAAACTTTTCTCAAAAATCACAGTAAATTTTGGAGTCTCTCCTCATCCAACCTTGGTCAATGGAAGGGAATTAAAAATTATTTTAAAAATTTACATCCAGGAAACAGAAGGTATAGTGAGAACATGGATCAATAGCTATGGTAAGCATCAGTAAAAGATTCATTTCATTAAATAAATAATCTTTTCAGTGCCCAAATATCTAACCATGGCCAAAGACTATCATTTTACCAAATATACGTCTACAATTCTTACTAATATTATTACAGTATCCCTCTTCTCTAGAGACAGTTCAGCACAGTGATTAAGAACAAAGACTTAGACTGCATGGTACAAATCCTAGCTCTGCCATTTACAAGCTCTGGAACCTTGGATAAGATTAACTTCTTAGCCAGTTTCCTCACCTAAAACACAGGGATAATAGTATGTACCTCATGGAGCCTGTTATAAGGACTTAATGAGTTGATACACATAAATGTTAGTATCCTTTCTCCCTTTTAGCTCACATAATTCAGGCCATAAAAAGAATTTTGGAAAAATCATACTCTAGCTGCTCTATTTTACAAATAAAGAAACTAAGGCAAAAGATAGGTGGATTACCAAAGATCACTGAGCTACTACCCAACAGAACCAAGACTACAATGTTCTAGTTTGGGTTTTTCCACCACACCACCACAGCTATGCTCAACGAGCCTTGAGATCTTGGGACTGTTCCTGATATCCACCCAATCCCAACCACCCAACTCTGATTCTCAAACTGATTTTCAATTATGATCTACCATCATATGTCATCCATTTATTAGTGGAGTAGAACTACTAAAATAATGTTTGTGCTTTATCGTACTTTACTGCTTTACTCTATGCATGTACATAATGGAATGGGAAAAAACTTTAATATGGCCCTAATCTAAATTTGCCAAACATTTTGCAACCCCAGAAATACCAAATTTCTTTGGTATTTCTACCAACAACTAAGAAACTAAAGATAAATTTAATTCCCTTCGTCGAGCATCAACGTCAAATTCCATGTTTTATCTTGGTTCTGGTTGGCTAAATCCAGTCTCAAATTTCACAAGATCAAGGATTGTGTGGCCAAATGACGATCCAAACCAAAGATAAATCCCTAAAGAGGGCTAGCTACCTTGAATTTAGTCAGTGAGGCGCACAGGCGCAAGGATAAACAGGTTTGGGTCCTCAGGGATAGATTCGGTGTGGGGAATAGCCGGCATATCACCTCTCCTTAATATTGTTAGGTCAGAGAACCGATAAGGTGGATACACTGTAAAACAGAAGCCCTGCCTTTTCGGGAAAACCCTCTCTTTCGAATCCTTACTCACCTAACCGTGTTCAGCTCTACCCTTAAGAGAATCCGATGGAACCCACACCTGGGTCCCGGCGCCTGGGAAGACGTCACAGCCTTCATTCTACCGCTCACTCGCCTCCCGCCCCGCCTCAACGTCCTCCCCGAGCACCCAACAGCAGGCGAGCCAGGTCCCATCCCACCCAAACAAGGCCCCTCCCGCGGTCTCCGACGCAAGAGCTGCGGGGAGAAGGCGGCAGGGCGGCAGCCTATGGGACCGAAGGTGGCCCCTGTCCTAAGGAACCTCTTGGGCACACTGAGGAGGCGAGAAAAGAGGTGGCGCAGGGGCTCTGACGGGCGTCAGGTCCCCGCCGCCGCGCCCACAGCCCAGGCCGCTCTTCCGGGCGGCGTCCAGCCCACCCCGCCCTCCAGCCCCAGGCGGTGCCGAGGCCGCTACTCCAGTCGCACCCGGCCAGACCCTCACCTGCGGTAACAGATGCCGGCAGAGGGAGGGGTCAGGCAGGCAGCTCAGGCCAGACACCAGCAGCTCCGCCTTCTCCGCCCACAGAGCCTGCGCCGAGGGGAGAGTCACGCCCCCTCCGCCCAGTTGCCCGCCAATCCCAACGCAGCAATGCGCGCCTGCGTACTAGCTACTAGGCGCCACAATCCTATTTCAAAACACCGGGATCCACCTTTCCCCATAACAAAAGGACATTGGCATCCAATCAGGACTGAGGTCATTATAGTGGGAGACGGAGTGGGCGGGTCCTTGAAGAGCAATAGCCAATAACAGCACAGAGGCGAACTTTAGCATGTGAGTACCAGCGTAGCAACTTTCCAGTCTCAGCGTCTTTCCAGTGTCAGCTGCTCTCCAGTCTCTGGACCCTGAATATCGGGATCAAGTATCTAGTATGATAATCCTGGCTACTAACAAGGAGCTCGGTATACTCAAACCCTGGGCTAGGAAGAAATCACTCAAATTCAAGGAAAGGGTATTTATGGGCAGAAGCGGGAGCGTCAGTGAAATACCATGATTCCTCAATTTTAAAAGAAGACCTTTGAAAGTTTAAAAAGGTGGCATTGACACAGGATAGACAAAAGGAAAGGAAGATGCTTAGAAGTTGGTATACAATAAAGGTGTCTGATAAGGAATATGTTGGTGAGGATGTGGGAACGAACTCTCATTCATTGCTGCTGGGAGTGTAATCCAGACACATCTCCAGTTAAGGAAAATATTAATAAATTTGATCATTTAAAAATTTAAAATTTTCATAATCAGAAGAGAAGACACCATTAACCAAGCTAAAAACAAGCCACAAGCAGGAGGATATATTTGCAATTTTACAACCAAGAAATAGTAATGCTCTGAAATTATAAAGATTCCTGAACAAAAGGGAAAAGTCAAACAACTCAAGATATAAATATACAACAAATATAACCAGGCAACTCACAGAAGAATAAAACTGGCCAAAAATATTTTTTAGTGTTTATCTTCATTAGTAATCAGGATATTCATATTAAAACAGTAAAATACTGCACACCCACAAGACTGTTAAAAATTAACTGATAGGGAAGCAGACTTGCCTCAACGAATAGCGCTTCCCCCTACCACATGGGAGGTCCATGGTTCAAACCCCGGGGCCTCCTTAACCTGTGTGGAGCTGTCCCATGCACACTGCTGATGCGCACAAGGACTGCTGTGCCACGCAGGGGTGTCCTCCGTGTGGGGGAACCCCATGCACAAGGAGTGCGCCCCGTAAGGATTGCTGCCCAGCGCGAAAGAAAGTGCAGCCTGCCCAGGAGTGGCACTGCACACATGGAGAGCTGACACAGCAAGATGACAACAAAAAGAAACACAGATTCCCAAGCTTCTGACAAGAATAGAAGCGGACACAGAACACACAGCTGAATGGACACAGAGAACACAACGGGGGGGGGAGGGGCTTTTTTAAAAAATTAGCTGATAGAGATGTAGAAGAGAAGAACTCTTATACATTGTGTTAATTAGTATAACTTTGGAAAATAATTTGACCATAGATGTGCATAATATGAACTGACTTCCATATCTAGTATCTATCTACAAGAAACCATATAGAGAGATGTTCATCCTAACACTGCATTAATAGTAAAAAATTGAAAACCTGAATGAGAATCAAGGTAACAAATAAATAAATTGTAGTTTATTTATACAATGCAAAACTATAAACCCATTAAATAAATCAGTTTTATATGTATCAACACAAATGAGTCCAAAATACGTAATGTTGACTGGAAAAAGCTGCAAATTATCTGAAGTATGAAACCATTTACATATATGTAAAAACATAGGCAGAAACAATAATGTAAATTGCTTATGAATAAATAGATAGGCAGCAAATGTAGAAAAACATTAACTAGAAGGCTATTAACAGCATGATTGTGGTTTTTTCCCTCAGGAGAGGTAATGGGGGTGGGGCTTTATCGAGATGTTTAGTTTCTTAAGGAAAAAAATATTTGAATCAAATATGGCAAAATGTTAACATTGGGTAGCAGTGTTTAAATTATTACTTTGTAATAGATGTAAAGCTGATAATTATAAATAAATAATAAATATACATCAGATAGAATTCTTAGACTTGGAAGTTGGAAATTAATTTGCTTTTCAAGTCTTTTGCAATAATTTTCTAGGATAGTGATTGAAAAGTGCAAAAACCATAAATTCCTTAGACAAAGTAAAATTAGAAAGAAATAACGAGCAAAAGACACCCAAACAAGTGAAAACTTTACATTGTTAGTGCCATATGATCATAAAGGAATTTTTCCCCTCAATTCTTTGTTCTCATCTCCATTGATTAGCATTTCATTAGCATCATTTGACCCAGTTGACCACTCCCTCTCATCAAAATACTTTTCTATTTGTCCATCCAGACCTCCTTTCCCCTTGGTTCTTCTTCAACATTTGTTGTTCTTTTCAGTCTCTTTTTCTCCTTTTCCTGGTCTCCACAACAATTAAATGTCAGAATCCACAGACCCCTATTTATACTCACTCTCTATTTAATCTTATGGCATTGAATAGCATCTACATGCTGTCAACTCCATAATTAGTACCTTTAACAGAAATACCTCATGTAAGCTCCTGACATATATCTGGTTCCTTAACATTCCACTTAGGTGTGAGCACGCCAAACACAATATGATAAAAACTGAACTCTTTATTCCATATACCTCTCCACCAAACCTGCTTCTCCCATGGTCTTCACTATCTCAGTAAATGGCAACTTTATTCTTTCAGTTGATTAAGGAGCAAGAGTGATGTTTTACTACAGCATGTCAGGTGATTTCCACTGATGCTCAGGGTGTAGAAAACTGCAAATGAATGTTATTCCCAAACTAACAATGAGAAAACAGTCAGATAATATGTAAAGTGTGGATTTTCTTTAGCTCATCACGGAGCTGGGTCACAAGGTAACCAGCTAAACTGAATTCCAAAGAGTGGCAAGCCCTGTAGGTGAGATGCAGCACACAAACTGTTTAAATTTTAGCAGAGGATGGTAGAAAGAGATAACCCCTATATAAGTAGGTAAGAACAAATAAGCTAAAAATTTAACAAATGCCAAACACCAAGTAAAATAAGTTCTTCACCCTGGAAAAGTATGATACCAAATGGGAGTTTATGTCTACAAAAAGAAATGATTAAATACAGAAAAGGGCTACACTAGGTATTAGGAAAATGCAAATCAAAACAAAAATGAAATATCTCACACCACATAGAATGGCCATTATTTTAAAAAAAACAACAGAAAACAGTAAGTCCTAGAGAGGATATGGAGAACTAAGAACACACCTTCACTGTTGGTGGGAAGTCGGGTATGTGGGAACCTCTTATATTTTTTAATGTAACTTTTTTAAAAATTTATATATCTTTTTTAAAAAGATAATTTATTATTTTAAAAAAATTTTAAATGCACCAGATCATTTCCATTTAGTACCTGAGAATTTAATCATTTTATTGAAATAAAACTTATTTATATAATATATTACTATTAGAAAATAAAGTAAAAATAGTAACAATGTGGTTTTATTTCATATGTTAATTAAAATATATGAAAGCAGGAGACAACCGGCAAGATGGCAGCAGATTAAGGAGTCAGTCCTAGACTCAGCTCCTGCTACAGGGCAGTTAGCAAACTCCCAGAGCTCTCTGGAGCTAGCTGAAGCACCTGTTTGGGGGCTCCAGGAGACCAGAAGAGCTTCCTGCAACATCCTTGAAGGAATGGAAGGAGGAGACTGCCCATCTGCTAAGAAGATTCATGAGTAGAGCTCTCCACGCCTGGAAGGCCGGTGCCCATCCTCCACTGGAGGCAAAAGCTGCCTCAGGAGGTGTTCTGTGGCTAAAATTGGAAGCTCCACTTCCCATTGGGCAATAACTTCAGCTACTGATGAGTAAATTCAGCAGGCTAAAGTATAATCCTAAGAACAGCTAAAGTTTGAAACTTTCCAAGTCAGAAAGAGGCCAGTAGACACCATCTTAACTCTGTGCCTGGCACAGGGGGGAGCAGGGCAGACTGAAAATCACAGTGCTGCTGGGGACTGGCTTCTTTCCATTCAGATCAGACTGTAGTTCTAGCCTAGGCCCCAGCCCCACCTGTGGCAGGGAGGAAGCCTCTCCAGAAAATTACAGGCCAAGCCACGGAGTCTGATGATCATCCTCCTTTGGCAGCACAAAAGCCTGAGGAGCTATTCTGTGGCTGGAATTGGAAGCTCTGTTTCCCAAAAACAGGGAAGGAAGATACACTTGGCCACTGATTTCAGCTACTGAATAGTAAATTCGACTGACTAAAGTATAACCGTAAGAACAGCTGAAGTTTGAACCTGTCCAAGTCAGAAAGAGGCTGGTAGCTGTCATTTTGACTCCACCCCCAGCATGGGGGGAAGCTGGGCCGACTGAAAATCACAGTGATGGTAGAGACCGTTTTCTTTCACCCAGATCAGCCTGCAGCCCAAACCGAGGCTTCAGCCCCACCTCTGGCAGGAAGGAGGCAGGCCCTGCCCCAACCTATCCAGATAACTGCAGTTAACTTTGGCTGACACAGACTGAATAATTCGAAGTCTACCAGGACAACTGTGGTCATCTTGGACCCTCACAACATAGGTTGCTGCCCATACCTGCAGCTCCATTCCCAATGCAGGCAGGAGAGAAAGGGGCAGGAAGCTTCATCAGTTTCTCTGGGCAACTCCATTCTACGCCTGCATGAGGTCGATTATTCCACACAGCTGTGATTCTGTCACTACCCCTGAAAAGGAGAAAGTTTGGGAGGAGCTTCATAGGTCCCTGTGGAAATAAGGGCAGCTTGAGCCTCCACAGCTTATAGCACCAACTACATCCTTGGCTCCTACTGCAAAACCAGCAAGGAGAAAGGGCAGGAAGCCCTAAACTAAAGAGAAAAACTGCACCCAGAATAAATACTCTAGTAAGTCAGATACCAAGACATCAACAAAAAATTACAATCCACACCAAGACACAGAAAGATATGGCCCAGTTAAAGGAACTTTATGTCCAGATGACATGAAAGAGTTGAGACAACTAATCATAGGTGTTCAAAAAAATCTTAATAAATTCAATGAGATGACTAAAGAGATTAAGGATATTAAGAAGACATTAGATGAACACAAAGAAGAATTTGAAAGAATACATAGAAAAATAGATCTTATGGAAATGAAAGGTGCAATAAATGAAAATATAAAAACAATGGAATCATCTAATAGCAGATTTGAGGAGGCAGAAAAAAGGATTGGTGAGCTTGAAGAAATGGCCTCTGAAAGTGAACATACAAAAGAAGAACAGATGAAGAAAAGATGGAAAAAATTTAACAAGGTCTCAGGGAACTAAATGACAGCAAAAGATGTGCAAACTTACATGTCAGCAGTGTCCCTGAAGGAGAAGAGAAGGAAAAAGGGTCAGAAGGAATATTTGAAGAAATAATGGTAGAAAATTTCCCAACCCTATTGAAGGACATGGTTATCCATGTCCAAGAAGCACAACATATTCCCATCTGAAAAAATCCAACTAGACCAACTCCAAGACACATATAAAACAGAATATCAAATGCCAAAGAAAGAGAGAATTCTGAGAACAGCAATGCATAATATATAAGGGATATCCAGTAGATTAAGTACTGATTTCTCACCAGAAACCATGAAGGCAAGAAGGCAGTCATATGATATATTTAAGATACTATAAGAGAAAAACTTCCAGCAAGCATCTTATATCCAACAAGACTGTCTTTCAAAAATGAGGGCAAAATTAGAATATTCACAGATAAACAGAAACTGAGAGAACTTCTAACCAAGAGACCAGATATTCAGAAAATACTAAAGGGTGTGCTAGAACCAGAAAATAAAAGACTGGAGAGAGAGGCCTGGAAGAGAGTCTAGAAATGAAGATTATATCAATAAAAGTAAAGTGTCAGAAGAGTGTGAAAATAAAATATAACAGATGAAGCTCAAATAGTCAGGAATAAATTTAACCAACTATGTAAAGCACTTGTATTCAGAAAACTGCAACTCAGTGTTAAAAGAAATTTTTAAAAAGGCCTAAATAACTGGAAGAACATTCCATGCTCACAGATTGGAAGACTAAATATCATTAAGATGACAATTCTACTCAAATTGATATACAAATTCAATGCAACCCCAATAAAAAAATTCCACCAGCACTTTTCTAATTGAAAACATAGTTATCAAATTTATTTGGAAGAGTAAGGGGTCCTGAATAGTCAGAAACATTTAAAAAGGAAAAGCAAACTTTCATCTCCAGACTTTAAATCCTATTAACTAGGGAAGCAGACTTGGCCCAGTGGTTAGAGCATCCATCTACCACATGGGAGGTCCACGGAACCCCGGGCCTCCTTGACCCGTGTGGAGCTGGCCCATGTGTAGTGCTGATGCGCACAAGAAGTGCCGGGCCACCCAGGGGTGTCCCCCACATAGGGGATCCCCACGCGCAAGGAGTGCACCCCGTAAGGAGAGCCACCCAGTGCAAAAGAAAGTGCAGCCTGCCCAAGAATAATGCTGCACACATGGAGAGCTGACACAACAAGATGATGCAACTAAAAGAAACAGATTCCCGTGCCGCTGACAACAGAAGTGGACAAAGAAGACACAGCAAATAGACACAGAGAACAGATAACTGGGGTGGGGGTGGGGGGAATAAATAAATAAATCTTAAAAAAATAAATAAATAAATCCTATTACCTAGCTATAGTGGTAAAAACAGCATGGTACTGGCATAAAGACAGACACAATAGACCAATGGAACCAAATTTATGGTTCAGAAACAGACCCTCCCATATGGTCAAGTGATTTTTGACTATCAAACCCACACAGCTCAAGCAGAACAGTCCATTCAACAAATGGTGCTGAAATAACTGAATATCCATACCCAAAAGAAGGAAAGAGGATCCCTATATCTCAGTTTATCCAAAAAAAATTAACTCAAAATGGATCAAAACCTAAGAATAAAAAAAGAACCATAACATTTCTAGAAGAAATTGTAGGAAAATAGCTTCAAGACCCGGTGGTAGGTGGTGGATTCTTTAAGGAGATAAGAGGAGGACTGAGAAGGACTACTGATGTTTAACGTAAGTAGAAGTTTTAATTAGCTTTACTGTGAAAGTGTGGAAATAATAGAGTGGATGGAAATACATAGTAACAGCTAGTTTATAAATGAGGACGTGACTGAAAATGGTAGTCTAGTTATGTAAATGCCAATTGACAGAATGCTGGAGGATAATCTAGGAACTGAATAACATGGTAAACTAATAGGTAGATGAGAATTGTGGTTGATGGTACTGATGCAAGATTGTCCTTTGTTAGCTAGAGCAAATGTACATCAGGTGTGGGAATGTGGAGAAACATGGGAAAACTACAACTGGAGTGACCTATGGACTGTGGTCAGCAGTAATATAATATTCTGCATCTATGCCAAAGATGTTCTGTGTTGATAGTGGGGAAGTATGGAAAATGTGTGCTAAGTGTACACTGTGGTAACAATCGGATGATACTATCTTATCTGTAACAAATATTCAACCACAGTGTAGTGTGTTGATAGATGGATGTTGTTTGGGAATTCTGCACATGTGCATGGTTATTTTATAAGTTTACAACTTCTGTCATAAAAATATATTTTAAAAATAATAGAGTGGTTTGGGGACACCAAATGTAAGATAAGGATTATAATTTGTAGTAAGATTTTGATAATGTTGTTTCATAATTTGTAGAAAATGTCTATGACAATGCAAGGTGTTGGTGGAGGGTTGATGTATGGGACTCCTGTATAATGTTATGCATGTTTGCTTTGTAAGTTCACAACTTTTACTATACACTTATTGTTTATATATGTTCATATATAAATGATATAAAGATAATAATAATAGGGTGGGTTGGGGAAGAAATACTTTGTTTAGTAGTAATATTTTGACAATGCTGTTTAATCATTAGTTAAAAATATTTAACAACAATGCAAGGTGTCAATGGTAGGGTCAGGTATAGGAACCACGTATGATGTTATATATGTTTGTAAGTTCACAATTATTACTATACACTTACTGCTTATGTATGCTTATGTATGCGATATATTTCAATAAATTTAAAAAGTATATGAAAGTAATAGCGAAAGGATGGGAGGGAGAAATTAGACATAAACTGTTGTGAGGTTCTTGCTTTATATATACACTGTTATGATTTGTAGGTGCTTAAAGAACTAGGTTGTAAATCAAAGGGCAACCACTAAAATTTTTAAAACAAAATAAGATATAACTAATAAGCCAAGAAAGGAAGAAAAATAAAATCTTAAAACATATTTAATCCCCAAAACATGGAAAAATGGGGGGGGGGGGAGTAGAACAATAGACAAATAGTAAACAACTAGCAAGGTGGTAGATTTAAATGAAAACAATTATAGTAAATGTAAATTATCTTAAATGCCTCAATTAAGAGAAAAGATTCATATGCTGTATAAGAAAGCAAGACCTAACTATGTTGTCTACAAGAAACCTACTTAATATATGAAGACATGGATAAGTGACAATTAAAGGAGAGAAAGAGATATGTTATCCACATGTCTATATAAAAAAATTAAAAGATGGAGTGGTTATATAATATCAAAGTAGAACTTTGGAACAAGGAATATTATCAAGGTAAAAGAGGACATTACATACCAAAAAAAGGAGTCAATTAATCAGGAAGATACAAAATCCTAACAACTGCTACAAAACACATGAACAAAACCCACAACCATAGTTGGAGAGTTCATCAACTTCCCCCTGTTGTAATTTATAAAACAAGTATACAGCTAAGAATATCAACTAAGAATTCCTTAAGTTCAAAGGTAAGGCCATACTCCAGACTAATTAAATGATAATTTAATTTATCCCTAAGGTTGGGATAAAGGCATGAATAGTTTTTGAAGATATGCAGGTGATTTTAACATGCAGGCAAGTTTGGGGAATTATTACAATAAAAGACCTGAATAACCTGAACAATTAGGTCATTGACCTAATTGACATACATAGAAGACTCCACCCAATAACCGGAGAATACACTTTCTTTTCAAGTGCACATGGAGTATTTGCCAAAATGGAATAACATCTGTATCATAAAACAAAGTTCAAGAAATTTAAAGTAATTAAAATAATAAAAAATACATTCTCTGCTCACAAAGGAATTAAACTAAAATCAATAACAGAAAGATATTTGCAAATACCCAAATAGTTAGAAATTAAACTTTATACTTCTAAATAAACCATGAATTACAGAGGAAATTAACAAGAGAAATTATAAAACATTTTTATATTAATCTCCTTTTCCTTTATTAGGCTGTGTATTTACAGAACAATCATGCTTAAAATGCAGGATTCCTATATAGCCACCCTCCAACACCACCTTGAATTGGTGGGGAACATTTGTTACAATTGATGATAGCATGTTTTTATAACTGTACTGTTAATTAAAGTCCATAGTTTAACCTAGGGTCACTGCTTGTGTAGTGTAGTTCAATGGATTTTTTTTAAAAATTTTATTCTGTTACCATATTATTCTGTTACCTAATATTTTCTGTTTTAATCATATTCAATGTTGTTAATTGCATTAACAGTGTTTTGCTACCATTACCACCATCCATTACCAAAGTATTGCTGACATTCCAAAAAGGAACCCTGTATATTTTAAATCTTAATTTCCCATTCCCTCTCCTCACCCCATCCCCTGGTAACCTTTGTTCTAGATTCTGACTCTGTGAGTTTACTTACACTGCTTGTTTGAAGACAGTGAGATCATACTATTTTGTCCTTTGTGCCTGGCTTATTTCACTAACGATGAACGATGTCTTCAAGGTTCATCCATGTTTTCACATGTATTAGGACGTCATTCCTTTTCAGCACTGAAGAATATCCCATTGTGTGTATAAATACCACATTTTATTTATCCATTCATTGGTTGCTGGACACTGGGGCTGCTTTCATCTTTTGACAATTGTGAATAATGCTGCTATAAACTTCAGTATGCAAATACCTGTATGAATGCTTGCTTTCAGTTCTTTTGGGTATTTACCTAATAGTGAAATTGCTGGGTCATATGGTAGTTCTATACTTAGCTTTCTGAGGAATCACTAAACTGTCTTCTACTGAAACTGCACTATTTTACAATGCCACCAGCAGTGTGAATTATTGTTCCTATTTCTCCACATCATCTCCAACACTTGTTATTTTTACAAGTTTTTAATAGGAACCATTCTAATCAGTGTGAAATGGTATCTCTGGGTTTTGATTTGCATTTCCTGGTAATTAATAATGTTGAGCATATTTTCATGTGCTTTCTGGACATTTGAATATATTCTCTGGAGAGATGTCTGTTCAAGTGGACATCTCTTGAATCCGTTTTTTAAAATTGGTTTGTTTACCTTTCTGATGTTAAGTTTCAGTATTTCTTTATATATTTTGGATATTAATCTTTTATTAGATATGTGGCTTCCAATATTTTCTCCCATTAAGTAAGTTGT
This sequence comes from Dasypus novemcinctus, assembly GCF_030445035.2. Taxonomy (NCBI): domain Eukaryota; kingdom Metazoa; phylum Chordata; class Mammalia; order Cingulata; family Dasypodidae; genus Dasypus; species Dasypus novemcinctus. The sequence continues at coordinate 53,621,275 of NC_080673.1, forward strand.
TTAACTTTCATGATAGGATCCCTTGAGGAACAAAGTTTTAAATTTTGATGAGGTCCCAGATATCTATTTGTTCTTTTGTTGCTAGTGCATTGGGTGTAAAATCCAACCCCAGTACCTCCTAAAAAAAATCAGTTGGCCATAAATGTAAAGGTTGATTTCTGAGCTCTCAGTTCTATTCCATTAGTCTATATGTCTGTCCTTGTTCCATTACCATGCTGTTTGTTTACTGCAGCTTTGTAATATATTTTAAGATTGGGCAGTGTGAGTCTCCAACCTCATTCTTCTTTTTAAGATTGTTTAGCTATTCAGGGTCCCTTACCCTTCCATATAAATATGATGATTGACTTTTCCATTTCTACAAACTGGTTGTTAGAATTTTGATTGGAACTGCATTGACTCTATAAGTTGCTTTAGGTAGTGTTGACATCTTAAGGATATTAAGTCTTCCAATCCATGAACATGAATATCCTTCCATTCAATTGGGTATTTAATTTCTTTTAGCAGTGTTTTGTAGTTTTCTGTGTCTAAGTCCTTTACATCCTTGGTTAGATTTATTCCTAGATATTTGTATCATTTGTGAATGGAAATTTTTTTCTTCCAGTAGTTCATTGCTTCTGTATAGAAGCTCTACTGATTTGGGGTTGTTGACATACCCTGCCATTTGCTCAATTCGTTTATTTGCTCTGGAAGCTTGTTGTGGATGTTCATGATTTTCGGCATATAGGATCATGTCATCTGTAAATAGGGGAAGTGTTACCTCTTCCTTTCCAATTTGAATGCCTTTTATTTCTTTTCTTACCTAATTGCTAAGAACTTCCAGTACAATGTTGAATAGTGATGACAGTGGGCATCCTTGTCTTGTTCCTGATCTTAGAGGGAAAGCTTCCAGTCTTTCACCATTACATACGGTGTTGATTGTGGGCTTTTTTTATATGCCCTTTATCATGATGAGGAAGTTTCCTTCTATTCCTAGTGTTCTAAGTGCTTTTCTCAAGAAAGGGTGCTGTACTACATCAAATGCCTTTTCTGCCTCAATTGAGACAATCATGTGTGGTTTTTGTCCTTCATTCTGTTAATGTAGTGCATTATATCAATTGATTTTCTTATGTCGAACCAACTTTGCATGCCAAGAATAAATCCCACTTTATCATGTTGTTTAATTTTTTAAAATATGCTGTTGGAGTAAGTTTGCTAGTATTTTTTGAGGATTTTTGCATCTATATTCATAAGAGATATTGGTCTGTAGTTTTCTTTCCTTGTGGTATCTTTATCCAGATTTGGTTTGAGTGTGATGTTGGCCTTGTAGAATGAGGTAGGGAGTGTTCCCTCCTCTTGAGTTTCTTTGGAAGACTTTGAGCAGAATTGGAGAAAAGGCTTCTGGAATGTTTGCTAAATTCCCCTCTGAAACCATCTTGTCCTGGGCTCTTCTTTGTTGGGAAGTTTTCTTTTCTAATAATTGTTTGTTGAGATCTTCTATTTCTTCTTAAGTCAATGTAGGTAGTTTGTATTTTTCTAAGAATTTGTTCATTTCACCTAGGTTATCTAATTTATTTTCATACAGTTATTCATAGTATCAACTTAGAGTCCTTTTTATTTCAGCAGGATCAGTAGTAATGTCCCTCTTTTCATTTCTGATTCTTGTTATTTGTATCCTCTTTTCTTTGTCACTTTAGACAAATGTTTGTTGAATATATTGATCTTTTCAAAGAACCAACTTTTGGTTTTGTTGATTCTGCTTTTTGTTTGTTTTCTATTTCATTCATATCTATTCTAATCTTTGTTATTTCCTTCCTTCTTACTTTGGGTTTAGTTTTCTCTTTTCAGTTCATTGAGTTTTGAGAGGTTAGGTCTCTGATTTGAAGTCTTTGTTCTTGTTAATATAAGCATTTAGAGCTTTCCATTTCCCTCTCAGTACTGCCTTTGCTACATCCCATAATTCTTGGTATGCTATACTTTCATTTTCATTTCCTTCAAGTTATTTCCTAATTTTACTTCTGATGTCATCTACAAACCATTGGTTGTTTAAGAAGATGTTGCTTGATTTCCACATATTTATGAATTTTCTATAACTCCCTCTGTTTTTGAATTCTGGCTTCATTCATAGTGGTCAGAGAATATACATTAAATGATTTCAATATTTTTAAATATAGAGTCTTTTTTGTGACACAACATATGATCTATCTTGGAAAATCACCCATGTGCATTCAAGAAGAATATATATTCTGTTTTCATTGGATGCAGTGTTCTATATATGTTTGTTAGATCTAGTTGGTTTAGCATATCATTCAAGTTCTCTACTTCCTTACTAATCTTCTGACAAAATGTTGTATCCATTTATTGGAGGGGTATGTTAAAGTCTCCTACTATTAATGTGGAACTATCCATTTCTTGCCTTCAAATCTGTCAGTATTTGCTTCATATATACTGGGGTTCTGCTGTTAAGTGTATATATATTTATAATTGATTTTTTAAATTGTTGAATTGTTCCCTTTATCAGGATATAATGACCATCTTTATCACTCATAAGAGTTTAATCTGATATTAGTTTAGCCATCCTAGCTCTCTTTTGATTCCTACACACATGGTATATATATTTTTCATCCTTTTACCCTCAAACTACTTGTAACTTTAACTTTCTTCTTCCATTTTGCTGTTTAGCCTTTGCAAGTTTTATACCTTTTTTTGTCCCTTACTTCTATTAAAATATTTATTTCCTTGTTCATGTTGTGCCATATTGAGTGTCTTCTCATTTCTACCTGTACATATTTTTCATCTATTTTCCTTGTGGTTACCATGGGGTTAAAATTTACTCTCTTAAATATATAACAACCATATTTGCATTGATACTAACATTACTTCAATAGAAACACCTTTCCTATACCCTCTGTTCCCAGCCATTTTTCCTTGTACTTGTTACCACTTGTATCTTTGTACATTGCATGTCCAAAAGCCTAGATTTATCATTACTTTTTATGTGTTTGCATTTTAGCACTGTAGACTGTAAGAAGTAGAGTTACATACCTAACAATACAATATAATCTGACATTTATAATTAACCAAATGGTTACCTTTACCACAAGTCTCATTTCTTTATGCTGCTTTGAACCACTGTCTAGTATCCTTTTGTTTTAGTCTGAAGAACTCCCTTTAGCATTGTTTGTAGTGCAGGTCAAGTGGTGATGAATTCCCTCAGCTTTCATTCATCTGAGAATGTCCTAATCGCTCCCTCATTTTTGAAAGAGATTCTTGCCAGATATAAAAGTCATGGCTGGCAGTTGATTTCCTTCAGTACATTAAGTATTTCAACCCACCACCTTCTTGCCTTCATGGTTTCTCATAAGAAATTGGCACTCAAATTAATTCGACCCCCTTGTATGTAGCACCTTGCTTGTTTCTTGCAGTTTTCAGAACTCTCTTCTTATACTTTACATTTGACAGTGTAATAAATATATGCCAGGGTGTACTTTTCCTAATATTTATCCTGTTTGGTGTTCTATGAGCTTCTTCGATGTGCATATTCACATCTTTTGCTAAGTTTTCAAAGTCTCTGTTATTTCTTTTTTTCTCCCCTCCCCCCCAGTTGTCTGCTCTCTGTGTCCATTCATTGTGTGTGCTTCTGTGACTGCTTCTATCCTTATCAGCAGCACCAGGAATCTGTGTTTCATTTTGTTGCATCATCTTGTTGTGTCAGCTCTCCGTGTGTGTGGCGCCATTCCTGGGCAGGCTGCACTTTCTCTGGCGCTGGGCAGCTCTCCTTATGGGATGCACTCCTTGCAGGTGGGGCTCCCCTACGCGGGGGACTCCCTTGCATGGCATGGCACCTTTTGAGCGCATCAGCACTGCACATGGGCCTGCTCCACACAGGTCAAGGAGGCTCGGGGTTTGAACCGCGGGCCTCCCATGTGGTACACGGACGCCCTAACCACTGGGCCAAGTCTGCTTTCCTATTATTTCTTTTACTATACTTTCTGCCCCTTTCTTCTTTCTTCTACTTCTGGCACTCTTATAATGCAAAATCCAAAAGGACTTTAATGGAACATGACGAACTGAAAGAGTAAGTACACAATAATAGTCAAGAAAATCTTTAGAAGAAAAATGATATGAGAACCTGCCCAACCAGATGCCAAAAACACATTGTAAAGCTACAATGTATAAAACGATGCCTGGTATATTATATTTCTTGGTTGATCATTACAGTCATCCTGAGAAAACAGCCTCCAAGAGGTTGCATGGAAAGCAAGAGGTAGAATAGGTATTCAACCAAAGTTTTTCTAGTTTTGATCCTAGAGTGTTAACTGGTCAGAACTGGTACAGTGGGTCAGTCTGATAAGTCTTTCAGCTCATTTGCTATTTCTACATCACTGGAATTCTTAAATGATAGGTAAGAGCCAAAGCTGAGTGTTTCCAAATTTCTCTTGAGGCCAAGTGTATTTGTTGGCAAATTTTCCCAGAAAGATTATAAGAGGAAGATGGGAAAAGATTTTGAACATATTGGTGGTGTTTCATGTTATTCTAAGGAAAGAAGATCAGTTAAAGTACTCTTCTTGTGAAATATGTCATGTGTCCTTATTTTAAGGATGTCAATATTTTTAAAGGATTAGCCATATTTTTTAAAATAGACAAAATTAATGCAGTCTTTAAAGATGTATCCTTGAATGATACTTTAAAAAGGCAAGAAAATGCTTGAAATAGTAGGATATGGTTATTTTAGGGCTTTTACCTTTTATAAATTACAAAATCAAGTGTGTCCTGCTTGATATTTTAAAATTTTAAGAAGTCTTTAAACAAACCATCTGAAGATAATACACAAAAAATTTAGAGAGCAATTCCCGAAAAGTTGCAAATTCGATAAACTAGTGTTGCTGATAAGTCAGCTATGCCTTTGAATGAACAAAAAAATGACAAATTCTTGAAATGACAAAATGGTGGTGGCAAAAAAGGAATAGTATATAAGTAAAAATAAAATATAAAAGGGGCGTAAAATGTCAAACTGGTCATGAAGTGAATTGAACATTCATTAAGCTATAGATTTACTTTATACTCTGGTCTATATTTGCATTACATTTCTCAATTAAAAAATGGTTTAAAAAGTTTCTTGGCCACAAAAATTTCCCTCTTCTGAATAAGAAAAGCACACAAGTACAAATAGAAACCACTGAAATTGCATAGACAAATTTATTTCTAAGATGAAAATCCAATGTGATCTGGAATATTCGTATATTAATGATTTTATATGATCATGTAAATGAAAGCACAAAATTAATTTTTAATAGAGGATAGGGGAACTCCAAATTGAAAACTCCTGTTGCAATGCAATGTTTTATGTGGGGGAAATGATGAATAATAAAATAGAAATTTCCAGGATCATTTTGATGATCCAGTCTGACATACTGTCATCATGCACATAAAAACTTCTATCTTGTTTTAAGTAATTAGAGGATTCTAAACATACTGTGGATATTTTAAAGTGAAATATGCTAAATGGAGGCATTTTGATAACTTTCAAGTGTAACCAGGTGTGTTCCCTGATACTTTAAGCTCATTAATTTGCAAAATGTGTTTCATCTCATTCCTAAATAAGAACTCACAGTTTCCTTTTTTGCTTATTTTTTTCCTCTTGAAAGGTTATTGAATTCATTGGAGAATTAATGCTGTCCTCAATTTGGTGAGTGAAGAATATGTCCTATTTGTTGAAATTTATTTTCAGAAGTAAACTTAATAATATGCCGTATTGCTATTTGGCAAACAAAAGTTGTTCCTGTACACTTTTTTCAAGATTATAATTTCTCATAATGGTCAATGGTTGGATAATTTAATCAGAACCATCTTTATTCATTTGTTCAACCAATAGAAGGAAATGTGAAAATAACTAGTGTATTTTTAGAAGGTTTCTCAAATGAAAATTCAGAAGGATTTCAGGGTCTCCATGGAATCGTGCTTTGAACTTTCTGACAAAAATGAAAATAATTGTGAATGAGTCTATGCAGTCCTGGTGCTTATTTTTCTCTGGAAAATATTGTCTAATGCATAGTTCCAAAAGTTTGATGCTTCTACTTCTGGTTGTGCAAGATACACTTTTAAAAATAGTTATGTATTTATTTTAACATAATAGAAAAATATGGAAAATATAAGTTACTCTCAATTTGCTCATATTATTGCTTAGAAAAAATTAATTTCAAAAATGACTAACTAAATGATGGTACACAGGTAGTAGGAAGATACGACAAAAAATTGCAATGCTGGCATGCAAATGACAGGTTTTGAAAAAACTCTATCAATCTTGCAATAAGCATTGATTTGAAGATGAGGAAACCTGGGCTCCAGTTCTGGCTCAGACTATATTTGTTCATCCAATTCTCCACTCATTTACTCATTCAAAAGTTTGCTTTTCATGTTGTAGCCTTTTTAATCTAAAAAACAAACTGGATATCTTTCAAAATGATTAAATAATCTTTCAAAAACATTTTTGATGGCTAACTAATTTCTCCTCCATGTATGTATCATAATGTCACTAATCATATCTATGTTGCTGGATATTCAGGTTGCTTCTTATTTTTCTGCTACAGTGTAAGGGTGCAGCGTGTATGTAAGCATCAGCTATGAAGCTCTAAATCTTTGTGCATCTCCCCTTTGCCATTTTCCTTTAATATGCAATCTAGAAAAGAAATTTCTAGGTGAAAAGTTTTTATACACTTTTTAAAATATTTACTTATTTATTCCCCCCGCCATTTGTCTGTTCTCTTTGTTCATTCGCTGTGTGTTCTTCTCTGTCTGCTTGTATTCTCATTAGCCGTCTCTGGGAACCAATCCTAGGACCTTCCAGAGTAGGAGAGAGGTGATTACTTTCTTGCACCACCTCAGTACCCTGTTCTGCAACGTCTTCTTATTTTCTCTCTTCTGTGTCTCTTGTTGCAACATCTTGCTGTGCTAGGTCTCTGCATCGGCTGACACTCCTGCACGGGATGGCATTCCTGCATGGGGCAGCATTCCCATGTGGGCCAGTACTCCGTGTGGGTCAGCTCGCTTCACAGGCCAGCTTGTCCTCACCAGGAGGCCCTGGGCATCAAACCCTGGACCTCCTATATGGTAGAAAGGAGCCCAACTGCTTGAACTACATCCATTTCCCTTTATACACTTTTAAAACTGTTAATGTCTATTGCTTGCTTGAACTTCAAACCAGTTGTTCTAATATATAGTCCCACCTATAAGGTGTGAGAGCAATCCCTGCCCCTTACCTAACCAATGCTAGATTTTATAATTTTTTTTAAATGTTGAAAATTTAGTTGTTCCTGGCTATTAATGAGTCTAGTGTATGTGTGTGTGTGTGTGTGTATGTATATATAATGCTTACTTTAGTGTCTGTTGTGATATAGATACTGTGGGGCATCTAAAAGTTAGTCAATTAACTATAATACTGTGGGGGGGAGTGGTGAAACAGTTTACTAGAGACCCTTGATTCCTTAAACGATAGCTTGGAGTAGAGTTAGTTCTACTTCTGTACCATACACAGTACTATTAAAGATTTTCTGAAATAACAGTACCACAGAGTTATAGTGGGCTTATATATATAACAGTCAGCCTTTGAGCACTTGATTGTGTCTGACCTTCTAGCTCTCTTAGCATTATATCTGGTATAGGTTCTCAAAAGTTATCCTGAGTGAATTATCTTTGAGCCTCCCCATTCCAACTTTTATGGTTTGTGATTCTGTGATTCTCTATACACAGATCTGCCATTATCCATCATATCAACTGTATACATGTTCTCCTGAAGTTTTATAAAATAATCTGGCTTTAAAATCAAGATTAATAGGGAAGCGGATGTGGCTCAAGCAATTGGACTTCTGCCTTCCACATGAGAGGTCCCGGTTTCAGTTCCCAGTGCCTCCTTGGAGAAGGCGAGCGGTACAGCAAGATGATGCAACAAGATGATGTAGCAGAAGAGACACAAAGATGAAAAATGATGGCAGACCTAACAAACCAGGGAGCTGAGGTGGCTCAGGTGACTGAGCTCCTCTCTTCCACTTAGAGGTCCTGGATTTGGTTTCTGGTGCCTCCTAAAGAGAAGATGAGCAGACACAGAGAGCACATAGCAAATGAACACAGAGAGCAGACAGCAACTGCAAACAATGGGGGGGCGGGTAAATAAATTTAAAATCTTTTTTAAAAATTCAAGATTAATAAATTGGGGTCCCACATAAAGGAGATTCTATTTCAGTAAAGATAGAAAGTAAATATTTGAAGGACATAGGAGTCAGGGTTACACTGGTAACTAATATCCTAAAAAAGCATGCACATGAATTGCTATCAAAGCTCTAAATTCTAGACTGCTAATGGCTTAGTTTCAATATACAAGCACAATCCTCTGTTCTGTTTCCCTGGTAATCATTTATGCTAAAAAATAATCAACCTGGGAGAGTTCCCCTTTCATAGTCTGATGGAAACAGAGACTTGATACTACTTTCTTTTTTTCTCTCTCTATTTTTTTAAAAAAATGTTACATTCAAAAAATATAAGAGGTCCCCATATACCCCCCACCCCTTCACCCCACTCCTTCCACATCAACAACCTCTTTCATCATCACGGGACATTCATTGCATGTGGTGAATCCATTTTGGAGCACTGCTGCACCGCATGGATAATGGTTTACATTGTAGTTTACACTCTCCCCCACTACTTTCTAGCTAGCCAGTTAGTCTGCTGCTGCTTCATGAATGCTGGTGAAGACGAGACATGTGGGTCCATGTCAAAGAATTCTACTACTCAGAGCTCAGCAGCAGCACGAGCTTCATATTGGTTTCCATCTGTTCCCCAGTTTCTCCAAGTCCCACAGGGGGGATGCCGAGGGCCCAGATAGATGCCTGCACACACGATGGGTGCATCCCAGGAGAGGAACAGTGATCTTGGGATCTATTGCTTTTATAGCAAGCAGAAGCAAGCTTGCCCGTTCTTGGTCCAGGGGAAGCATCACTTCATTCCTTAAAGTTTGCTCACCACAAATACACCCAAGAAATAGCCTGGATAAAGGCTAGGTCTGGGCCTGGACCTCTTGGCATACAAGCAAAAATGGGCGGGGGGGAGGGGGGGAGCCTAGGACCCCTGGTGGATTGTCTCACATAAAAACCTCTAACTGGATAATCTTTCGTTTTTGTGACAGATTCCTATTCTTCTTCCTCCTTATAAAATTTTTCAAGTGAAGTTTCTCACATGCCTTAAAATAGTTCAATACATAAAATGTATCAAAAAGTGTCAGTGAGATAGCTAAAGGTCAATAAAAGAGAGATGTACACCACCTGGAGATTGCAATAAAACTCATGCACAATAATGATAATGAATGCTTATTGAAGCCATCAAGTTGTATTTTGCAGCTCTCTCTCCACCCTGCCCCCTCCCCTTTTTTTGCCATTAGGCCAAACTTCGAAATAATCAAAAGTAAGGACAAGACTGACTATATAGTTTATGTTTTAAGTCAATTGGTTAAAAATAGTGATTACCAGGGTAGTTAGTATTAGTAGCATTCTTCACAGCAAAAGCAGATCAAATTTTCCCCTGCTGGACTCATAAATCTGGCCAGGGTGGCTCCCTTTCTCCTCTAGTAACGGCAGAACACCAGCGAAAAACTTGCTAGTGAAGGGTAGAAGTCCTGCCTGTGTCCTTCTCACAAATGGCCTCTGTGCATTCTGCATCTGCTACTAAAGCAACTAGTTTAAATCAGCTCAGGTCCCCTGAAATAGGTAGGAAAAATAACTGCTCAAGCTATGGAAAGAACCCCGAACTCCAGGCTACTAGTCCTTAGTGAAAGAATCAAGGGAGCTGGAGTTTGAAGTAGGTTTACTCTATGTACTACATGAAGCAAATTGTAAGAAAATGTAGGGTAAGCTTTTATTTGGGATGAAAATTGACATTCCCTTAGAGGTATAGTGTCCAAGTTGAAAAACAAAACAAAACCCCATCCTTCTCACTCACAGAATTTTCTTCTGAGGATATCTCTAAGGATATTTATGCTTCAAGGCATTAATTTCACCTACAGCTTTGTTTTTCCTGTCAGAAGAGTTTAATATTACAATAAAATTTAATATACATTTTTTAACAAGCAACAATGGCCACTTCCCAACTCGACATTCTAAAATGTCTGTGCAGGTATCTCTGTGGTTCAGTTTTGTGTTTGATGTAATAACGCCTATATTCAACTCCCAGCTCTGTCGCTCACCAGTGACATTACCTGAAAGAGCCACTGACCATTACTGTGCTGTGAGTGTTCAGCCATAGAAGTAAGAATTATAGTACCTGCCTTACAGATCTGCTGGGAAGATGAAATTTTAAAAATTAAGGGCAAGTTGTCTGGCACAGTGGTCTGTAATACCAAGTGAATCTGAGAGAAGCCTCGCTGTAAGCAGATTTCTTAAATTCCTTGAGGCAGCAGCTGTGTTTTGTTCATCATTGTTGCCCCATTGCTAAGCACAGTGCCTGAAGGCCTGTCTGGAAATACTGTGGAATGAATAAATGAGTGGTCCACTCCAGGTCCTTATTTTTTCTATCTCATAAAAAGCAGAAATGCCTGTGTTGCATTAGAAGATGAAATTTGGATTTCTATAGAGCCTTTTCACCTCAGAGTTTGCATTACTTTCTATCAAATCATTACCCCTTATCACATCCCAGTGCCAAGGCAGGAACGCCAAAGTAGTAGTTTACCTTATAATTGTTCTGGTCCTGGCTCTTCACACTTTTGGAGCATTGGGCGCTCATGTAATATTACCTAGAGTCACTGATGTCACCTCATCTTCACATGCTTCTGACACTGTCGGTTGATATTCAGAATAAACTAAAATAGACATGAATGCATGAATGCAGTTCCCTAAGCGCTTTGGCCCATTTATTCTCTTTGCGATGGTGTGCTAGTGACCTCTAGTGGCGAAATTGATTAAAAATAAGTTTCCATTTCACAACAAAATTTGACTTTTTTCATACCTTATTTTTTCTCTTCGTTTAGTAACATTTTCCAGTTGTACAATGACAGTCATGCACACTGATTTGTATCTGTTCATATTCAAGTAGCATTACTTTGGCATTTCACAGAATCACAGAATTTTGAGCTGAAAGTGCTCTCAAAGAGATTTCTCAGTCTTATTACGGCAAGTGTAAAAAATGAGACCCAAAGAAGTAAATTGGTTTTCCTGCAGTCTCACCACAGGGGTGGCACTGCAAGTGTTCTGCATCTAATGCTCTTTCCTCTTTAACGCACTGCCTTTCAGATACTATGAGTTTTGTTTATGGCTGTATGCTAAAAAAGAGGAGTACTGACCTTATCCTGTCCCCATATCACAATTGTATTTTGGGTGCACATGGAACAGAGACTCTGTCTCTTTAATTCCCTTGTGTTTAGATGGAAAGGATTCCTTCCTGAACAACTAAACCAGGGGAGCCTCATCCTCATCTGCACCCACTAGCTGAGATCCTGGATCTTGAGCCTGATCTGACATCATATTAGGTGAGACCTTGGATGCTCTCAAGAGAGGAAAAACGTGTTTTACATTTGGGAGAATATAAGTAATGTGTAGCCACAGAGGATGAGCTGTAGTGATTTTTTTAAATGGCCACAAAGTCTTTGACATCCTGTTATCAAGGCGAGGGGTATGAATCTGAACAGGGTTGGCCCTCTTCCACCCACAGAGTACGATGGAAGTAATACTGTGTGACTTGTGAGGCTAGGTCATAAAAGACCATTCAACTTCCACCTGGTGCTCTCAGGACACTTGCTGTGGAGGAAAGTAGCCACCATAAAGAAATCCAACCACCCTGAGGCCCTCCTGAAAAGGCCACATGTAGATGCTCCAACTGACAGTCCGAGCTCAGTTCCCAGCCAACAGCCAGCATCCGCTGCTAGCCACGTGAGTATGCCATCGTGAATGTCCAACCAGTCAAACGTCGGATGACTGCCGCCCCTGCCGAATCTGCCCACACTGCCTGAGAGACACCCCAGGAAAACAGCCCAGGCAAGTCTGAGTCCTTGGACCGCAACATAGTGAACACAATCAGTGGTTCCTCCTTTACACCACTGAGTTCTGGGGTAAGGTGTTACACATCAATAATAATCAGAACAAATAATGTATTAAAGAAACATCTCTGATTCTGGAAATTACTGAATGTAAAATACAAAATAATATATTCTTCTTGAATACCAGTGGGATTTCAGTTAATCTTCTATTAACAGGCAATAATAACATCTATAAATCAATGAGCTCTCAGTCAAATGATTTCTAATTGATAAAAACACAATTTCTTCCTCCATGAGACTGCAAAATTTAAAGATATTGCTATTTTTAAAATATGGGCCCAAAAGAGGATCCTAAAAAAATCAAAGACTGAATCACAATAGAAAATTAGGTTTTGAACAGCCAATGTGTTGGTCACTTCAGGGAATATGGAATTCCCTCAAAAAGTAATAATGTAGTCAATGAGATACATAGAACAGCTATAAAATAGGTTGGTACCAAATATAGTAGAACTTTAGAGGAAAGAGCAGTGTGGACTGGGTTAGGAACACGCACGTAACGTGTGGGGTCATGGTGAAGAGACTTTCCTGCCATTAGACTTCTGGTTCTCCCAACTGTCAACTCTATGAGGGTAGGCACTGCTTCTCTCAATTCCCACTGTATCTTCAATACCTGGCATATAGCAGGGATGCAATATGTATTGAATGAACAGCTAAATGATACATGTTTGGGAGTAATAGGAAATAAGGTTCCATCTCTAGAGTTTGAGCCATAAAGAATTAAGAGTTGAAAGAGTGAATCATGTGTGAGCTAAGGGTATGGAAAGTGAGGCAGGAATTCAATATGATAGATTGTAAGGTGATGAGTGACACATTTTCTATACAGATTATTGTGCAGTATGCAGGGGGAGTGGAAGCAGGAAGAGAACAGGGGCAGGAGCGCGGGCCATAACAACTGTAGTAAGAGCTAGCACTGGTGGAGTCCATGTGTGTAAAGTGCCATCCTAAGCATCTGACACAAGATATCGCATTCAGATCTCACCACAGTCTTACCAAATAGGTACCCTGCTTATTTTTATTTCGCATATGAGGAAACAGATTCAGAGACGCTCCATTATGTGAGTGTGTAAGACATTAGAATATTCAGTTCTGAGCTGATGGAGGCCAGGCTGCAGTAGGGGGAGTAGGAATGGAGAGGAGGGGATCTTACCATGACCATTGTGAGGAGGTAAGAGCAAGATTTGTTGACTGACTAAATCAACCACGGAGGATAAAGGGAGACATGGGTCAAAGATGATTCCGTGGTTTTTAGTTCCGAGTTCTGAAAAAAATTGGTAATCTATATTGACAACGGCCAGAGGGATGGGAGAGCCTGTACCGTCTGCAGCCCTTCCAGGAGAGCACAGTAGCCCCCGGCAGTGCATTAACCTCTCTCCTAGTGTCCAGGATAGTACTAGTTACCTACCATTCTCGGGAAAATTGAAGAAATAGTCGCTCAAATCCTTTTCTGTGCTTCACTTGAGGAAACTAGGTTAAAAAAGGCTACGTTCGTCAAGCAGAAACGTCCCTTTGGGAAACTATAAAATTTCCTCAGCTTACTCACCTTTGTCCTCCCCTGCTTGATTCAACCACCTCCCAGACAGTGCTGGCTCAAAGGCCTTCCTCTGGCCAAGTAGGCTCTCCCTCTGCACTCCCAGGCCATTCAATGCCTCACTCCCTTGAATTTAATTCTTCTTGCACTCAATGGCTTGAACTGTTCATTGTTTTGTTTGTTTTGTTTTTCTTTTGGCTTGTTCTCCTGAAAATTCCCTTCTGTTTGCCTTCTTAAAATGAGATCCTGGGCCTGAGGCTTTGCAGTAGTGTGTAAAGAACTCTGCAGGCCTCTCCTGAAGGCACTGAGTGCCTCCCTTCCCACCACGTGGAGGTGGCACCCTTCCTTGAATGTAAGCCGCTGAGGTTGAGCAGGGCTCACCAGAGGGAGGCATTTCAAGGGCAAGTCATGGGCAGTGGCCCAGGTGGGAAAGAGGAGGCAGAGAGACAGTAATAAAACGGCCAGCCATCACATTTCCAGTCTTCAGAACCTACCACTGACCAAAACCTCTGTCAATCCCTTTCTAATGGAGAAAGAAAAATAATTGCTTTTTCAGATAGACCGGTAAAGAACTGTAAGCGGATTTTAGCGCAACTATCATACAAATTCAAGTTTTCTTATAGTTTACATAGGGGTCATGACAATTTTATAAAAATAAACTTCAAAAAAGATTTTTTTGGCTTTTATAATGGGGATTTATTAGGGCAAATGCGTACAATTCCAAGGCTGTGAATGTCCAAATCATCAGGGATGCTTTCTCACCAAGGGTTGGCTGCTGGTCGGATCCTGGCTCCTGCCATGAGGCAAGGCAACATGGTAACTCTCTGGGTATTTGCCTTCTTCTCCAGGCTGCTTTCTCCCAGAGCTCAGCTGTGGGTGATCAAGCATGTGGCAGGGCCGGTCTCTTCAGCTCTGAGCTTCTCTGTGTGGGCTTCTTTACCTGCCTCTGTGCCCTGATCTAGAGCACACACAGACTCCAGCCTCTAGTACTTCATTCAGTCTCTTGGGACTTCTTAGCCTTTTTGCAACTGCAGGCAACCCTGGAGTCCTTTCTCACACGGCAGTATCAGAATGACAGCTGTTTTTCTCTGTGTATGTTTCTGCTTCCAGTGTTCAGTTTATGTAAGACCCCAGCAAGAGGGCAGAGAACAAATTTGGGTCATGCATCACTGACTTAGTCCAATCAAAGGCCCTAAAGCCGCCTAATCAAAAGTGACCTAATCAAAAGCTCCCTTTACTGAATCCCCTTACCCAATCACATGAGCCACCTCCACTCTCTTCCATACCCACAGATTTGGAGTAGTTCTAAGGACATGATCTTTTCTGGGAAATGAATCTTTAATTGGAAAGATTAATTGTAGAGGCTTTACCATTATATATCACAAATATTTTTAATATATTTGGAAAGAGATTTTTAGTAGAGAAATCATATGGTAGAATTTTGTCATCTAATGTCATCTGTATAATAGATAACATACATTCAGCATTTACCTGGTATCATGTGCATTTACAAGAACTGTCTTATTTCATTCTTACAACATCTTTCTGAGATAGGCATGTCTATCTTCATGCTATAGATGAGGAAACTAAAATTAAGAGTGCTTAAATAACTTTCCCAATGTTGCCTAAGCTAGCTGAGTCAAGATTTGATTCCAAAGACTTCAACTTCTGAGCCTGGAAATTTAATCATTACATAATGCTGCCTAGAGGAAAGACATATTCCATAAAGTAATAAAAACCAAGAGAAACATTAGCTTTAGTAGCAATGTTCATATCTCAACAGGGAATGAACTCAGCAGCAATGTTTGTAACTATCCTGGAATATGCAAATTATAAGTGCTTACACCCTAATTTATCTGAATCAAAGGCCTCCTTTTTCCAGTCCACTCCTTTTAAAATAAAACTAAAATTTTTCAAAAAAATTATTCAACTCAGATTAGTGAGGTATTAATTGATCCCCAAATCTAAAGCCAGTAACACAAGAGACATGATAAAGAACCAGTGGCAGGAAGATGTTGTTAATGTGGGAAAGTGTGGGGGGGAGTGGGGATGGGGTATATGGGAAGCCCATATATGTGTGTGTGTGTGTGTGTGTGTACATATATACATTTTTTTTTTTTTTGAGGTACCAGGGCTGGGGATTGAACCTGGGACCTCATATGTGGGAAGCCAGCACTCAACCACGGAGCCACATCCCCCCCATTTATGTTTTTTTTTTTTTAAGATTTAGTTTTATTAATTTTTTCTACTACCCACTCATGCTCATTGTTTGTGCTCATTGCCTGCTCTCTGTTCATCTGTTTTTTAGGAGACACTGGGAACCGAACCCATGTAGGAGGAAGATACCTACTCACTTGAGCCACCTCCACTCTGCTTATTGCATCTCTCATTGTGTTTCCTTGCTATGTCTCTTCGTTGCATCTTTGTGCTGTGTCATCTTGTTGCATCAGCTTCCTGTGTCAGCCTGTCATGTCAGCTTGCTGTCTTGCCTCTCTTCTTTAAGAGGCATGGGGAAACAAACCTGGGTGCCCAACTGCTTGAGCCACATCCACTTCCCTCCCCCATATATTTTTGATGTAACATTTATGTAATCTAAAGCTTCTTTAAAAATATTTTTTAAAAATTAAAAAAAAAATCAGTGGCAGGACTAGAGGAACAAAAAATACAAAGATGAGATCAAGATGACGAAAGAGGGAAGCAGACTTGGCCCAATGGATAGGGCGTCTGCCTACCACATGGGAGGTCCACGGTCCAAACCCCAAACCTCCTTGACCAGCGTGGAGCTGGCCCATGCGCAGTGCTGATGTGCCCAGGAGTGCTGTGCCATGCAGGGGTGTCCCCCCACATAGGGGAGCCCCACACGCAAGGAGCGTGCCCCAAAAAGAGAGCTGCCAGCGCGAAAGAAAGTGCAGCCTGCCCAGGAATGGCACCGCACGCTCGGAGAGCTGACACAAGATGACGCAACAAAAAGAAACACAGATTCCTGGTGCCGCTGATAAGGATAGAAGCAGTCACAGAAGAACATACAGCAAATGGACACAGAGAACAGACAACGGGGGCGGGGGGTGGTAAGGGGAGAAATAAATAAATCTTTTTTAAAAAGATGACAGAAGAAAGGTGGAAAATTTAGGAAAACATAGATGTGAAAGGGAGAAGGGAAAAGGGAGGGAGGATAGAGAAAACAATGGAAAGGAGAAGCAAAGCCAGTGGGAGCACTCAGAAGAGGATAAAAGGCAGGGTAAAGAAAAAGAACAGAGTGGGTAAAAACTTTGTGGCAGGAATGATGAAAAGGGAAGAAAACCAGAAGGCATGAGGTACAACAACCTGGTTTCTCCTATTAATCAACCACTTAGAAGTTGAAAAGGGAAGAAAATTGAAGATATGTTTTCCTTAAAACAATTATAGAAGGAAGGGTCAGAAAAAGGAGTATAAGGAAATGATGAAGGTAATTCTGATCTCTATCACCATTTTGTCAAAGTCATATGTCTGATATGTAGAAGTTAAAGTCACAATCCCAAGGTAAGCACTGATTTTGAGATCCATGGGAAAATACTAAGGTACAATTTATAAGCATCCCATCTCCTGTGGGATATGGAGGTTAACATCTTTGCAGAACCCAGCCCCATGATAATATAATGCATGCAGCCTACACCTGCTTTCAACACAGGGGCCATTCAGTGCAGGAGAAACCTAGCCTGGCACCCAGTTCAGAAACTGAATTGACAGCCTGAATTATATGCCTCGCACTGAGGAGATTTTCATTAAATATTTGCAATTAATAAATGCGTGAATAAATATTCAACTTCTCCTTGTTGGTTGTCCTTCCTTACCTTTCTTTTAAAGAGTAATACTGTCCCCTCAAATACTTGCTAATTACAAAAGGAAAAAAGAGTAAGACTCTCCTGTATCCAAAGGATCAAGTTAATATAACTAGTAAAGGCACAAATTGAAATGATGTATCACCTGACAGGATACAATGAGAAGAACAGAGCAGCACTTCTGTGATATTCTTGTCAAACATATTAATCATGAGAAAACATCACACAAACCCAAACTGAAGAATATTTTACAAAATAACTGCCTTATAATCTTCAAAAGTGTCAAGATCATGAAAGTCAAGTAAAGACTGAGGAATTTTTCCAGATTGAAGGAGGCGATGGTGACGTGACAACAAAATGCAATGCATGATTCCAAACTGGATCCTTTTGCTATAATGGATTTTATCAAGACAATTAAATGGGGTTTGAAGATTAGGTGATAATAATGTATCAGTGTAATTCTCCTGATTTTGTTGACTGTACTGTAGTAATAAAGGAGAGAGTCCTTGTTTATAGGAAACGCACCTTAAAGTATCCTAGCATGATGAGGCAGTGGGTTGGCGACTTATGTTCAAATGATTCAGAGGAAAAATGTTATTTGTACTGTACTTGCAAACTTTCTATACTTTGAGAGTGTTTTGAAATTTTAAAAAATTTAAACGAATGAAGTATGACTGTGCTGAAGCATGGCAACTACAATTAATGCATTATCTCCCCCACTCCACCAACCTCTCCTTGCATGTCCAATGGCTGCATCTGCCACTTTCTAGAGTTTATTTCTCTAAGGCAATTTTTTGCATGCATCAGTAAAAATGCAAAAGGCAATAGTGATGTTTTGAGAGATGTCTGTCATTCAAACATTGTTATTTTCATGTTTCTCAAAATCAGTACCCATGTTAGGATGAATACCTTCTGTATATTAGAAAAACTCTAGGGTTAATCTTGTTTTCTAAGAAAAAAATTATTTCATAAATATAACATGAAAATATAATAACCTGTAATCCCTTCACACTAATAAATACATTTTTCCAAGTTACCTTCCTATCCTAGTCCATATACATAAATTACTTTTACATGGTTGCAGTCACAACATGGATAGAATTTCACATTCTGCCTTCCCTGTCTGAGTGTATTCCAGTATTGTTGAGAACCTCTGGGGCTCTTCTTGTCCTCTGAGTCTATGATTACATTTTTGAAACACTGACCTCATAACATAACTAGAGGTCCATATTTTATTATTCAATACTTGCAGTGTGGGCATCTCATTGCTTCTACCTAGACAGTATGATGCGGTTGTGCTACCTATCTAGTAATTTTTATTCCTGGGCACTGTCATTTCGCAGAGGTTTAAAACCTCTCAGACTTGGCCTGGAATCCCAGCTCTGCTTTGTACAGGTTATTGAATAAACTTTCTGAGCCTCTGTTTTCAGTCTGAAAAACAGGGGAACATAATACCTACCAATATGATTTTTGTGAGGATTAAATGAGATGATGAATGTGAAGTCTTTACTACAGTGCCTGGCATGTAATAAGGCCTCAATAAATATTTGCTATTTCAGTATTTGTCTAAGAACCATGTTACTAGTTAATAGAATGTGGGATTACTCCAAATATATAATTTTGTGACCAATGTTTTATTTCACAACTCACTTCTATTTGCGATATGTGATGATGGGTTTTTGTTGTTGTTGTTAATATGAAGGATTTATAAAGAAACCAACTGATTTTTTAATGGCCACCAGAACTGAGAACCAAAAGGATAACTAGAATGGCAGCTGATGAATCATCTTTCTCCAACACCTGCTTTAGTTTTTCTGCTTCTCTAAAAAGAGAAAGAAAAAAAGAGCCCCTAAATATGTAATCACTGGAACATGGCAGAAATATTACATCCACAGTTTCCTTTTAGAAAATGATCAGCTATGAATTTGTGTAATTCCTTTCACAGGCAGATGATTCCATATTACAGAAGAAAGATAATGTCCCACCTTACAAATTGTATAAATAAAGGAATTACTGTTTGTGTTAATAAAAAATATTGTGTAAAAAGTATTCTTTGAGAAATTCCAGGAAATACAGGATCTTTGAGGGTGCATTTGTGCTTGATAATCATGATGTATCTCACAGAGAGGCACTGGATGAGAAGTTTAAGAATCACTAAACACTGCCAACTAAAGGGTATTTCAAATTATACACCAATAACGTTTTATTTACAGATTTTCTGTTCTTCCCTTCTTTAAAGTGTTTAAAGTAGATGGGACAGGAATCCACTGTGTGAGCTGATGAACATTATAAAAAAACAAATTTCAAACCATTTAAAATTCCAAAATAGGCAAGGGATAAGAAACATTGTTAAAAAAATCTTCTAAATATTTTTATAAATGAACCTTTCTAGATAGTTATCATGTCCTTAGAAAAACTTACCTTGCCATCAAGAATGAAAATTAAAGCAAAATATTCACACAGATGACCAGCTAGTAGTCAAGCCTTTTATCCCCTGGAAAAAAGGCAGTAAAGAATCTCAGGAGGGATAAGAAAAGACAGAAGTATTTTAAAATACAAGGTTTTTGGGAAGTGAATGTGGCTTAGGTGATAGGGCCTCCACCTACCATATGGGAGGACCCGGGTTCGATCATTGGGCATCCTGGTGAAGAAGAGGAAGAGAAAGAGTGCCTGCGCAGCAAGCCAGTGCCTGCATGGGGAGCTGAGTGCCTGCACAGTGAGCCAAGTGCCCACGCAGCAGCACGCCAACTGCCTGCGGGGTAAGCTGAGTGCCCGCTCGAGAGCCCATGCAGCAAGCCAAGTGCCCACACGGTAAGCCGAGTGCCCACACAAGTGCCCGTGTGGTGAGCCAAGTGCCCGCACAAGTGCTCACATGGCGAGCCGAGTGCCCGCATGGCAAGCTGAGTGCCCATGTGGGTGCCCACGTGGTAAGCCAGTGCCTGTGTGGTGAGCCGAATGCCCACACGGCAAGCAGAGTGCTTGTGTGGTGAGCAAGTGCTCACACAAATGAGTCACAGAGCAAGATGATGACACAACAAAAGAGAGACAAATGGGAGAGTCAAGGTGAAGCACAGCAGAGACCAGGAACTGAGGTGGCACAATGGACAGGGAACATCTCTCCACATCAGAAGTCCCCAGGATTGAATCCTGGTGAATTCTAGAAGAGAAAGAAGTGAAAAGAAGACCAAAAAAGAGAAATAGATACAGAGAATGGATACAGACAGCAAAAACAGCAGGGAGGAAAAAACAGCAGGGAAGAAAAAAATACAAGCTTTTTCCAACAGCTCTTACTTATATCATGCTACTGGAATGCAAGAACCACACATATGCACAGCCAAGTTACTAAGATGACAATGAAACCTGTGTGTGGAGAAGAAGGGAGCAATGATTCAATGATTCAATGAGAAGAAAGTCTGGTAAGGGCTGGAAAGAGCCGGTGCTGGCTGTGTGCATCCCAAGAAGGCTGGGGGAGGGAAGACCTGGCCTCAGTAAGAGAAAGCCGGCGAGGGAGACTCACTCTCCTGGACCGTTCATGTGGACTGCCACTGAGTCCTTTATATTTCCAATGTAGAGGAATGAAAATGAATCCTAAAGTCTGTCTGTGAAAGCAAAGCATATTTTCTGGAATCACTTTTACAGTAACTCTGGTTCTGAGGGTCACTCAGAACTTCGGGATCATTTAAAATATTTATTTCTAGGATTGGGGAGCCCAGCAGAAGCTGGTTCATCTAATCTGTCTTTGTCCATAGAAAAAGGACCAAGAGGCTGCACTGGAGCCACCCGGCCCATTCGTGATGGGAAGAAGACCTGGGAAAGGTCAGTCTCTCATTTGCTCATGAGATCAGGTAAGTAAGTCAGCCTTGGTTTTCAGGATCGGCTCTGGATTTTTCTTTGGAAAAAGAAATGAGCACAATGAGGAAGGATTTCAAGTAATTCTAACATGAAAAAAAAAATCTGACTCCTCTTCCTTTGCTGTTCATCTAATGAAGAAGGAAAAAAACACATTGCTGATACAAGGCAACTGATGGATGGTTTTGTCTTTTAAAGCAAGAGTCAAAATATTAATACTTATCCTTTGATGAGAAAATTAGAGAACACACTAGATTACTGAAAACATTTAGCTACTGCCCTAATACTCCATTTCTTAAGCTTGTTTATTAAAACTATTTTTGCATTATACTAGATCATTTAAATGGATTTCCTCTAATTGAAGATTTTTTTCACAGTAAGGGCACTTATCATTTCTAGCAATACATTAGTGACCCCAGAGCCACAGCACTCTCAGAAGCTGCTGAGAAGCACAGCTAATCTTCTTTTTCTTATTGAATCTCCTATACTAAGTCTCTAAAGCATTTTCCTGGGCCGGGGGAGGCATTCCTAATGCCACTGTCCATATTATCTTCAGCTTACAGGAACAGAGAGTTTCACTCTTTCAAGGTCATTATCTATACTTACATGGATCCCAAATGCCAATTAAGATTTGCAGGAACTTTCTGCCATTGCTGGTGAAATGAAGATGCATGTTCAATTTCACTAAAAATAACATTTCCACCACACTAGAGATGATCTTTTTGACACCCCTAAGGATGACGGAATAATCTTTGAAATTAATATTCATGGCCGAATTAACTGGACAGTGTAAATAGTGATGACTTAGGAAGAGCTTCTGCTGTCCCTGGCTAGCACACACACCCAGGCGCTTGCCCATCCTTGCATATTTGTTTAATGGTATCTATGCGCTGACTCTCTCATCTGCACGACGTTCTCTCAAGATGTCCAGTGGAACCGGGCAAAGCCATTAGCAGCGGCGCAACACACACCGGGGAGTGTGGTGGCGGCTGCAAACACTGGCTCCATTCACCCTCAGAAAAGAAAGGCCTGCTCCCTTTTCACCGACAATCCTCATGCTATGCCTCAGTGTTTCTCTCAGCTGGGTAGCCACAAGCCTATTTCCTTCTTTAGCCCATATTATAATGGAGGATGAGATGAAAAGGAGTACAGACCCTTGATACCTTTTACTTGTAGTGCTAACTAATGCAGGGCCTCGTGTCTGATCTTCAGCTTGGCTGAGGGATGGCAGATGGCCTTCTGAAAGCTTTTCAAACTGAGGCTGCTTTCAGCAGGGCGAGAGGGGGTATTGTTACATTTTCCTTATAGTGGTCGGAAGCAGCACTGAATAAAAGCGCACAACAATTGTGCCACTTCTCTGGGAAGCTTATTACAACCTTACAATGAGGGCTAATTGGCTGATGCCAAAAGCAGATGCAGAAGCAGCTTTGAATATTATTCAGAAGAGGTTTAGAGGACAGAGTCGGGGAGAAGCCTCGGCATAAAGGAGCACCGCGATGGGAGGAACATCAACATGTAAAGTGAGGGCCATCGTGAAAAGGTAAAAGGGTAGCTTTAGTATTTTTATCAAGAAAGAACCGTGCTCTGGTTTAAAGAGTTTGTTCACATTCACCTCCCTCCTCTTCTCCAAATTTCCTTGATCAGGAGGAAGTCAGCGTGCAATGCTGGCTACCATCCACAGACACACGCAGCGGTCTTGGGCCCTGACCCCGCCGTTACCATGAGAACTGATGGGCACAAATCTTGCAGCCTTTCAAGAAACTTTCGTGGGAACTCCTTGAGGTGGGCAGAGAAGGAACTGAAATGTCCTGTGTACTTACTA
The DNA here is from genome assembly GCF_030445035.2 of Dasypus novemcinctus. Taxonomy (NCBI): domain Eukaryota; kingdom Metazoa; phylum Chordata; class Mammalia; order Cingulata; family Dasypodidae; genus Dasypus; species Dasypus novemcinctus. Next base: position 53,644,344 of record NC_080673.1, read on the forward strand.
GGCTAGTATAAGAAGCTTCCTTTTTTGTGTCATTTAATTTTCAAAACAACTTGGCAACATATTCCTATGGTCATTTTGCAGCAGAGGAAAGTAAAGCTCAAGGATGTTAAATAACTTGTTCAAATCCAGGCATTTCTGACTCAAAGTTCAAGTCCTTCCCACTAGGCCAACCTGTGCCAACTTTTCATATATTCTGGTCCTATCTACTACCTGGTAGGTACTAGTTGGTGCTCAATAAATGTTTTCTGAGAACTGAATTAAACTGACCCTGATGTGGAAGAAGGAAAGAAGCTCAAAAAAGTGGAGACAATTTAGGAATGCTGGTCTTAGGAGTCAATTCTCAGCTAAGACTGGCCTGCCTAACTGGCCTTACCCCAATACACAATGAAAACAGCCAGATTTCTTTGGTAAAAATGTATTAAATGCATATTATGTGCCAGGCGCTGGGCTGAGTACTAGAAGTACAGACATTTCAAACCCAGGTTCTGTCTTCAGGTAGCTCTCAGTCTGTTGGTTAGGACCCATATACATATACAGTATGATATGAAAACAAAACAGTGGTAAGCTCAGGTGCTCAAGAAGGAGAAAGGAAACCTAACAAAACCTACGATGATCAAGGAAGGCTTCCTGGAGGAGATGATGCCTGAATGGGGTCTTAACAGATGAGTAGGAATGAGGCAGGCGAGAACGGCCGGTGGTGTTATTCCAGGAAAAGGTGCGGCACAGCAGAATCCAGAGGCATAAACTAGCCAGTGTGTGCATAGAACAGTAACGGCTCTTCCTATAGAGCCCAAATTGTGCGGCAGGAAATGACACTAAGGAGATCAGTAGGGCTAGGGAAAGTAGGAAGAGCTCAAATGCCATGCTAAGTGGCTTGAACTTCATCCACAGGGGATGCAAGGAAGTGATTGTTCTATGCAGAGAGAGGGAATGACATAGTCACTAGAGAGCAGGATCTTTAACAAGGGTCCATGAGCTTTAACTGAAAAAAAATCAATTTATTATCTTTATTTTCTCTGACTTCTAATTCAGTCTAGCATTTCCTTCACTTATGAATGTATGCAATAAATTACAGTAGTACTCATTTCATATCACATTACAATTGTTGCGTATCTCGAAAAATCGCTTATGCTCATCCATACTACAAAATTACGGTAGTTGTTACACCTGGTGCTAGTTGAGCATCATCAAACTATCTGCTGCTACACTCTGCGAAGGGGTCCATGGTTTTCACCTGACTGGCAAAGGGGTCCTGGAACAAAAAAAGGTTAACAACCCCCAGTGTAGAGAGTAGATTTGAAGGGATAAGAATGGAAATAAGAGGAACAGTTGGAAGGTTGATGTGTTTTATGCGGGGAATAATGAGGGCCTGATCCAGGGACATGGTATCAAGATGGGTATGACCAGATTTATTTCCAAAACATTTTCAAGGTCAAAGCAACAGGAATCGGTGATAGATGCGGTTGTGAAGGATGAAGCAATGAGAAGATGGCACATAGATTTCTACCTTAAATACCTACGGGAATGATGAGGGCAGTCAGTAAAATTATGATTTGGGGTGAGTGGGAAAGATGAAGAGTTTACTCGGGATACCTGGAGGATATGTAGGCGACTAGCAGGCAGTTGGACTATGAATCTGAAACTCAAAAGCAAGATAAAGACAAGCGGTAAAGATTCAAGAACAGAAGTCCGAAAATAGTGTCTTCTATTGGCACATCTGTCTTGCATTTGTATTTTTTTGGATCCATGTTGTTTTTAAATTAGAATTAAGTGAAAAACATGGAAAAATCAGGAAATTGCACAAAAGTGAAAAACTTCTGGTGTCTCTTGAAAATTCAGAATATTTGCACTTCTGTTACTCTATGGAGACGTTCAGCTAGAACAGGAAAGTGGCTCTGCCCTCTGAGCAGGACACGTGTCTAAACAGAACCACTGTCCTCACCACCTCTGACTGTATCCCTGACGTCAGCGTTGGATGCCATTTTATCATCACAATTGCCCTGCTGTTTTTCTTAGAGTTAAGAGGAAAGTAAACTAGCTCTTCAGTGGTTCTCTCTCTTGAAAGTAGAAAAAGAAATATAGCCCAAGACAACTAAGTGTTTCAAGAAAAGGATGGTGAGAAATGAAAAATATTCCCATCTATTTCACATATAAACAAAATGTGTCCTTCTTGAAAGGATTAAATTTCAGATGCCATTGTGAAATAAACCATATTAAGAACAATGTCCAGTATATTAAAAAAGATACATGATGAAAAGCCTAATAAACTTTTTAAAAAGGATTGTTTTGGAAATTGAATGAAATAAATGATCATATACTGATATGATCATTTGATCATTCAGAAGAGGTTTAGAGGACAGAGTCGGGGAGAAGCCTTGGAATAAAGGAGTACCGCAATGGGAGGAACATCAACACATAAGAAGTGAGGGCCATCATGAAAAGGTAAAGGGTAGCTTTAGTATTTTATCATTCAATTTCCAAAACAATCCTGTTACTTCTTCCCCACATATACATTGCCTGGCTCCTGAGGCATTTGGATTTGCCACCTCTGGTTTAGAGTCACCAGTATTTAGCATGGACAGTGAAAATGGAATCAGGGGTTGTGGATGAGATCATCCAGAGGATGTTTCTAAAGAGAGAAGAAAGTAGGCCAAGGATGGAATCTTGAGGAAACATCTGAGGGATAGAAGTACCCAAAGGAGCCTGAAAACGATGAGAGGACAAAGAAGAAATTGAGAAGCCAGGGGAAAAGGAAAAAAAGGAAAGGTCAATACGATCAAACCCTTCAGGACAGGAAAGGAAATGAAACGTGCAGTTTGTCTTGCATTGTAGGGCTCCCTCTTCTGAGGTTGCAGGGGCAGAGCCAATTTGGTCAGCTACAGTGTAGCTGAGACCAGAAGTTCCCAAAGTATTTTGGTTCACAGCACCCTCAGTGTCTCACTAATTTTTGCACAGTGCCTCAAAGGTCAAGAGAAATACCTAACAGATCCACCCAAGTATTTAGGCCCAACATCTTAAGTATTTATGTCCTAAATAGTGTAGTAGCCATTTGAAAAAACACATCTAAATTCAAAGAAAATATGTTTTTCTTTCATTCTTAAATAAACACGACTGTTTACTTATGGGATGGGTGGGCCTGTTGGGCATCGCTCAGCTTCCCCAACCTTCTCAAAGAAACTCCCTCATTTCCTGTTCTGTATAGATTTTCACACAATTTGCATTTTATCACAGCAACCACAGCCCAGCTTGAAAAGATATGACATCACCAAAAGGAACGTAGCACAATTTAATGTGAAACTCTGCCCAGTCTCTGGCTAGTGGTTCTCACGGTATCCGACAGAAGTTGAGGCACCCTGTGAGTTCACTGTGGTGGCCTGGAGTACCCTGGGCAACAATTTGGGGACCATGCCTGGTGTCCTAACTATCATGTATATCTGCACTTCTATGGGGGTCATTTGAGATGAATTTATTGAACACAACTGGCTCATGAGGTGAATAACTGCTGGCACTGACCCCCTATTAATGGAGAAGCAAGATTACCTAAAAAAGGAAACAAGGATAAACTGAAAGTCTTCAGTTTAACTGAAGCTTTCTGACCTCTCCCAAAACAAACCTTGTCCCTGAATTAGCAAATGCTTTCTTCTCCTTTCCCTTGTGTCCTCTGAATAAAAAACATGGTCAGGTGAGGGCAGGATTAAAGAAGACTTGACTGGGCCTGAAGCAGCCACACAGAGTATCAGTGCCCAAGTATTTGAGACCTGACTGTATATTCAGAAGTACAACTAAATTGTCCTCACTTGATAGCCTCCATATCCAGTTGCTGCAAATACCACATTTGGCTAGCACCCAGTACCCAATGTTTGTTTTTGTTTTTGTTAATCATCAAAGAACCCATTAGGGCCTATAATCCTTGCACTTTTTAGTTTAATGGAAAGGGCAAGGCTTTCTTTGGCACTCAGCTCCAATAAACTATTGAAGAGCTAAGTATGAACAAACATGGCCATTACTACACAGTATTCATATAGTTTCTCCCCAGCACTCCCTATGTTCCACAAGGAACTAGCAAGGTGAAATAGTAAGATGAGAAGGGTGCTCAGGTGAAGTGTCTGCAGCCTTAAGACTTAGGTTTGAATGTCAGCTCTAGGGGGAGTGTCCCTGATTTAATCTATCAATTTTTTTGAGCTCTAGTTTTATCATCTGTAAAATGAGGACAATTACATTGTGAAGAAGACTAAGTAAGATGCAAAAATTACCTAGCATTATGCCTGGGATACAATAGGGTTTCAATAAATGCTTCCTTCCTGTCCTGTTTGGCCCTGCCTCTAAATGGCTCTGTGAACTTGGGCAAGTCACTTAGCCTCTCCGGGCCTCTTTTTCATGTATATGTACATACGCGTATATACACGCGTACATGTGTGCACACACACATTCATCAAGAAGAAAACTAAGAAACTGGACTAAACTTTTCCATAATATAAGCAATACCCTTTTAATATTTTATTGCTGCTTTTAATGGTTTACTCTTGGATGGATCCCACCATTAGAATGAATTAATGCCTACTAAACAAGCTGCTGGTACTTCATAATTTGTTCTATTTTTATTGATCAAAGGCCAAGAACCTCTGATTAACAGAAGCTGACTAGGGCTATCACATCAAGTTGATAAAATTTTCTCCCAAAGCCAAGAAAATGCGTGCTAGGTCACGAGTATATGAACAATTTCCATTTGGCATTTTGAAATACGGAAACAAAACAAAATAGTCCTAGGTTCTCAGTTCACCGCTGGTGACCCCGCTGGGCCGTCCTTTAAGCCCTCTGTGCACTGAGATCCCGTGGATGCGTCTCACTGACGGCATAAAGTCCTGGTGGGAGTAAAGCCCCCAAAGCCGGCCGCCATCGCCATGACTATACATCCGGGTTCCTCGCGTACCCGCCTCCCGCGCAGCCTTGTGACGCGCGCACGCCCACATTGTCAGGCTTAGCTGGCGACCATCTCTGACAGAGCCCCACTCAAATCTCCTGCCAACGGGGGGCTAGACACCTGAATTTAAATTTCTTGCTACTTTTCATGAGACATGGAGGGGAGCTGTGAGGAGGCGCAGTAAAGGGAGGAGAGAGGGTGGTTTCAGAAAGGTTCTTTTACCCAGAGACGCGGATTGTCTCTGCTCTGCTCGCAGGCACAGCCCACGGTACAATGAAGAAAGAACTCTGGGCTGAGTCAGACCCAGAGCAGACAAGCAATCAGTGCGAACCGCTCCCGCCCACGGCAAACAGGACTACCCACCCTCATGCTCACTGCTCCTCCTGCCTTCTAGAAGCTCAGACACTTAGGTCTCCCTTGCGCTTTGTTTCCTTCACTGCCTTCTGTAGCTCTGTCACTCTCTAAAACACCCTAGTGCGAGCACGCGAAGGCCGGCGGTATCCCATTTCTTCAACAGCACCAGTACCTTGTACCTTTTCCTCCCCCTTATAGAGGCTAAAAATGTTCCTCTTTGATTTCCAAAGCCCCAGCATGTTTACACGGTGCCAGGAGGGGAAGCTTAGCTCTGCCTGGCGGTTTGTGCTAATTGTCTGGCCGCACGTTGGAAAGAGGCTTTTTGAATCTGAGCATTTAGGGAGAAAGTGGAGAAGTGTGGCTGTATGAAAGAGCAATTGATGTTAAATATTCATGCTCTGCTCTCTGTTAATCAAAATCTGTAACCCCCATTGCTTAGCTGCAGTCTTGCTGGTTTCTTCCTATGATTGTGCTAAGGGAACTTGGATACCAAACAACGGCCTCCACCGAAAGCAAAAAAACAAGAAGCAAAGATAAAGCAAAAGACAAGGCTTAGGTGCGTTTAAGTTTGAAGCGTGTCCAGTTAATATTGTGCAACTCAGCACTGTCTGTCTTCTAGGAGATGTTGAATGGTCCACAATAGTTATCCCTTCCAGCCACATTTTAGAGCCACTCCCAGTTTATTCCCTTCTCTGTATTGAATTCAGCAACTTTGTCCTTCCTTGAAGATATTTTATTAAATAATCCTTATAACTAACTGCATCATATTGTGTTCTATTTTTCAGAAATGATAAAATTATTTCATGAAATAGAGAAGAAAATGACCATAAATTAACAAAATATGGTAATAAAATCGTAGGTTGTTTTAGCAACAACTTTCAGATCTCATTTCCAGCTTTTAGGAAATAAACGTTTTATATTTTCATTTGTTGCTTTATTTTTAAAAGCCAATATAATATAACTGCAGGAACTTTTAAAATAGTCCATTTAAAAGGAAAAAGAAAAACAGCTTTTGCTTAAAAATTGTTCTGTAGCTATATTTTTTCAAGTTTCCTACAAGTATATTTTACCAAAAAATAAATAAAAGTTATAGTTTTAAATACATGCTGAGCAGTTGCTGAATTTTATGGTTTAGAATTCATGAGTTTCTTTCCTTACCTATGTCATCTGCCAGAGAAATGTTAGTGAACGTGCTGTCCTCCTCCTCCTCCTCTTTGCTGAGCCCATCCATCTTGTTTAGTTTTCAGGCCTGTTAGTGAGAGAAATGAGGGCAGGGAAGAGTGGCAGTTGTCCCATGTGATCACCCTTGTTAAATCATTAATAAATGTGCGTCCGTGCAAGCAGGTGCTCTCTGATCCTTGTACCAGCCATCCTGTTCCTGCTTTCCACTTGAGAAGTTTTATCTGAGTATTGTGTCCTTAACTGGAAATGGTTAGAAGCACAAGTGAAAGAGTCACAACCCTTTACTGGAGGCCGTGGAGCTGGCACAACACAGTACCCTGGCCTTACCTTCAATCTTCAAAAAACCTAAGGTCAAAACTGGGGGAAGAAATTGAATTTATATGATTGACAGATATTTTGGACACCTCTGATAAATTCTTCAAAGATTTGGTCGGTGACTGAGCAGCATGCCATGGAGACGAGTCACCTCACCTCCCTGAGCCTCGATGTCCTGTCTGTAATATGGGCATAAGTCTGTTGTAAGGATTAAATGAGATTCTCTATGAAAAGTACCTTGTACATAGCATCCACTTTATAAATATCAGCCACAACAATCACCACAGCAAACAATGAGGCACGTGGGAAGAAACAACATACTCAACGTGTTGAGCTCATTGGTGCCCTCTCCTATTACTACATAGCCACCTCACTCCCAGAAAGTGCATTACAATGATATGACCTCCCTCCTCTATTTCTAAGGAGGAATGTTGATCTCACCAGTCCTTATTAAGAGCACTTGATATAGAAGGAAAAATTATTTTACAACTACTTTTCCTTTTATATATATATATAAAATATATATATATAGACAAAACCAAAACTATTTTAGAATTTAACATCATCAATCCTTAGGGGGAAAATATCAGCCATATTTGCTGAAGAATTTTAAGCCAATATGAAATTTGAGTTGCTACCTGCTACATTCTACCCTAAGTGCTTTGATACATAGGATTCTTTAAAATTCACCTGAGTTCATGGTATCTCTATCAAGCAAAATAGATGCTGCTAGGAATACTGAATATTAAAAATTAAATTCTCCAGAATAAAATCATCCCCCCGAGTTTTCCAATTACCTTAGATAAATACTGAGTGCCTATTCTATACTAGCTAGATACTTTGGAGGGTACAAAGTAAGAGGTATTGCTGTTAATAAGCTTAGGAGAGAGCTCAAAGTCAACGGTGCTGGAGGTTACAGAAAGGAAAGAGTATATCTAGCTGTCAGGCTCTTGAAAGGCTTAGAGAAGGTGACATTTAAGATGCATCATCAATGACAAGTAGGATCCAATAGGCAAAAATGATGAGTGCTTTCACAGCGTGAGCAGAGGCTCAGAGAGGGGACAATATGAGGCACATTTGGGAACCAAGAATAGACAGTACATGTGGGTAAGAGGTAGGTGATAAGGCTGCAAAATAGGTTAATATTATGGCCAAGAGATCTTTGAATGCCAGGCTGCATTAGTCCAGGTGTTCCAAGAACTGGACATGAAGATAGGATTGGAAAAGTAAGAGAAAACAGGAAGGGAGCTGGAGAAGGCTGGGAGAGCCATCAGACCATAATGCAAGTCTGACCCCGAGGGAAGACAAAGCAGGAAGGAAAGTCTTGATTGCTCTTCCAACTAAGGAATGTTTGTCAAGGATGTCCAGGAATATTCAAGGCAAAATCCACCATTAGAGAAGTCCTGTGTCTCCCAGGATTGGCCTGGCTGTGGGAAGTAAAGCCTTGATTCAAACCTGGTGATGGATTTCAGAATGCAGCAGCTAAAGCCCTTGGACAATTACACTCCCTGTATTTGGAGGTCCACAAGGCACATGCTCATGGCTGCCATGTAATCTGAGCTGCTTTTCAAGCAACTTTCTATACAATTAATGGAACAGTACTTCAGGAAGCATAGAAATGCCTTTCTTGCCTGATTCATCCTCAGCCAGTCCCAGGAAGAAGAGTACACACCTAAAAAGTGCTTACTAAGGACCAGGAAACAATCCTGCAAGAGAGGCACTGATATTATTCCCATTTTAGAGATGAGGGAGCTGTGGCATAAAGAGAGGTTAAACAAGTGATTGGACATAAGTGGTGGTGCAGGAATTGGGCGCCAGGCCCTCCTGCTGCAGGGTCTGTGCTCTTGACCGCTATGTTAATTACCCCTAATACATGAGTTTATAAGCCAAACACTACCTTTGGTTTGAATAGTGTATTTGGGTTTACTTTGATTTCTCATGAGCAATAGTAGTTTGTGTTATAATTAGCCTAGTCCCTTGATCTTTTGCCTCCTTTCTGATTACCTTCAAGGACATTTCTCATGAAATATCTATTTTTAAAAATGAAAAGAGATAGAACTCAAATTAGTCAGCATTGGTACTACCCTCATTCCTTGGACAGAAGTTATAACGGAGACGTGATTCACTTTCAACCATAGTTGAGAATTATCTGTGGATTTAAATTATCCGCGCTGTACCTATCTCTTCTTTTTTTTTTTTTTTTTAGTGAAAGGTGTAAACATACCCTAAATCCTAGCACACTCTAGTTTCTTATTCAACATAAGACTAGTTTACCATGTGTCATAGAATTAAATAGAACTAGAATGGGTCTGCATAAAGGAGGTTAAGGATAAAAATCTTTGTTTTACACAGCCTTCTCTAAAACAGTATCCAAAAGCATACCCACTGAGTCAATATGGTTATAGAATAACTCATCTACCTTTTAAGAGGGGAGCACTTTTAAGATATAAGTGTGTGTGTATTAATGGGTGTTGGGGGTAGCAGCTGAAGAAAATTAAAATGATGAGAATTCGTAAATTAATCCACATTTTCATACTCCCTTAGTCATGATCTCAAAATATCAATATTAGTAATGAAGCACATTGGAAGCCAGTATTTTCTATGGGCTTTCTCAGAGCTTCATCAGAGCAGCCACCCAGGAAACAGCTCTAAAGACTCTGAGCACCAATTATGGCATCTGAAGTGTGTGCAATCAGTGGATTTCTGGAAATAAAATGGCAGTTCTAAAGAAGGTGCTAAGCACTCATCTTCTGTTTAAAATATTATCTTTCTTGAGGAGTAATTTCACATGAACACATTGGAATATTTTTGACAAACGAGTCCAAATTGGATTAATTCAGTCCATTAGCTACAAAGAGAGAATGTGGTGGAGAAACTTTACTTTTGTTATGTGTAGCTGACATTTACTGAGTGGTTATTCATTGTCGAGTACTATTCTAAGTGCTTGACCTGAACCATCTCATTATTCCTCACAACTCTATAAGGAAACTGAGAAACAATTGGACAACGTAGTTTGGCTAAGGCCTAAGGTAGGAATCAGCTGGGCTGGGATTCATATCCAGTAAGTTCTGTTCCAGAATCCATACTCTAAGTTTATAGCCTCTATTATACATAGGCATTAAAGTATTCAATCCAATTAATATGTAGATTGTGGTTTTACTTCTACATGTGCATTTTAAGGATAACAATAAAACTCTAAAACTTGTAAGGAAAGATTAGGAAATTTTAGATTTGTATTCTTCCTTAGGTTAGCTATTAGTGTGCTTTTTTTTTTAATTAAAAATTTTCCCTTAATTATAACCTGCATTAAATGAATTTACTTTTTGGTTTCCACAAGTGTATTTAAATTATATGGATTCAATTTAAATTCTGGATTCAATTTCAGTAAATATACTTTAATATGCTAACAGCTCATATCAAGGCAGGAATCTTTACATAAACAATTAACTTTGGCAATAGGGTAATAAATAGAAACACAATTCCTGACTTCACGGATGGGTATTCCTTCATAAGACATTAGCCTAAATTCTTCTGCATAGCAATTGTGAAACACGACATTCATAATACATTCTTTTAGATGGGCATATGACAGGTATACAAATCCCATGTAATAGAATTTAATAACAATTGGAAAAACACATAGTAAATATATTGTTTTGTGATTTAACACAAGGACAACAAAGCCTTAAGTAATGTCCATTTATTAGTGTCCTCTTTTGCCCAATTACCTTAGGTCATCTACTCACTGAGCACCAAGATGGCAGAGCTCACACTACCGTTCATCAAGGTTCGTGCGGTCTTGACTGTACTCCAAGGGTAAGCACTATATTTCTTTAAATGCCTTTCAAGATGCACAATTCTGTGTGGGAAATGCAGGGAAATTTAAGGCAAAGTTTAAGATGTTTTATTTTACATATTGCATGTAGCTTTTAGCCAGTATATAAACTGCCTAGATCCATTCAACATTCATTTAACAAATGTATTTACTGAGCATCTATGAGACATTGTTTGAGGGATTGGGGATATAACAGTGAATGAAATGAAAGAAGACAGACAAGAAACAAATACATACATATATATGCATATATATACACAAGCAAACATACATTTGCAAATCATAATAAGTGGTTTGAAGAAAAATAATATAAGAGAGAAGAGAGTGATAGCAGTGTGGTTGTTATTTAATATAATACATCGGGGAAGGCCCATCTGATGAGATAACATTTGAGCAGAGACAAAAGGAGCGGAAGGAACAAATGTAAGGACACCTGGAGAAGAGAGATCTTGCAGTGGGAGCGTGTGTGGCATGTTCAGACAATAGCAAGTCTTGAGTGATACTCAGCTGTGTAGCAGAGCATGACTGTGTAGAACCTTACACATTCTTTTAGGTTCCTTTGTATTCACTAGGGAGAGGTAGGGCACATTATGACGGAGAGAGATAATCTGACAGGTTTTAACAGGAGCACTCTGGCTATCCTGAAGAAAACTGACTCTGGTTGGGATGTGGAGGTACAGTGGAGAGGGCAGAATCAGAGAAGTGAATTAGAAGACTGATTAGAAGAGATGATGCTGACTTAGATCCTGGTGATAGCTGTATATATTTGTGGATGTTATGAAGTAGATTAAATTCAGGACATACTTCACATCTGGAACAAGATCATTTGCTGATGTGGAGAGCAAGAGAAATAGATGAGTCTAGGATGATTCTGAGATTTCTACCATGAGCATCTGATGAAAGAGGGTGTCAGTTACTCAAGTGGAGGGAAACGGACTTGGCCCAGTGGATAGGGCATCTGTCTACCACATGGGAAGTCCACGGTTCAAACCCCGGGCCTCCTTGACCAGTGTGGAGCTGGTCCATGTGCAGTGCTGATGCACTCAAGGAGTGCTGTGCCATGAAAGGGTTGTCCCCATGTGGGGGAGCCCCACGCGCAAGGAGTGCACCCCATAGGGAGAGCCGCCCAGCACAAAAGAAAGTGCAGCCTGCCCAGGAATAGCGCCACGCACACAGAGAGCTGACACAGCAAGATCATGCAACAAAAAGAAACACAGATTCCCATGCCACTGACAACAACAAGCAGGTAATGAAGAACACACAGCAAATAGACACAGAGAACAGACAACTGGGGTAGGGGGGAAGGGGAGAGAAATAAAATAAATAAATCTTTAAAAAAAAATTCTCAAGTGGAGAAGACTGAAAGGATCAGATTGGGGGAGAAAATGAAGAGCTTGATTTTGGGCAAGTCAAGTTTGAGATACCTTTTCAACATCTAAATAGAGATAAAGAGTAGGCAGTTGAATATGCGTCTGGAGTTGAGGGCGAAAGCCAGGAGAAATGTAAACTTACGAGTTGTCAATATAGACAGCATGTGAAGCAATGGACCAGATGAATTGACCTGGAAATTGTGTAGATTGAGCAGAGCAGATCTCTTAATAAGATCTTGTCCTTCCCAAAGAATCAGGGAAAGATGATTAAAAACTTCCTCAAATATTCTCCTGGAGCCACCACTGCCCAGGCTTCAGGCTGCTGCATGGAGGCGTGCCGTTGTCTCTGTACAGAGCTGCCTGCTCTAGGGGAAAGTGGGGCCCAAAGTCCATCCCGTGCTCTGCTGGCCAAGCTATGTCCCAGGCCCCACAGGCATGCCTTTTTAAACATTTGCATCTATACTAGTGGCAGCTTTGCATCCATGCAATGAAAGCTAATTTTTCCTCTCCAACAGGCATGGATTATATTTATAAATGAAATTCTAGTATTAAGGAGGAAAAGTGCCAGCGCTCACCTCTCCACCTGAAAATTCTTCATAATCTATATTTTTCAAATGTGAGCCTTCCTTATTTTCACATCCATAGCCTTACTAGGCTTTAGTTAGCGTCTGCCTATTATTATTGAAACATGTCTACTGTTGAGGAGAAAAATAAAGCCATGAATCAAATCTGGTTTCAGTAAAAGTTCACAAGTCTTCCTAGGAACCCAGGTAATTGATACTTCTGATGTCCTTATCTGAAAAGCTTGACAGGTGGTTCCCTAAGTCTATATGCTCCTATTATTCTGGCTGTGTTGGCTCCCTCTGGTGGATAGAATATGTGAACGTTAATTTGGGGAGCTCTTTAACAAGAGGCTTCACATGAGTGTTTGGAGCCAACTCTGATAAAAGAGACCACCTGAGGCTTTGCCTGTTCAAAGTATGAACCAGAGTTTTCCTGTGATTATGTGCTATGTATATACAGGACGCCTTTGGGAGCAGTAGGTTGGGAGGTACCAAGGCAGACTGGCAGCGGTGGTCTTTTAAGCATATGCCAGATGGATTTGGTAGGCAGAGGATGTTTTTTAAATGTTGTATTGCAGTATAATTTACATAGAGTAAAGTATTCAAATAGTTTATAGCTATAGCTAGTGGTAGAGAGATAGAGCTATCCAACACTGAAATCAAAAACATTTCCAGCACCTCAGGGAAGTTTTCTGTTTTTGTTTTTTAATTGGTTGGCTTATTACCACTCAGGTTTGTGTTACAGCAGAGAAAACAACCTGTTGCTACAGAATTACTGCCAGTAGTCTATCAAAGGAACTTGGAAAAACAATTTGTTAATGGAATGAAAATATGCTGAGTATAGAGGCTGACTCTAAGGTTGCACAGATATTATCCTCCATCCCAAAGAGGAAATGACTCAATTTGACCCTTTGCTTGGTTGTGTCACCTTGCTCTGTCTTGAACAGTTTTCCAATTCTGTTCCTCTTTTCAGTTCAAAACACATCAACTGAGTGTTGTGTACTCAGGATTGTGGGTACAGAGATACAGAGAGGAGTAAGCTATGGTCTCTGCCCTTGAAGAACTCATAGGCTAGTGCAGTTTAAAGCAAAAGTAAAAAATGGTTATTTCCAATCCAGTGTGTTAAAGTGTGACGATAATAGCAGCTAACATTTGTAGAGTAGGTCCTGTATGCCAGGTTTTTGTCCGAACACATTATCTTCATCCTCTCATTTGAACCTCAGAGCTGTTATCCTTACATTACTGACAATAAAATCAAAGAACAGAGAGGCTGGTGATTTTCGCAAGGACAATAATAGCTGGTAAGCAGGGCAGCCAGGATTTGGACCCAGTGCCCATGTATGTTTCTACTTCCCTGCTCTGCTTCTCAAGTGCGGTGATGGGAGCACATGCAGAGCATTAGGGGAGCAGGGAGAGCTTTGAATCCCATGTCTGTTTGAGCACCCCAACCAGGAGCAAGCACACTCAGTTCAGAGGAAAATATGCCAGTCGTCATCTTCCCCAGACAGAGCCCAAGTCCTGCCCACAACTTGCAAAAGCTGGCTGCAACATTGTAAAAATCAAAGGCAACTTTTATTTTCATATGAAATACAGTAAAGAGTTGCAATACTTCAGAGTTAACCCTTGACTGAATTGGCATAAATTTCTCTAAATCACAGAATCAGGAATCAGGTGTCATTAAGGGTTGAATTGTGTCCCACTCCCAAAAAAAAGACATTGAAGTCCTAACCCACAATACCTCATTAAAGATGGATTTAGTTAAATTAAGATGAAGTCATATTGGAATAAGGTGGTCCCCTTATCCAATACAACTGGTATCTTTCTAAGAAGAGAAGAGAGAGAGAGAGAGAACACCATGTGACAAATGAGGCGGAGACTGACTCGCAACCGCTTCAAGCCAAGCAATGTCAAGGATTGCCGGCAAGCACCAGAGGTTAGAAGAGGCAGGAAGGAGTCTCCTTTTCAGGCTTCAGAGCAAGCATGGCCCTGCTGACACCTTGATCTCAGACCTCCAGCCTCCAGAACTGGAAACAATGAGTTTCTGTTGTTTTAAGCCCCCGGCTTTGTGGTACCTTGTTAGACTGCCCCAGGAGACTAAGATAAAAGTTGTTAAAAATATTTTTTAAAGTATCTGTTTAAATTACTGATTGAACAGCCCACCTATAAGTGGAATTTTTTTCGGTCTAGATAGCACAACAGAAAGCATTACTGTGACCTCAGGGAGATCCAAATAGTTCAAAACAGATCAGTACAGTGGTGAAAGGTTTTGAAATCCCACTTGAGGGTGGTGTTTCCATCTTTCTCCTGTCAGAGTTCTCTAAAGCAGGCAAAAAAGACTCAGGACAAAGATTGCGGAAACTTCCCTCATAATCAACAAGAAGTCAACAGAGATATTTCTCCTTGAACAGAGACAAATTATGTCCATCTGTCCCATTGTGATTCCTTCACACTTGGACCCCTCAGAGGACAAGGACCAAGCTTAACCTAAACTGAATTTTATTTATCAAGGGGCTGGGTACAGGAAGGAATTATAATGAGGTCTAGTAGTAGTTATGATGGTGCAATTGTGGGAAGCTGATGGCTTTCAATTTCTTCAAGGCATCACAAATGATGTCAAGATATGCTGTAAAATTGAAGTCTGGGTCATTGCTTGGAGAGCTGTGGCAGGAGAACTAGTCCCAACAGTGACCTCAAAAGACTCGCCCACTGAAGTGAGGAGCATAGTCACACTGGGAGCAGTAATTTAGCTTCACCAGTTCAATCTCATTAAATTGAGCTTTATTGGGGTTATAGTTTTCTTTGTATCTAATTCATAATCTTGTTATGGTCTTTTAGCTTGTAAAAATGGTAAGAATAAAATATATATATATGTGTAAAATATATTTACACATATTTTAAAACAGGATTATAAAAGACATCAATATTGGAAGTCCATGAGAAGTTTTTCTCCTCAAAATGAGGGTCCGTATATTACTTCAGTTTGAGAAACACTGTATTGTAACCCACAGGCCTACAGAGGGAGACAAACACAGGCCCTGCTCTTCAGCTTAGATGCGCACAATTATTTCAGTGGACAAAAGAGGAGAGCAGGTACACACAAACATTTTTGAAGTCATGACACTATGCCTATTGCTGTTTGTTTTATCTACTCTTTGATTGTCTTTAAAAATTGCTGTCCCCAGAGAATTTTTTTCCCCTGCATTTCCTTTTGGGATGCACCCAAGATTCTGGTTGACATTTTGTTCCCGATTGAATACAGTGAATTTCTCTCTGTGCTTTACAGATGTATGAATTTTGACAAATGCATGGAAACATGTATCCACCACCCCAGTCTAGTACAATACAGAACAGTTCCATCACCCTAAAATTTACTCAGTACAATCTCTTTGCAGAAAACTCCTCCCTTTTCTCTCAACCCCTGGAAACCACTGACCTGTATTCCATTCCTACAGTTTTGCCTTTTCCATAATGTCATAAAAATGTAATCATAAGAGATGTAGCCTTTTGGGGAAGGCTTCTTTCACTTACAGAATGCATTTAAGATTCATCCATGTTTATTGTGTAAATCATTATCTCATACATTTTTATTGCTGATTAATAGTCCTTTGTTTGGAGACATCACAATTCATTTATCTGTCAGTCACCCTAATGAGGAACATCTTGGTTGTTTCCAGTTTTTGATGATTGTTAATAAAGTTGTTATAAACTCTACTATATAGGTTTTTGTGTGAGTAAATATTTTTCACTTCATTTGGATAAATACTGAAGCATAGGATTTCTGGATCATGTTAGGTATATATTTAACTTTATAAGAAACTTTCAAACTGTCTTCCAACGTGGTTGTGCCATTTTGCATGCCCAGCAGCAATGAATAAGGGTTCCTGTAGCTTTGCATCTTCACCAGCATATGGTAGTGTCAGTTTTGTTGTTGTTGTTGTTTAGCAATTCTAATAGGTATATAAATGTGTAAAACATTATGTTTTCATTTGCATTTCCTAATGCAAATGATGTTGAACATACTTTTAAATGCTTCTTTGTCCTCAATATCTTCTTTAGTAAAATATCTGTAGCTTTATAGTAAATCTTAAAATTTTAAAGTGTGAGTCCTCCAAATTTGTTTTTCTTTTTCAGAATTGTTTTGGCTATTCTAGGTCCTTTGCCTCTCCATATAAATTTTAGAATTGGCTTGTTATCACCTTTTAAAAACCTTAATGAGATTTTGATTGTGATGACATTAAATCTATAGATCAAATTGGGGACAATTGAATTCTTCAATAATATTGATATTTCCAATCCATGAACACAAAATATTTCTCAATGTATTTAAATTTTCCTTACTTTCTTTCATCAGTGCAATTTTCATCATAGATTCTGCACACTTTTTACTATATTTATACATAAATACGTAACTTTTTTGGTGCAATTGTAAATGGTATTGATTTTTTAATATTAAATTCCAATTGTTCATTACTGGTATTTAGGAATATAATTGACTTTTCTGTATTGACCTTTTAAAACTCAGTTACTAATTCCAGGAGTATTTTTGCAGATTTTTGGAAATGCCTACAAAGATATCTAAGTTGTCTTCAATAAGGACAGTGGTTTTTTTCCTATCAAATCTGTATGCCTTTTATTTCTTTTTCTTACCTTATTGCTCTGGCTATGATTTCCAATATGATGTTGAATAGGAATAGTGAGAATGGACATTCTTGCCTTATTCCCCATCTTAAGAGGCAAAGAATTCAGTGTATGATGTTAGCTATAAAATTTTATTGAATACTTCTTTTTTTGCTTCTAGTGAAATTATCTTTTTTTTTTTAATTAGTTTTTTCATAGAGGTGCCTTATATTGATTGATTTTTTAATGTTATACCAGCTTTGCATTCCCAGGAATTAGGCTATTCCATACTTGGTCATGATGTATTATCCTTCTCATATATTGCTAGATTCAATTTGATTGTATTTTGTTGATAATTTTTGCACTTATATTCATGAGGTGTACGGATGAATTATGGCCCCTCAAAAGATGTTCAAGTCTTAACCCCAGGTCTTGTGAATGTGATCCTTTTTGGAAATAGTTTTCTGAAGAAACTGCATCAAGGGGGGTCCTAATACGTTATGACTAGTGTCCTCATAAGAAGAGGATATTTAGACACAATCAATAAGAGACAGAGAGTACTTATTGCCTCATAACTGAGACAATAAATTTCTGTCATTTAAGCAAACTAGTCTGTGGTATGTTAGTACAGCAGCCCTGGAAAACCTAAACCTGAGGTATTTTGGTCTGTAGTTTTCTTTTCTTGCAATGGACAGTCATTTTTGGATATTAGGGTAATGCTGTCCTCAAAAAATGACTTGAGAAGTTTCTTTTGTGTATTCTGGAAGATATTGCATAGAATTAGTATTACCTCTTCCTTAAATATTTTGTAGAATTCAACATTGAATCCATCTAGGCCAGGGAGTTTCTTTTTGGAAGATTTTAAACTACAAGTTCAATTTCTATATAAATAGAGGACTATTCAGAGTAGCTATTTTTTTCTTGAGGGAATTTTGATGGATGGGTCTTTCATGGAATTTTCCATTTCCTCCAAGTTGTTGAATATATGGACAGAGAATATTTGTGGTATTCCATCATTATCCTTTTAATGTCTGTGGAATCAGTAGTTACATCCCTTCCTTCATTCCTGTTATTGGTAAATTGTGTCTTCTCTCTCTTTTTCTTCATCTGGCCGAGGCTTGTCAATTTTATGAACTTATCAATGAATTGACTTTTGGTTTCATTGATTTTATGTATTGTTTTTCTGTTTTCAATTTCAGTGACTTCTGTTGTACACTTTGTCATTTCCTTCCATCTGTTTGCTTTAGATTTAATTTGCTTATCTTTAATTTGTTAAGATGGAAGCTTAGGTCCTTCTTTAGATCTTTTCTAATATAAGAATTTGATGCTATAAATTTCCCTCTAAGTACTGCTTTAGCTGCCTACAAATTCTGATATGTTCTATTTTTATTTTCATATAGTTCAAAATATTTTTTAAATTTCCCTGGAGGCTTATTCTTGACCTATGGATTATTTAGAAACATATAATTTCCAAATATTTTGATATCTACCAGATAATTATCTTTTTTATATTGATTTATAGTTTAATTCTGTTATGGGTCGTATAATGTCTATTGTTTTACATGTTAAGGATTTTTATGGCTGAGAATATCCCATGTGTACTAGAGAAGGGTGTGTATTCTGCTACTGCTCTTGGGTGCAGTAAGTGTTTGATAAGTGTCAGTCTGGTGAAGTTGATTGATGGTGCTATACAGGTCATCTGCATCTTAAATAATTTTTTGCCTACTTGTTCTATCAATTTCTAAGAGATGAATTTTGATGTTTCCATCTAAGATGGTGGACTTGTCCATTTCTTCTTTAAGATCCATCAGATCTTGCTCAAGTATTTTGAAGGTCTCTTGTTGGGTATGTACATATTTAAGATTATTAAATTTTCTTAATGAATTGACCTGTTATTTGTAAAGTAATATCCTTTTTTATTCATGATAAATATTTCTTGTGATGAAGTCTACCGTTCTAAAATTAATGTATATTCCAGCTTTCTTTTCTTCATATTCCTGCGCTTTTATTTTTAACCAGTCATATTTTTAACCATATGAAATATGCTTTCATATTTAAAGTGGGTTTCTCATAGACAGTATATATTTGTGGCTTTTTTTTGTAGTTAATTCTGAAAATTTCTGTCTTTTAACTGGTGTGTTTAAACCATTCACCTCAAGGTGATTATTGCTAGGGACAGATTAAAATCTAGCACATTACTGTTTTCTATTTGTTAAATTTATTTGTTTGTTTATTTATACCTCTTTTTCAGCCTGAGTTAAACTCCACATTTTTAAAGTTTCTAATGATTACCCTAAGGATTACAAAATACATATTTCTTAAAATCTCAGTCCAGCTTTAAGTAAAATTATACTGCTAAACATGTAGGTCAAGTACTTTCCTCTCATACCATTGTTGCAATCCACTTCAATTTTTTATTAGAGAATTATGCACAAAACACGGTTTCTATATACCATCTTATTTAACATCTTGTATTAGTGTGGTACAGTTGTTACAACTGATAAAAGAACATTTTTATAATTGTACTATTAATGACATTTATATTAGGCTTTACAGTTTGTGTTGTAAAGTCTTACGTTGTTTTTGTTTTAGTGATATATATACAACCTAAAATTTACCCCTTTAACCACATTCAAATATAGAATTCAGTCTGCTAATTATGTTCACACTGTTGAGCTACCAGCACCGCCATCCATTACCGAAACTTTTCTCTCACCCCAAATAGAAACTCTGTATAATTTAAGCATTACTCCCAATTCCCTCCTGTTTTGGTCTGCTAGGCTGTTGGAATGCAATATTCCAGAAATGGGTTGCTTTTACATGGAGGTTTATTAACATATAAGTTCACAGTTCTGAGGCTGTGAAAATGTCCAAATCAAGGCTTCAGCAGGTGATGCTTTTCTAACCAAAGACCAGTTACCAGCAATTCTGTCATGGCAAGGCACAATGGTAGCTTCTGCTGGTCTCTCCCTTCTGCTTCAACGTCCTGCTTCATAGGCTTCCTCTCTGGTTCCTTGGCCTTCCTATCTCTGCTTCTGTGTGTTTCTCTCTGTCTTTCTATCTGTATTCATCCCATTTATAAAGAACTTCAGTAAGAGGATTAAGAACCCCCCTAGGTCAAAACCTACTGAAGTAAACTAATCAAAGGAAGTTCCCACCTACAATAGGTTTACACCCACAGAAATCAATTAGTCCTAAGGACAGATTTTCTGGGATCCATAAAAACCTCAAACTACCATATCTACCCAAATCCCCTGCTAACCTATATTCTAGTTTCTGACTCTATGAATCTGCTTGTTCTGATTATATCATGTCAGTATGATAACAATAATTGTCCTTTGTGTCTGGCTTATTTCATTCAACATGATGCCTTCAAGATTTATCCAGGTTTTCACATGCATCAGGACTTTATTTCTTCTTACAGTTAAATAATATTCCATTGTATGTATATGCCCCCTTTTATTCATCCATTCATCAATTGATGAACACTTGGGCTGCTTCCATCTTTTAGCAATTATGAATTATGTCACTAAGAACATTGGTGTGTGAATGCTTGTTTGAGTCCAAACTGTCTTCCTCATTGGCTGTACCATTTTACATTTCCACCAACAATGAATAAGTTGTGTGTTTCAATTTTTTCATATCCTCTCTTGTAATTTTCCAATTTTTTAAAGTAGTAGTCATTCTAATGGGTGTGAAATAGTATCTTATGTGGTTTTGATTTGCATTTTCCTAATAGTTTAACAATGTTGAACATCTTTTCATGTGTTTTTTTGGTCATTTGTATATATTTTCTTTGAAAAAATGTCTATTCAAGCCTTTTGCCCATTTTTAGATTGGGTTATCTTTTTGTTGTTGAATTCAAGGATTTCTTTATAGATTTTGGATATCAAATCCTAATCAGGTATGTGGTTTCAAGTGTTATCTCCTATTATGTAGGTTGTGTTTTTACTTTCATGATAAAGTTCTTTGATGTGCAAAACTTTTCATTTTTTCCCATTTATCTACTTTTATTTTTCTTGCTTTTACATTTGGTGTAATGCCTAAGAAACCTTTGCCTGTATTTAGTCCTCCAATCCATGAACACAGAATATCCTTCTATTTATTTGGATGTTCTTTAGTTTCTGTTAGCAATGGTTTGTATTAGAAGTCTTTTACAAATGGACACAACCAATCCAATGTCCACAGAGAAAAGGTGGCATTGGAGTGGGAAAAGTGGACATGGTGGCTAATGGGTATGGGGAATGGCAGGAAGAGACAAGATGTGGAGGCGTCTTTGGGACTTGGAGCTGCCCTGGATGGTGCTTCAGGGGCAATCACTGGACATTGTAAATCCTCACAGGGCCCACTGGATGGAATGGGGGAGAGTATGGGACATGATGTGGACCATTGACCATGAGGTGCAGAGGTGCCCAGAGATGTACTTACCAAATGCAATGGATGTGTCATGATGATGGGAATGAGTGTTGCTGGGGGGCGAGTGGTGGGGTGGGGGTGGTGGGGTTGAATGGGTCCTCATATATTTTTTTTAATGTAATATTTTTACAGAATCAATAATAAAAAAAATAAATTAAAAAAAATAAAAAATAAAAAATAAATAGAAGTCTTTTACATCCTTGGTTACATATTTGATTCTTTTAGTTGCTGTTGTAAATGAAATATTTTTCTTGATTCCCTCTTCAGATTTTTCATTACTAGTGTATAAATCATCACTGATTTTTGCATGTTGATTTTCTTCTGTTGATCCACCCTTGCATACCTGGGATAAAGCCCACTTGTTTGTGGTGTATAATTATTTTAATGTGCTTTTGAACTGGTTTGCAAGTATTTTCTTGAGGATTTTTGCATCTATGTTCATTAGAGATTGGTCAGTAATTTTCTTTTTCCATAGTATCTTTATTAGGTTTTTGTATTAAGGTGATATTGGCTTCATAGAATATGTTTGGTAGCATTCTTTGCTGTTTAAGTTTTTGGAAGAGTTTGAGCAGGATTGGTATTAGATTATCTTTGAATGATTGATAGAGTTCATCTGTGAAGCGATCTGGTCCTGGGTTTTTCATCTTTGGGAGGTTTTTGATGACTATTTCAATCTCTTTACCTGTGATTGGTTTTTTGAGGTCTTGTATTTCTTGTAGGGTCAGTGTAGGTTGTTCATGTGTTTCTAGGAATTTGTCCATCTCATCTACATTGTCCTAGTTTTTGCATAGAATTGTTTGTAGTTTCCTCTTACAATCTTTCTTATTTCTGTGGGATCAGAAAATAAATAAAATCTCATTTCTGATTTTATTTATTTGCATCTTCTCTCTTTTTTCTTTATTAGTATAGCAAAGAGTTTGTCAATTTTGTTGATTTTCTCAAAGAACCAACTATTGGTTTTATTGATACTATTTTTGTTGTTCTCAATTTCATTTATTTCTGCTCTGATCTTTCATATTTCTTTCCTTTGGCTTGGTTTGGAATTATTTTGTTGTTGTTTTTTTCTAGTTCCTCCAGGTGTGCAGTTAGATCTTCAATTTTAGCTCTTCCTTTCTTTTTTTTTTTAATGTAAGCATTGAGGACTATAAATTTCCCTCACAGCACTGCCTTTGCAGTGTCCCATAGGTTTTCATATGCTGTCTTTTCATTTTCACTTGTCTCAAGATATTTACTGAATTCTCCTGCAAATTCTTCTTTGACCCACTCATTATTTAAGAGTTTGTCATTTAATCTCCAAAGATTTATGAATTTTCTCTTTTTCCATCCATTATTGATTTCCAGCTTCATTCCATTATGACCAGAGAAAGTGTTTTGTATAATTTCAGTCTTTTAAAATTTACTGAGCCCTGTCTTGTGACCCAACATATGATCTATCCTGGAGAAGGATCTATGAGTGCTTGAAAAGAATGTATATCCTGCTGTTTGGGGGATGTAATGCTCTATAAATATGTGTTAGATCTAGTTCATTTATAATATTATTCAAGCTCTCTGTTTCTTTCTTATCCTCTGTCCATATGTTCTATTCAATCCTGAGAGTGTTGTATTGAAATCTCCAACTATTATTGTAGAGACGTTCATTTTTTCCTTCAGTTTTGCCAGTGTATGCCTCAGGTATCTTGTGCCACCCAGGTTAGTTGTACAAATATTTATTATAGTTATTTCTTCATGGTGAATTGCCCCTTTTATTAATATACAATGACCTTCTTCATCCCTTGTAACAGTTTTGCATTTAAAATCTATTTTGTCCAATATTAAGGTCACCACTCTAGCTCTTTTTGGGTTACTATTAGTATGAAATATCTTTTTCCAACCTTTCACTTTCAACCTGGTTGTGCCCTTACATCTGAGGTGAGTCTCTTGTCCACAAGAGACTTGTCTTCAGGAGACTTGTCTACATTTTATCAGTCTATGTCTTTTCACTGGGGACTTCATGGCATTAACATTCAATGTTATTACTGTAAAGGCATTATTTTCGTCATCCATTTTATCGTTTGGTTTTCCATTGTCATATCTTACTATTGTCTGTCTTTTTACCTAGTTATTTACCCTTCCTGATCTTCATTTCTACACTCTTCTCCAAGCCTCTCACCCCTGTTTTTTCCTTTCAAGTGCAGCACTACCTTTAGTATCTCTTGTAATTATGGTATTTTGGTAATATACTTTCTCAGTTTTTGTTTGTTTGTGAAGACTTTAAACTCATCCTCATTTTTGAAGGACAGTTTTGCCAGATACAGAATTCTTGCTGGTAGTTTTTCTCTCTCATGACCTTAAATACATCATGCCACTTTCTTCTCACCTCCATGGTTTCTGATTAGAGGTCAGAACTTAATCTTATTGAGGTTCCCTTGTATGTGATGTTTTACTTTTCTCTTGCTGCTTTCAGAATCCTGACTGTATCTCAGATATTTGTCATTCTGAATAGTAGGTGTCTTGGAGTAGGTCTATTTGGATTCATCCTGTTTGGGGTGCATTGTCCTTCTTGGATGTTGATATTTATGTCTTTCATGAGGGTTGGGAAGTTTTCCATCATTATTTCTTCAGATATTCTTTCTGTCCCTTTTCCATTCTCTTCTCCTTTTGGGACACTGATAACATACATGTTTGTGTGTTTTACATTGTTATTCAATTCCCTGAGACCCTGTTCAATTTTTTCCATTCTTTTCTTTTTCTGTTCTCCTTTCTTTTCCAGTTCAGATGTTCTGTCCTCAAAATCCTTAATTTTGTCTTTGAGCAGTTCAAATCTGCTATTATGGGCTCTAATGTATATTTAATCTCATCCATCATATCTTCTATTCCCATAAGCTCTGTTATTTTTTATTGCAGACTTTCAAAATGTTCCTTATGCTTACCCAGTGTTTTATTAATATCCTTTATCTCTTTAGTCTTATTGTCCTTAAATTCTTTAAATTGATTTAGGGTATTTGTGTGATTATCATTGATTGGTTATCTCAAAGCCTGTACCTTATTAGAATATTTGGCTTGTTCCTTTGGTTGGGTCATTTCTTCCTTTTTTCTAGTATGGCTTGCAATTTTTTTTCTGATGTCCAGGCATCTGAATATGTTGGTGAATTTACCCTGATGGTCAGTTTCTCTCTCTTGCTTAGTATTTTGTGTGTTTTTTCCACAACTCTGCTTTGATTTTTGGTTCAACTTGTTCTGAGTCTTTAAAATTGCTCAGCTTAAGTTATCAAAATTGGTCCAGGGACTCACTAGTGGGGTGCAGACTTTCTCTCAGGAGTGGGGCCTAAAGAGAGACCTAAAAGCAGTTTTTACCTTGCAATTTCCCGGCCAGCTAGCAAATGATGCTCATTGGCAAACCTTTCCATGGAGGTGTTTCTTTCAACCTCCACTTTCCCATGTTTCTGGTATGGCCAGAGCCAAGATTCAAAGTGGGCTCTGCTAACCAGATTTACTGAAGAGAAACCACTCTTGCCTTCTGGTGCATCCTCCCTCTTTCCTTGCAACAGCTGACATGGAAAAGGACATCTGTTCCTCTTTCAGTTGGCTGTAGTGAGCCAGTGGTTTTAGCCAGACTTAATGCCTTGAGGGTGGAGAATGAGTGCCCTTCCTGGCCACTGTGGGGTTTAGTAACTCATATTTGTTGTTTCAAGTTCTTCATCTTTCTGTCCTTCACCATCCTGGGAGTTGTGCAGCACTGTCCTGGTCTGCTGACCCTCAAAGCAGCAGACAGCTTTTGGCTTTGTCTCCATTGTTTGTGTGAGAGAGTTGAGGCCTGCTTGCCTACTCCAAAACCATGTTTCTGCAACACCAGTATCTTCTTATAATCCTTTTGATTTCTATGTGTCGAAAGTAATAATCCTCTTTCATTTCTGATTTAATTATTTGCATTATTGCTATTTTTTTCTCTTTCAGTATAGCTTAAGGTTTGTCAATTTTACTGATCTTTTCAAAGAACCATCTTTTGGTTTAGCTGATTCACTCAATTGTTGTTTTTGTTCTCTATTTCATTTATCTGCATGCCAGTCTTTGTTATTTCCTTCTTTCTGCATGCTTTGGGCTTAGTTTGCTGCCCAACACCCCCCCCCCCCCCCCCCCCGCCCCCGATCCTCCAATTTTGATGTTAGGTCACTGATTGGAGATCTTTTTTCTTTTTTAATGTACACATTTAGAGCATTTGCTGAGTCCCCTAAGTTTTGGTATGTTGTGTTTTATTTTAATTCACCTGAAGATATTTCCTAATTTACCCTGTGATTTCCTCTTCATCCCATTGGTTGTTTAAGAGTTTGTTTTCCACATATTTGTGAATTTTCTAATTCTTCCTCTCTTATCAATTTCTAGATTCATTACATTTTGGTTGGAGAAGGTATATTGTATAATTCCAATAATTTTGAATTTTTTGACACTGATTTGTGACCTAACTTATCATCTGTCCGGGAGAATGACCCATGTGCACTAGGGAAGAATATGTGTTCTGCTATTGTCTGGTAAAGTGTTCTGTATTGTTCAAGTCTTCTATTTCCTTATTGATCTTCTGTCTAGATATTCTATCCAGTATTGAAATCTCCTATTGTAAATGTAGAACTATCAATTTCTCCCTTCAAATATGTCAATATTTGCTTCATATATTTTGGGGCTCTGCTGTTAGGTCCATATATATTTATAATTATTATGCTTTCTTGTTGAATTGAGGCCTTTATCAGTATATAATGAAATTCTTTGTCTCTCATAACAATTTTTGTCTTAAGATCAATTTTATCTGATATTAGTATAGCTATCACAGCTAACTTTCTGTTACTACTTGCATAGAACATATGTATTTTCCATATTTTTACTTTCAACCTACTTTTGTCTTTGAATTTAGGGTGAGTCTCTTATAAACAGTCTATCATTGCTTATGCTTTTTGTTCATCAGACAGTTTAATTGATTCACTTTTATTTTTTTGAAGATTTATTTTATTTATTTCTCTCCCATTCCCCTCCACCCCCCACAGCAGTTGTCTGTTCTCTGTGTCCATTTGTTGTGTGTTCTTCTTTTGTTCCACTTCTGTTGTTATCAGCAGCATGGAAATCTGTGTTTCTTTTTGATGCATCATCTTGCTGTGTCAACTCTCCGTGTGTGCAGCGCCATTCTTGGGCAGGCTGCACTTTCTTTCGCGCTGGGCGGCTCTCCTTATGGGGCACATTCCTTGTGCGTGGGGCTATCCTACGTGGGGGACACTCCTGCATGCAGGAGTGTCACTCCTTGCGCTCATCAGCACTGCATGTGGGCCAGCTCCACACGGGTCAAGGAGACCCGGGTTTGAACTGCAGACCTCCCATGTGGTAGACGGACACCATATCCACTGGGCCAAGTCCGCTTCCCTTAATCCAATTATTTTTTTTTTTAAGATTTTATTTATTTTTTCATTTCTTTCTTTCCCCTTCCCCCCACCCCAGTTGTCTGTTCTCTGCTGTGTGTTCTTCTTTTTGTCTGCTTCTGTTGTTGTCAGCAGCATGGAAATCTGTGTGTTTTTTTGTTGTTGCGTCATCTTGCTGCATCAACTCTCTGTGTGTGCGGTGCCATTCCTGGGCAGGCTGCGCTTTCTTTTGAGCGGGCAGCTCTCCTTACGGGGCACACTCCTTGTGCCTGGGGCTCCCCTACGCGGGGACACCCCTGCGTGGCACGGCACTCCTTGCCTGCATCAGCACTGCGCGTGGGCCAGCTCCACATGGTCAAGGAGGCCCGAAGTTTGAACCGTGGACCTCCCATGTGGTAGACAGACGCCCTAACCACTGGGCCAAGTCTGCTTCCCCCCATATTTTTTATTAATTGTTTTTCTATAGCCTTTAGTTCTTTCTCTGTTTTTCTTTATCTTCTTGACTATATTGAGGATCATTATCTTAAAATGTCTGTCCAATACGTCCAGAGTCTTGTCCTCTTCTTTGATGGTTTCTGTATTTTTACCTTATTTCTTTGGAATGGCCATCATTTCTTATTTCTTTGTTTGTCTTATCATCTTTTATTGCACACTGTACAATTTAGCTATTTTAGAGCAGTAATTCTGGATTTAGGCCCTGAACGTTCTCTTCCCTAAAGTTTGTATCCAGCTAGTGCTAGGACAGATTTTCTTGAATTTCAGGAGCTAACCAAAACAAATTTTCAACAATCCTTTCACTGTCTTTACAAATTGGCTCTGCTTTGACTGGTATTCTCCTTCAGATCTTAGCCCTCAAATCAAGATCAGTCCAAGGCAAATGTGAAGTGCAGAGTTCTCGCTGTTGTATCTGAGCTTAGTGGAACCACAGAGCCTGCTTCTTTTCCTGGGCTTGTGTTTTCTAGAGACCTAAGTAATTCCCCCATTTACAGTTTACAGGAGTTTGAGTGAGCATGCCTTCTACTCCTTTTGAAATAGACTTTTACCCTCTCCTGGGTGCTTCCTTGAGTGACTTAATGCACGTCCTTTTGCCCCACGCCACTTCAACTTAATTGTTTTTTACTTTGTCCCAGCTATCTGCAAGTTGCTTCTGTGCCCACAGGACAAACTTGGGAGGGTGAGCCCGTGACAAGTTCCCCAACTCAGTCTCTCACTTCCACCTGATAGATCGGCACTGATATACAGGCACTCCCTTATGCCCACAGGGCACCCTCTGGAACAGGGCCATGGACCCCGAATGGGCGTACAACCTGGCTCCACCCTACATTGTGGAGGGGCTGGAGGCGGAGCTAGCAAGGGCATCAGGAGCGTCCTCTGTGGCCTGCGCAGCTGCGTTTTCTTGATTCTGCATTTGCTTAGTTAGTGCAGCCCTTTAACTGCTTTCTATGTATTTGAGGATGGTTGCTATCACAAAGATTCTTCTGCCGACCTTGCACACGGGCAGTTGGAACAATGGCTGCCCTCAGAGCCAGCCCCAGCGAGCTGAAGAAGCTGATGAAAAGCAGTGATCAGCAGTCAGACCTCACACACCTGGATTTTGGGGAACTAGGTCTTTATGTCCCACTCTGGCACCACCAAGCTGTGCCAGGAGCCCGAACTCCAGTCCCCACTGCTAGGTGCCGTGAGACTGGGGAATGGGAGAGGGTAGCCCCTGCAGGGAGGGTGAAACCCTGGTATTTCTTGCAATTTACCAACCTCTTCATCCCGCTCCTCCCTGTGCTCTACTAGATTCCAGATTTTCAAAATAGTTGATTCAGACCTTGTCAGTTCAATAGTTATTTTGATGGAGTGATTGATTCCTGGAGCTTCCTACCC
Organism: Dasypus novemcinctus; assembly: GCF_030445035.2. Lineage (NCBI taxonomy): Eukaryota > Metazoa > Chordata > Mammalia > Cingulata > Dasypodidae > Dasypus > Dasypus novemcinctus. The sequence goes on from NC_080673.1 coordinate 53,673,167, forward strand.
TGTCATTTTCCCACACTTCTCCTCCCATTTCACATTTACTTATGTTATAAACACACAATACATTGTTAATACTATTGATTTAAAGAGTCAGTTATCTTTTGAGGCTATTACATTTTTTAAAGAAAAGATTTTTTGTTGCCTTCATTTCTGACTTTCTACATTTTTTGGGACATGTCCAATTTTCTGACATACATCATTATATTCTGTCTGACGAACTTCCTTTCACATTTCTTATAAAGTAGATCTTCTGGCAATGAATCTCTGTTTTTGTTTGTCTGCATTACAGGCAAGTAAATGATAAGTGTGCTTGTGAATTTGTGGCCAGGAGAAAAAAAATCTCTGGATTTCCTTCTTGGGAAACTGTCCTTCTAACCCTCCTTCCCTCTGAGGTTGTAAGAAGGATCATGTGAAACATACATAGCATCTGAGTGAAAATGTCCTCAAAGTGAACAATTGAGAGAATCATGCAGTTCTTCCATTCAGTTGTTTTGCTTTTTTTTTTTTTTTTTTTGGGCCAGTGTTTCTGCAAATGAGGGATCACCTACCTCTCTGGGAATAAGCATTTGGGAGATGACACATCATGTATCTTTTTCCACAGTGTCTGTCCAAAGCCATTGTGGAAAAAGAGTTAGAGACCTGGTTGTAGGACTTGTTTTCTTATTTTTGGAAATGTTTCACCACCACATAAGACCATTGGAACCTGATAGCCTAAAGCTTCTGCACATATTGGGGGTCTTTCTCTTATCTAATAAGTCATATTATAGTGCTTCTCTTTCCTAGGGGGAAAAAAAGGCCTGAAGTCAGGAATCTTAGGAAGTGAAACTAAAAGCAAGAATCAGGTTAAGTAGAAACTTCTAGAAATCTGGGTTAAAGTGCTAAAAGAGCATGCTCAGAGAAGGTTAGCCTTATAATTTATCACTGGAGCATAGGAAACACTTTTATTTCACCAGACACTGTAGATGTCACTGCAGACATGTGGCAGAATGGCCTAGCAGCTGCCCAAAGAGGTTAAATGTGGGCCGCTACTTGGGCCTGCTAATGAAAAGCATTACCGAGAAAAGAAAAGTTCATGTCAAGAGATTGGATGAAATGTGTTTTTGAGAGTTTGCTACCATTACAAAGCATTGGTTAAGTACTCAAGCTTTGGAGTTAAAAATAAGCTTGAATACCAACACTACCATTCATTAGCTATATGACTTTCAGTCAGCTACTAAAATGTAAAAGGGGATAAGATTAACAATCATCCCGAAGGACTGGTGGAAGATTAGGTTAGGTAATGTATATTCAGTGCATATCCTATAGAAGTGCACAATCAATGTTAGATATTGTTGGCCATACTCTTTCCTTTTAAAATATTTAAGCTACAGTCTACTACTTTTTATCATTCCTGAGAGGTCACTTCCCAGAATGAACCCCCATGAAGAGGAATGTCTATTGACATTCAGGGGAAGAGTAGGGATTTACATGTTTGTTATTGTACTCACTGAAGAGAGAGAATAACAATTTCTTTTCAAGGTATTTTTTAGGAAGAAAGAACCAGATACTTTAAGTGGGAGTCCCAAAATGTTATGCAGACATTGAATTGCATCTAGATTTAATTCTTAATAGAAAAGGTGGCCCAGAGTTAGCCTCTTTGGGGTTCAAGGAACTCAGACCCATTTGATGGTAAGGGTTTATTGCAAGAATAAACAGGAAATTTTAAAGAAAAAGAAAGGGAACCATCTTAGCACCTCACAGCTATGTCTCAGAGAACCAGGAGGGTGTCCCTGGCTGCCCAGGCACTCTTGTCCCCAAGGCCGCTCTGGTGCTGGTCATCTCATTGCCCTCTGAGACCAGCTTCTATTGTTTCTGACCCTATTGTCTCCACCAAACACCTGGGTAGCTTCTCTGTCAGCATCTACATCTGCTGCTCTGGTTGCCCTGCTTCCTTGAGATTCCTACATGAGTTATTTTGCTATCTTCCAACATATCAGTCTTCCATCATGTAATGAGTTCTCATTCATTGGAAGCTCTGGAATTCCAAAAGGGGATAAAGAATGTGGCCTGATTCTTTCATGAAATGATGGCTTTACTGCCTTTACTCTTGGCTCTACTTTGTAAATCAGGAAGTCTTGAATTTGGTGACTGCTGCAGGATACTAGCTTAGGCTCTTGTCTGAGGCCCTTATCTCTGAGGTGCAAATCAAAGGTTTGCAATAAAAGAAATGAATTTTCTATTCTTATTACTTTATTACTGCTAAGTTTAGGATCCATATTTCCAGTCTCATAACTGCTTGCAGGGGAAACTTCTGGTATGTGGCAGTTTGTTTATTTGTTTTGTAGAAATGCAACAATTTATGGCAAATACATTGAATGACATGAGGATCCCCTGGCATGAAATGGTGGAAGACTGACTCAGTGAGAGTTTCTCTAAAGAGCTTTACCTGGGCATTACAAGTGGTAGACAGGAATAGAACCTAAATGACCATCATTTATAATGTCACCTTTACTTAGTTAACATTTGAAATATGGATTACAGAAAATTCATGTGAAGGCTGATCTGAACTTCAAATGAGTTTCTTGTATTAGTACTTTGGTATAAAAAATTCAGTAAAGAGGCATTCTGCTATATTATCACAATTACAACGTTATGAGATGAGACAACAAAAATCCTTAGATTTAAGGGTAAATTTGCTCCAAACTACCAATAAAATATATAATTGTGCAATCATGTGTATAAATTTGGGTCTCCTTAGAATTTCAGTGCCCTTGGTTGAAACACAAAGTGTGTTTTTAGTTCCTGTTCTTCCTTTTTACCAGGCTTGACCAGTGAATGAGAAAGTCTTATCAATCATCTACTGTTGGAAAACATGGGGTTTTTGAACAACATAGCTTGTTTCAAAATTCGAAATGCCTCAGACTTAGGAACCCACCTCAAAACTTTCAGGAGGCTAGTTGTCACCAGATCTTAGGTCTGACATGTATCTTTGGATAAAAGCTGCTAAGAAATGTTCCTAGAGATGGGTTGGGTGAAGAAAGCAATAGAAGTAGTATTTTCATTTTTTAAATAAGTAAATCCCTTATTTATATTTGCTAGTAAGCTATATAGCTGTTTCTTACTTAAAGTCTCCTATTATTTGCAAAACAAAAATATTTTCAAAGCAAATCACTCTTTTCAATTTACACATTTTAAGGATGCATTCTCAAAGGGAATCCTTTTCATGGTAGAAAAATATTTTCTTACTACTACGACTAATCACTAACATTTATTGAAGGATTACCACCTGCCAGGCATTATTCAAAGCTCTTTACACAATTCTCTCATTTCATCCCCACAATGATTCTAAGAGATATTGTCCCAGTTTCACAGGTAGAGAATCTAAGGGAAGGAGTTTAAGTAACCAGCCCAAGGGTATATGGTCTGGGTGGAGAAAGGACATGAACTTGAACAGTCTGACCCCAAAGGCACCTTCTTACCTACTCCAGTGCTCTGCCCACCAACACATGCCCAATCTCTGCCAGGGAGGAGGGTTAGTTTCATAGTCTGTCAGACACTGAGATAAAAACCCACTGTAAGTTGGACCATGGTTCTTAAGTTCTCCATTCATATCATCCCAGAAACTTACCTGAGATGTCCCAGCCATTTCTCTTGGCTGTAGAAAGCACACATGGTAGACGATGAGAACTGTTAATTGCATGACACATAATGTGTTAACATACTCCCTCCATAGGGGTATTTAAACAGAATTGGAAGGTGAATATTAATTGCATTGAGTTGAACAAATATGGTTTGGCAAATACTGCTGAAAACAAGTTGCAGAAATCAAAAGATTTTTTAAAATCTGTTTTATTAGTGATAAAACTGAAAATGACTTAATTGTGGCCACAGCCAGATTCCCTGATGTTTGTTCCCAAATCTAGTATCTGTACCCCTCACCCATGGGATGGTTGGTTCTGCAGAACATACACACTTACCAAAAGAGTTGTGCCACCTGCTCCCACTGTGTATCTACAGTGGAAAAGAGCAAGAGTAAGATCTTTAGACAGCCCCTACCTGCAGGCCCAGGCCAGAACTCCTTCATGGTTAAAACCCACAAGGCAGGAAGTGAGCAAAGCTCACTCATCTGAGACAGGGAGAGCCAGATAGAAAGGGAAAGAAAGGGCTGCATTACAATGTTCAGTCCTTTCAACTTCACCAACCAGGGAAATTGCTACTTGTACCTCAGGAAAGAGTAAACAGGGCTGAGAGAGACCTGAAGCTACCTTTCCCAAAGCTTTCAAAAGAGTAAAAGTTCCTATTTTATGGTCTAAGGCAGGAACCCTTGGAAAGAGAGAGAAGGTTTCTTCAAGTGCCAAAAATTGTGTTGAATGCTCTGAGCTTATTGATTGTTGCTTTGACAAATAGTTCTTGTGAAACAGGGACACAAATCCATTGCACATGAAACGAAAGTTTATGAAGGGTTAATTGTTCTTGGGGATTTACTGTTCTCACTTGACCATAACCGTGTGAAAAGGAAGAAGAAAGGAATCTAGCTTGCAGCAGTGAAGTGTCTGGGAATGCACCCCACCATGGCATCCTAAGAATATCACTGTCCAAGGGAGTGGCTGGCTATTTACCATGTCAGAGAGGCAGCGCAGCCTATCTGAAATAAGGAAGCGCCAAATTTAGGGAGCCTTTAATTAATTCTGTACTGCTTCCACTATTTTAGGAATTTGATAATGGAGCAACCCAACCAAGTATCACTAGTTGAAAAATTTGATTTGATTCTTCATATGACAAGGACAAAAGTATATTAAACTATAAGAATTCACCATTATTTTCCTCCCCATATTTTAAGGACAAATATTGTTCCAGCTGTTCAGTACCTATGCCTTTGGTTGTTGGTCAGGGAAAAGGATATAAGGCAGAATGGAAGAAAGTGAAGAAAAGTGACTTGATCTACATAGGAGAAGGCAAAGAGCCAACTAAGGAAGCAAAGAAAACATCCAGGATGCAAGAAGGACGGGAAGATATAGGGAAGGAGAAAGTGATAGGAGAGGCAGTCTGTGCTGGAGAGAAATTTGAGGAGCTGCCCGTGAGCTGTGGGATTTGGTGGAGAGAAGAATGGAGAAGGGGATATGTGGCAAGGTTTCTGTGGGCACTTCTGAAGGCCACTTTTACGCAGACTCAAGGAAAGCTTTAATAACATTATTCATCACTTTTTAAGATTTTGGAGTGGAATTTATTTTTATTTGGATTAACATTAGGCGATGGGCTTTAAGGAAGGGGAGATTTATTTCGGTAAATCTATTTGAATCTTTCTGCAGTGTTTCTTCCTATGGGCACTGACAACATGCTTGCCCACAGAATGTAAAGTAGTGACTCCAAAAGGATGTGCCTGGAGGTGGGCAGAGTGCATGGCAGGATAGGACAACGATTCACATGAAGACCGTGAAAGGCGGCCCTTGACCCAAGCCAGAGACCGAAGCCAGAGACCAACACACTTCCTATCATCTGGCTGAGAATTGTGAATGGGCTTTAGCACATTGTCTTTGGCCTTCTGTTCTGAAGGATGCTGGCTAGAGAATGGCCCTGTGGCAAGGTGGGGTTGCAGGTGCTGGACACAGAGTCCTGAAAAGCCACTGTGCTGGGAGTCAGAAGGGCAGGGTTTCAGGATCAGCCTTGGTTCTGGATGACTCCTCCTGCCCATTGGCTTCCTCAGCTGGGAAAAAACAGCTGTGGAAAGATACTATCAAAGATCCCTTCCAGCTCTAGCATTCTATGCTGCCTTTCCAGGTAACCCATCCTCATCACAGCCATTGGTGCCACTTCATCCTACCCCAAGGTATGGCCAGTTCCTCTCCATCACCCAGATGTTTACCCTACTCACATGGTGTCCCTCCCAGTCAGACTTAAATTGAGTGAGCAAGGCCAGCCGGCCATGGCCAGAGCATGGGAGCTGCATTCTCTGAATCACAGGCTCTGAGCAGGCTGGAGGAGTCAGGGACTGTTTCTTTAGCAACCCAGGCACTCCAGGAGCCATGGCCCCAACACAAGTTACACACAGAATGAGACAGTGGAGCCTGTCTCTGGCGCTCAGACAGCTTGCATAGCAGGAGGAGGCAGCTTTGTTTTTCTCCAGACATTTCTCAGAGTCACTAAAGAGCAACTGGATAAATATAGGAGGATGACGCATCAACTCTGAGTGGATGTGCGTGCATGAGCGTGCGTGCACAGAAAAGCCTGAAAGCTGCAGCCTGCCACGTGGCTCTCAACCTCCAGGAATTGACACTCAGGCTCCCAGAGCCAGAAAATCTGAACCGATTGTGGTGTCATCAAAGAAACCTAGGAGGAGGGTGAGATGAGGCCACAAGCACTGTCATGCCCTCAGCTCCTTGGGGCATTCTCGGAGGTCACCCTTTGGCTGGGACCCAGCTATATATAGCCCTGCTTACTGCAGTGCACATGCAGTCTTACTGAATGAAAAACCAGAAATCCTCCTAGGCTCTCTGAAAGCATCAGCTAAGTGGCACTTGAAGGTCCTAGAAAATGACTGGGGGAAACAGAGCAGGTGTTTTGCTCATTGTTAAAGGCAAATGCTGATTTGGAAGGTATTGAGGTAGGGAATATGGGCCAAACTCAGTACTGCCAATTTTTAATTACCAGCACAATTAGCAGCCTGGCTTAACAACAAGCCCATTTTGTCAAGCTCTGTTTAAGAACCAGCAAATTGCAGCGAAGGCATGAAACAGATGAATGCTAATCCACCCCCCAGCAGTAGTCATCCTATCCCACTCTCTGAAAGCATTGCTCTGCCTAGGCAGTCTTGGGTCTATAGCAGGATCCCTATCTTTCCAATCTTGGCACCAGCAAATATCTGACACTCTCTTCTTGGCCCTGACTAAATCGGCATAGGGCAGGGATCGTGTCTCTCTAAGGCCATTTGCCCTACAGTTGGTCAATCCATATTAGTGAATTATATTAGATCAATGTGGTATGCATCAATCAGCATTAACAAAACAAAATAGAACCTCTCTATCCTTGTATTTTCATCCCAAGTCATGACTGCCATTTGAAATAATTTTGGAATATTTAAAGTAAATGTATATGACTCCTAAAGATTGCTAAGTAGCATCTCCCTGAGGACAGGCTATCTGTGCAAGACCCAGTGTCCAGGTACATCCATGAGGCCTTGAAATGCTTTGGCATGAGTCCCTTTGATTGAACTGAGGCATGGGTTAAGCTGTTTGTTGGATCGGGCCCCAGGGACTCAGACAAGTCAAGAATGTTCCTCTAGGGTACGCTAGGTCTCTGAGGAGAAAGAGGGGTCCAGAAGCCACAGCAAAGGACTTTTGTGAGGAAAGGGAAATTGCTGGCACTCCTGGACCACAAGTTCCTTGCTCTGGGATTAAGTCAGAAAAGCAGGACCCACAGACTCTGATCAGCTCCTGCTAAGACATCACTGAGTCTACATTCCTGGGTCAAGGCAATTGGTGGCTGATTCTTCACCAGAGCCAATCTTAGGGTAATCATGAGAAAAGAAAAGTCGAGTCCTCAAGGGAGACCCAGGGAGCGCCCCACCCACACTATGATTCTGCTTTCAGTAGAGTGTGGACTGGGTGGTGTTAGTTTGTAGCGTTGCTAAGAAGATCTTGCCCATCGAGTCTGCCTCACTTGATGCCTAATTCCACATCATAAGTCCATTCATTTCTGAAAAACGTTGCTCTTCTGGGAGAGTCGTCTTGAATACTGTATGAGGACATTGTGGTCATTCCCCACCCTTCCCCCTGCTGACTCCTGCAGACCCCATTTTCCAGGTTTCCTCACCAGGTTTTCAGTTAAGGTAGGCCAAAGGGAGGTGCCAGCAGAGGTTAGAGGGAAGAAGTTGGGGCATTTCCACCTCCTTTCCCCCTGCTTCAGGTGGCATCTCTGGCAGTGTCCACATTTCCTCTGTGGACCCAGTTACCACCAGGCTGCACCACAGAGCTCCAGTATCCTCTAGGTGTTCCAGGTTCCCTTCCCTTGGACCCTCTACCTCAAGCTCTGGCTTATTTCTGCCTTGCTATCTCCTGTTGGTTTTCAGCTCTTACGACCTATTTGTAACTACTTACGGACCCCAGCTGCTATTTGTAGCTACTTATGGACCCCAGCTGAGCTCTAATGCTCTTGCACACACACACCCCCTCCCAGAAATCATGTAGCTTTAATTACACATGCTCTCCTATTTGACCAATAGAATTTAAAGATCTATACAGGTACGAGACCATGTCTACTATTTCTTTTGCTGCCTACTTCTACCTGTCCCTTAGCCCCTGGCAATTATATCATCTATCCCTGGTGGAGTATGTTCAACAAATATTGATGTGCTGCATAAACAAACTCCTTCAGCAAGGAAGACTACACTAACACCTATTTGTCAGGGCAGCATGCTTTCTTTAGGAGAGATGGTGGTCTGAAAAACCTCAAACCTGTTCCCTCTTTGACAGAACATCCCCAGTAGAATACAGTCTCAAAGCCTGGGGTTTGCTCAGTCATTATTTTTATTTCTCCCTGGGCCTTGTGTGTTCAAACTACATCTGCAATGCAGTTGTTTTTCCTCCAGCACAAACCTCCTGAAGGGGATTCTTGCTGATGGCATCTGTGGCAGAGACAAGCTCATGCCTAGAGAGATAAATTATTTATGGTGACCGGTGCCCTAATGGATTGTGTGATCAATAATGCTTATAATAGTACAGTAGTGGACGAATCACAAAAGCGCTAGAATGCTTGTCTACATCATTCTGAGAAGAAAGGGTCTACCAGACAGCAAGAGGGAAAAAGGGTAGTCGTGACGTCAGCCTCAGAACTGTTCTGAATGAGGGGAAAAAAAAATTTTTTTTAATTTAAAGAGACAAATCAGTTTTTACTCATGGGAAAAACTGCACCCAAATGCCCCCAACATTATCCACTCACCAAAACCAACCTTTTTGCTCTAATCTAGCAAGAGTCTCTGTGTTTCTGGACTTTCCCCAGCCACTCTGCAGAGAAAAAGCTAAAATGTTCCCTGTGTGTTGGTATAAGGCCTGCCTGAAAGCAATGAAGACATTAGTATCTGTTGCTTAGGGTGTTAATTGCCTCATTGTAGTGCTTAGCTCCAGTTTCTAGGCAACATCCAATATCTCAGCGGGCCTCTTTGCGCAGATATATGAGCCCAAGTATAAACTTTCTCAAGACTCTGTTCTTTTTGCCTGCTGGAAGGCTCCACTGGGATTTCCAACTGGAATTTCAAACTCAACATGACTAGAGCCAGTTGGCATTATCTCCATATCTCTTCCTCACTTCCTACCTGCTACCTCACCTCTGCCTCCAAAAAACCCCCAGCTTCTCTTGAGCTACTGTCATTCTATCAATGGCACAAGCATCTTATGGTTATCCATGCCAGGACACCATACTCTTCCCTTTCAAGAACCAGATTCAATGTCCCTTCTTCCCTGAAGCCTTGCCTGAAGTCTACACTCTCCTGGTACTTGATTTTCTCCCACAGCACTCATCTCATTCTAGCTGATGCTATAGATATTTGTATATGTGTCTCCTCTCAAACTACATAATGAGTTGCTTTGACCTACGGACCATGTCTTAATCTTATCTTTGACTTGACCCAAAGGGCCTAGCACCATGCCCGACTTATAGTAGACTTTCAATTACTGTTTGTTGAATGAATGATTGAACGAACAAATCTACAAGCAGGCAGTAAGATGGCATGGGCAGTATTTGTTTTTGTTATTATCTATAGCTCTAAAGTGTACAATAGAGTGGAGTGGAAAGGATTGTCACACAGAGGAGTTCCAGGTGAATAGTACCTAAACTTTGTTTCACTAGTCTGAGCTCACATCTCTTTCCTGGATTCTCTTAGAAATTTCACAGAGGAAGTAGGAGTTCCCATAGCTCTGCTGAACCGAGCAACTCAGTAGACATTCCTGGGCTCCTCTAGTCTGGTTTGGGTCTGTAGAAATTATGTAAAGATATTTTTAAGGCTCTGGGGGCTGCATTGGAAAGAAACAGGTCAGGATCCCAGCCATAGACTCTGAGAAGCACTGATGGTCACCATGATTAGCATGATCTACTTACTCATGGGTTCCAAGAACCAAATAAGGTCAATTGGCAGTTCCACATGCATACACAGGCTTTTCCTTGTCTTTCTGAATTGATGGGGTTGTCTTGGTAGAAGAGGGATAGGGGACAAAGAAAGACAAAATTTTTTTAGATAAAATATGTACAAATGCCTAGCAAGTAATAGAGCTGGCACATAGTCGATACTCAATACACCGCAATTTCTTTCTGTCACTACCTTCAGTTCAGTGGTACAATCTGAGATGCACCCCTAGGTATAACTCCCAAAATGAAAGCTCTTTCACAACCTCTAAAGAAAGCTTTTCCTCAAGCTCTGGGAAAGGGGAAGTAATAGATTTGCCAGCAGTTCCCCAGTCTAGATTTCCACATCCACATCACATTTAGTTCCAACATACATGGCAAAATCTCTCCTTGTTACTAGGTACTGTGAGGCTCAATTGTTGTTGCAGTGAGAACTCTAATTTTATATTTTCTCACATGGGTGCAATTAAGTTTTCAAACATAAAATTGAGCTAATGTCATCTTTGAACATTGCATTTACTTTTTTTTTTCTTATAAAGGAAACCACCCTCGAATATATTTGGCTGTGTGATTGCACAGTCAAATAAGGACATTTAAATATTCAAGTGGGTAAGCGCATCTACAGTCTCCTTTCCTTCCTGGCTTCCAACACTGTACATGGATAAGAACAGCTACCTTGATAACTCTCTTGATGTTCACTTTGGTCTCTTGTGAATGACGTAAGCATTACTTAGCTGATTTATTTCCCCTTCTAATCTTAACACATCATCTGATTATTATTGAGGACACTATCCATTCTGGAGATACTGTTCAGGATGACTTCAGGAATAGAAATAGTATCTGGCTTATTTTTAGTACATTTTACCTAAGAATTTTAGACATGAATAGTGGGATAAAAACCTTGGATCATCATCTAACTCTGTGCAGTCTAACACTGATAAATTTTGGGCCCATGCCAAAGATCAAATCCATAATTCCTCCAATTCTTCTTTGAAGGCAAAGACCTCCAAGGACCTTATTACTTCAATAACTTTTAGCAACAAGGCTCTTCCGTACAACTTATTTTGGGGACATAGTAGGTCTTCAACAAAAAAACCATTGTTCAGAGCATAAAAGAATGAAACAGAAAAGACCCCCTTGACCTTCTTCTGTGAATCACAGAGACAATGACTACTCTCAATTTTGTAATCTTGAGAAATCAAAAGCATGCTCCATATACTTTCGGCAATCAGGCTTCTGTTTTTGGAAGCATAAATCCAGAAAAAGAATGGTTTAATTCCATGGCAGGTTGACAGTTTCTGGGAAAATGTGTACTTTGCATGTGTCCAGGTTCGACTGTACCTGTAACTTCACTACTGAGGACTGGGCTCTCGTTCGATTTTCTAATAAGCAAGGCAGGCTTGGGTGAGGATCCTACCAGAAAAAGGTTTTCAAGACCCCGACCTCACTCCAGCAGGAAACGGTGTTGGTGACAGAGTCCTGGGCGACACCTCAGTGTGGTCAAGCAATATCCAGCACAATTGCCATCTGTGTGGCAAAAACTACAATGAAGGGCGGCTTGACCTTCTGTGGTGAATAAAACGTGTCTGAGATTATACATAGCAGTGAAGAGTTGACTGGATTTAATATTTGTGAAGCCTATGAGTATAGAAGTGTCAGAAGGAAGAGACTTTCAAATTTCATATACTCCATTCCCCTGACTCAGCAGAGATGAATTGAAGATGAATTATTTTTTAGCTGAAAGGACCTAGGAAGGAAAAGACAACACTTACTGTTTTAGAGCTTTTAAGACGTAAAAATGGAAGAACAGAGAATTATCCTTTCTACTGTACATTTCTCATCAGGTACTTTCATCCTTCTCTCCTTAAACTCTGCCCCCACCTGAAAATCCTTTGTTAGTTCTCATCCACATCCAATATCCACTCCTTGATGACAACTATCTTTCTCCCTGGACCATGACCTAAATGCCCCTGCAGCTTTTCTATAGTTTGTCCTTTCCTCAGGCCCAGTTTTTAAGGCATGTGTAATATGAGAAGATGGCTGCCTTAAATCAACCAGCTCCTCCAGCTAGATCCATTGATGTAAACGTCACCATGAAGGAGGAGCCAGGCCTCTGTCCTGAGGTGGTGGTTCATTCCAGGAGAAGGCTGACCTGTATATAAACACAATGCATTTCTGGACAGGAAGTGAAGAATATTTCATCTGAAACCACCAAGTCAGTCCATTTTCTTAAACCACTTAGATGCTAAGGAACAAAAGCAGAATTCCTTCTAGTGCTGTTGATATTTTCTACCTCAGAACAGTTCCCTTTCAGTCAACAAAGTGAGTGCTTTACAGGGCCTGTGCTTGGCTCGAACAGTACAAGAGAGACCAAAATACCTTCCATCAGAACCCTGCTGGCACAGTCAACCTTCCATCCGCATGCTCCTTGGTTTTAGTTCCTTCCAAACCCCGTATTCCCAGGATAGCCATGCCACTCTCTTTCCATTGGCTTTCTGAGCCTTCTGCCAATGTCCAGTGAAGAGGCTGACATTCATTTTTGCTGATTATTCATATGCTGTGCTTTCAGAGCTCAGGGCTGAGTGCTGGGGAATACCTGGAGGAGAAGCTGGGTTCTGACTGCTAGTACCTCTGCTCTCTCAGGAAACCAGTAGCCTGCCAGTGAATGTGCAGATGTGGGCTCCAGTCTTGCCTGTCCATGCTTTCAAGGGGGCAGGACAAAGCTGAATTGAGCAGTGGGGAAGGAATGGGGAGGAAGTGAGGGAGGTCAGGGGGAAGTGGCATGCCTACTTGACACTCTAGCTCTCTATACAGTATGAAATGATTGTGCTTCTTTGCTAACAAAGCCTCGGTCACTTGGAGCATCATGCAGTTAGAGAATTTTGCTCATCAATGCTGCAGAGTGGCTTGTCCTCCTGGACACATAGCTGATGCCATTTCCCAGTCTCCTTCAATTCGATGGGGCCATGTCGTTGAGTTCTAGCCAGTGAAATATGTGGAAGCGCTGTGTAATTCCTCTAAGCCCGGCCCACAAAATCTCCTCTGTGACTCTGCATGCTCTCCTTTCCCCATTAGTGGGGTCAATGTTGACACCCAGCATGACCTTGGGGCCATTCATTAAAGGCAGAGGCTAGTCTCCAGATGACTGTAAAGCAAGTGAGAAATAACCTTCATTGTATTAAGACACTGAGACTTTACAGTTGTTGTAGTACCTAGACTTATTTACCCTAACTAATGCAACTATCTCCTTCTATACCAGTCTCAAAATTGTATGACTGGTGCTCTAAATTTTTATATTAGAAATAGAGGCTCCAAACTTAGAGATATTAAAAAGGCAAAGGCATTACAATTCTAAGGGACAGTGTTCAACTTCTTTAGTTGTTTTAGAATTCGTTTGTATCTAATACTGCTCAAAGTTAGTGAAGCCCACGATAAAGCTTTGAAATTTCTAGTTTAATCACAGCTTTGAGCTATAGGATACTTTGTTTCTGTAGACTCTGGGCAGTATTCTATTTAGCTTCCAACTTTAAGAAATCCCCACTGGCAGCTGAAGAGTCCTGATTCCTTGAAAGAAAAAAATAAAAAAGGAAAAGTATGGGGGGTAATTCTGAACTGGCTGTTTTTCTTATACATTCAAATAAGTACTACCACGGTATTTAGTATTACATTTATGTGTATAAGTTTCTTGCAAGCAGGGCCTTGCGTCACAGTATATTATTCTTCACAGCAGTATGTTACGTTTGCTGGATAATATTTTTAAATAGTAATCAATCCACCTGCACCTATTTATTTATTTATTTACTTTTGCATGCTTTGGTTCATCACTCTGTCTAGTCATTTGGGCCTCAAGCAAAGGATGGCACAGCAGAAATTGAGAAAAGAGGAGTAAATGGCTGGCTACAGGGAGGAAGGAGGAGGGAAGAACTCCCAAGAGCACTGGGGCTGGTGCGTCCCTGAGAAAGGTTTTGACTTCTCCCTTCTGCCCTACCCCAGGGCCTCAGACTGGTACAGGAGCAGGAAGGAAAGGCATATGCCCACCTGCCTCACCTTGGTTTGGATACCCACTTGCAGAAGGAAGGCAGCCACACACCAGGTCCCAGATAGAGCCCCGGGAAGCATCATGACCCCACAAAACAATGCTGCTTCTGTGCTCAACATGGTGCAGGGCATCGGGCTGATTCGTGAGTGGCAAGGAAGTGGGGAAGGCTTTTGGACAGCCTCTTGATGTTTTCTGAGGCCCAGAATTATAAGGCAGAAACAGACGACACCCATGTGCCCATCTGCGAGCAGCTGAGAGAGCGCTGGGCACAAAGGACCTTGTGGCCAGGACCAAGGGGCGAGTCAGCAGCCACCTGGAGAACATGACCTGCAGACCAGGTGTTAAGGTGGACACGTCGGGGGGTACCAGCACGGTGTCCAACGATCCTGAGGACCCCACTCCCCCTCCCGATACCTGGCACTGCGTTAGCCTCCAGACTTTAAATGCAGCCCCAGGGAGATGGGGGACGGGAGAAGCCACGTTAATTGAAATTCAATGTCTGCCATCCCAAAGGAATGCAGGCTGGAAAAGAAAAAGAGAAAACAAAGAATTATATTTCTGACACATCTGAATATGTGGAATGAAATTGATACCTGTTACACGTGATCCAAGAAACAGGGGTTTTAATTAACCTTAAAGAAAAGGCAAGAAGGATGTTAACTAGTATTATGATTTCAGGAACAATGAAAAGCCTCCCTCCCCCATCTTCTGCCTCACCTCTGTGCTGGTGTACAAATTTCCACTATTATAACGTTACTTCCTTTGATTTAAAATGCTCCTCTTAAAAATGCACACACTATTGAGGGGCGTTTACCTCATTAGTCACTAATTTCCTTCATGTGAATCAGTGTTTTCCATCTTTTCCTGACAGCAGATTTTACAGAAGGAAAGGTTCCTGGATAAGAGAAGGAGGGAGAAAGAGACAGAGTGTTGAAGAGGAAGAGAGAGAAAGAGGGAGAGCGGCAAGGGGACGGGGAGAGACTCCGATGTATCAAGGGACAAAATAATGTGAGGAAAAGGGGTTGTGGGAGACCCCTGAATACAAACTTTGACTTCCTCATAATTTTGCGTAGGAGCAGCCATAGGGCTAGAAGTAACTCTGTGCTATTAAAGACTGCTCTGCTTCTCCTCCAGGTGGCTGCCTTTCTGGGAGAGGTGAGGCCAGGGATTCCTCTCCAGGAGCCGTGTGGGCTGCGGCAGCAGATCCCAGCAACAGTGCCTCTGGGTAGCCACCAGCCGTCGCCCTCCACACCGCGTTCCCTCTCACAAACAGCAACGAATTCATTAAGCCCAACGGTACACCTGCGAGGCAGGCCCCTATTAAATTAATTAAGCCGATAAACATTATTTCAGGATAGAGATGATGCTCCAAACAGGCAGCAAATGTGATTCAGACGAGTCCCAAGGCTTGTGGAGGTATAGCTTTCTCTTGAGGAGTTAAATCAGCCCTTTGTGAGATGAGGCTGCGCAGGGACAAAGCATATAAAGCAGGTGTTCGCTGTGACATGAATCTGAAAAATTAAGCCAGGGGAGAAACAGGTAAATTAAAGCAAATATAAGACCGAAATGCCGCAGCGAGGGCAGTGACAGGGAGAGAGTCACTCAGCAGCCACAGAGAGAGAGTATTAAGGAGGAGGAAAACAATGCCCAAGTCCTTGTATACAAGGATAGTGAATTATGAGTTGTTTTCTCCCCTCTCGTCATGACCTTGTGATATTGAGTAGCCTCCCTTCAGACAATCAGCGTTGACATCAGCTGCATGCTCAGATCAATAGACATTTCAGAGAATATCGAGAAACCATGTTCTCGGAGGCAAAACAGGCAGCTTGCATACCTTGTCCGCCGCACCATGTCACCTGCTTTACTGAGAGATTAGGATGTGGAAATGGGTCAGTGTCCTTCAGTGGCATCCATGAGAAAGGCTTTTCCACTGCACTTGAGAGATGAGCCAGTCTGCGGGTTATTTTCCACTAACCCAGGCACGTGGCCTTTCATTAAATCTGGAAATAAATCATGCACAGGGCCCCAGGGGAACTGTATTTGTTTTGCATGGTTCTAATTCAGCACATCCAGCTAAAAAAGACAGCCACTTCACCCTTAGCAGTTCTGAGAAAATAAATTGTTGCCTATTTTCATCCTTTCTGCCTTCAGAGATTGCCCACTGCCGACTTGGGATTTCCTAACAGCATTTCTCAAAAAGAACATGCTCATTAAACTCATTTTGGATTTGATCCTTGTGAATCTTGATGCAGTGGGGGTTGTGAAGCACCCCGCTCCCCATGATGTGCGTGCCACAATCAGATATGGATTCACACCTAGGCACATGGAGCTGCCCTCCCAGAGTTGGCAACAATGTGCCAAGAGCTGTGAGACTGAAATTTTCATTCACATGCATCACCCAGGGAACTTGCTTAAATGCATATTCCTGGGCCTCGCTCCCAAAGGTTCTGATTAAATGGGTCTGTGGCAGGAACCCAGGAATCTACATTTTAATAAGATCCTCAGGTGATTTTTTTTTCTTTTTTTTTCTTTTTTTTCTTTTAAATGTTACATTAAAAAAATATGAGGTTCCTATATACCCCCCACATCAACAAACTCTTCCATCATTGTAGCACATCCACTGCACCCGGCGAATACATTCTGGAGAACCGCTACAGCACATGAACAGTGGTCCACATTGTAGTCAACACTCTCCCCCAGTCCACCCAGTGGGCCACGACAAGACACACAACGTCCAGCATCCGTCCCTGCAGCACCACCCAGGACAACTCCAAATCCTGAAAATGCCCCCACACCATATCTCTCCTTACATCTCCCTACCATCAGCAGCCACTGTGGCCACCCTTTCCACATCAGTGCTACAATTTCTTCCCTTTCTAATCACAATATTTCCCCAGCAGAACACCAGTAAGTCCACTCTAATCCATACTCTATTCCTCCATCTTGTGGACCTGGGATGGCTATGTCCAGTCCCCCTCTACATCAAGAAGGGGTTTAGATTCCACATGGATGATGGATGCAATTCTCCTGCTTGCAGCTGTAGGCACTCTTGGCTCCCTGGTGTGGTGGTGGACCCTCTTCACCTCCCTGTCAGCTGGCCAGGGTAAGTCCAAGAAACCAGAGGGTAGGAGCTGCAAGTCCACTGAGGCCCAGGGCCTGGCTGTCACATGGACAGTTCAGAGATTCAGGTCTCCTGAGTATACACCAACCCAAATGCAAACCACAGGTCCGATAAAAGTAACAGAAGAGGCATGTGTAGAAATATTATATCTGAGTCCAACTCCATCACACTCAGGACTCCAGTGATTTTGATTCTGGTGGTCCTGGGACCACCTTTGAGAAAACTTGATCTGAAGCAAGCCCAGCTGGCTGGCAGGGCAATGCAAAAGAGAGCAAGAGCTCGTCTCTTCTTTGTCTCCCCTTCTTTCCCTTCTTTCCCTGCTGTTCTTGCTGATGCTTGGCCCTTCCCCCCAAGATGCTTCTTGCCTGGACTTATTCTACTTACTCCACTGACAGATCTCCCTTGGCCAGCCTGACTCTGGACATTGACTCCTGGAGATCTTGCATCTATGTGGCTGCAACCCCAATGAGTCAGTGTGTGGCAGATGTCAAGCTCATGGTGGGTAGTGGTGGGCAGTAAGAATTAGTGATGTTTTCATGGTCCAGGTCCAAGGTTACCTTTTTCTAGTACTTCGCCCTTACCTACTAACTAAAGATATCAGACATAAGCTCCTGCAAAGTTCTGCTCATGGTAATACTGAGGGGGATGGACTGCCATCATTACATTATAAACATCATCTTCAAGAAGGAAGGAAATATACTACTAAAATCTCCCAATTATCTGCACTAATGAAGAAAGTCATGGCACAGATAATCCAATTATATTTTTTATTTTGAAATTAATTGCATGGTTTCTTGGGAGCAGATATGGCTTCTAACTGTGCCTTGTTTTTTGCTGGTGCCTGGCTTATATTTCCTAAGCCATTCACCAGCTGATGGATAGTGAGAGAAGAGCGTGGTGGGGAAAAGCAGAATGGGATTCGATTTCAAAATTTTTAATGATAACTGTACTTATGCACAATGTATAAGCCCTCAGATAACAGCACCTAGATATTTAGACAGAGAAAAGAGTGGACAGCGAATCAATTTAAGAGCTAGAACAAGGCCAGTAATGACTTCCCTCTGCATCGAGATCAGCAGAAAGGGAAGCAAATGAGACACGAGAGTTGATATCAATGAGAATATCAATGACCTCACCTGGTCTGCACATCCATACAACAGTGTTGTGGACATTTGAGGAGGGATAGCTTGAATGATCCCTTCTAACCTTAAAATTCCACAAACCTAGAACTTGAAAGCCAGTGGTAAGACATGGGCCTGAAGATGAGAGTGATTCTTAACCATCTCCACAAGCCCAAGAAACAGAACATAGTCCTCTACCAATTCCCGCTGTCAGTATTTGACCTCATCTCCTCCAAGCCTTTGAATGTGAGAATTCATTCAGTCATTCAGTCAGTCAATTAACATTTACTCAACAAACTCTAGGGCCCAAGTCCCTGCCTGGTGGTGGGTTGGACACTGTAGAGAGAGGTGCATTCTGGCAGACAGGGCACTTTTATGCTTAGGCAGACTGAAGCAATAATATTGTAAATCAGCAATCACTTCCTTACCATAGTGGAACCAGGCAGGAGAAGTTGAGACTTGTGCTGCAGATTACTGCCCTCTTGTCGATACCTTTCTCTGACATCGACACCACTCTACTCTCTTTCTACCATTCCTGGCCATAGATGAAGAGAATCATGCAGCAGGTGGAGAAAAATGAGGTAGCTGGGCCTAAAACACCTGGAATATGTATCTGAGATACCACCCTCAGCATTACTTGTGCTTTGGAAGCCACGGCAGTTACTATGCCTGCCGGTGTGGGTTTTAGGTCCTGGTTACAGGTGTTTCTTTAAGGACTTTGGATCCTAAAAGGTCTTTAATTTCTTCCCAACTTAACCAAGGAATTAGAGTTGTGAGTGAATGGGGGCAAAGGTAGGAGTTGGTTCCTGGGGACCCTTACACTAACTTTTCTACTACTTGGCTAACTTCCCCTTCCTTTCTGAACAGCTCCAGAGACTGGCTCTGATTTATTCTCCTCTTAGTAGCTGTTGCCATCAATGCTGTTTTCATACTGTGGTGACCACAGAGGTGCCTCTCCTTCCAAGAGGAACTGCTGTGGGAGCACAGCTGATTGAGAGTCTTTAACTGCTGCATCTTTGGATCCATGATATTCAAGATATTCATGCCATCCTGTGCTTCTTTTGAGCTGTTCCCAGCCAATGGCAGAGAAGAGTAGGGTACTAGAGACAGTCCTTTCATACCTGATAAGGAATTCTTCAAATGAGTAACTTTTTCTCAGGGTCTTCCCACTGGTCTGGCCAAGACTTTCTCAGAACTGCACTGCATTCCACAGTGCTTCCTACCCATTCCTTCCTTCCTTCTCTTGTTTCATTCATGTTAGACCTGCACTGTGAGCTAAAGCCTCTCCCTGCCTACTCTTGATCCCTCCCCCTTTATTCTTTACAGATATTTACCCAAATAAATACTTTGCACATCTAATCTTGTCTTGGTATCTTCTCATTAGGAGACACAGGAGATACTAGGAGAGGGCCAAGTAAACAGTAAGATGGGGTTAAGGGTCTGGATTCCTCACCACATGGCTGACAAAGATGGCCCCATCCCGAGTATTATATGGGATACAGATATTCCCTGGCTGTTGGGGATTGAATCATGTCACCCACAAAAGGCATGTTCAGGCCCCAACCCTGATTTTGTGAATGTGAACCCATTTGTAAATAGGACCTTTGAAGATGGGTTAAGGTGTGTCAAAACTGAATGAGGGTGGGCCTTAATACAGGATGACTGAAGTCCTTATAAACAAAAGAAACTGGACACAGAGAGAAGCCACTGAGAGCAGCCAGAAGCTGGAGATCAACAGAACCCAGGAGAGAAAGGAGAAGATGCCACCATGTGCATTGCCATATGATGGAAAAGGTAAGGAACCTCAAAGATTGCCAGCCAGCCAAAAGATAGCAAATCTGAAAGAAAGCAAACCTTCTAGCCTCTGAAACCATGAGTCAATAAATTCCTGTTGTTAAGCCAACACATTGTGTGTTATTTGTTTTAGCAGCTAGGAAACTAAAACACTGGCCTAAGGAAGAAGTTCAATTGCTGGTTACTTGGGAATACATCTGGTGAGAGTGGGGAGTGCCTTTGCCTATGGGATGATTCAGACATTTGGAAGATATGGGAGAAAAATGCCTAGAAGGAGAGTGGAATTTGCTGGTTCCTTCTAAATTATATTCATATAGTTTAGAGGAATAATGAGAAACTAACAGAAGTTAACATACAGATAAAAGTTAATTGTGGGAGCCAGAGGACCTCTTTGGTAGTTTACAAAGGGGCCCTATCTTCTGCAGTGGAAAAGCAGACACAGCTAAGGAGCAAACTCAGTATCTGATAGCTTGGGTTGTAGAGCTCCAGAGATGTTTAAATGCTCAACCAACATGTATTGTGTTAAGATCAAAGACTTGGTTGGGGAAACATGGTGCCCTGAAAACATCTGGGTAGATACTGCCAAGGATATTGATTCTTCAGACCCTTCTCAACCCTCAGATCTTTCAGAGGTGGCCCTGCAGAGTAGGAGATAGCATTTTGCCATGCCAAAAAATACTGTAGAGTCGTATGCCTGGTAAGACAACAGGAGCCCCCTTCAGGAGATGCTCTCATCTCCTTTACTGACTTCTAGGCTAATAAATAGGATTAAATTCCAGCATAATACAAATGGAGGTATACTGGGCTTGATAAGAAAAGAAAGCAATTATATCTCAAAGGAAATGCAAGAATTAGCTAGCATGAACGAGCAGGATCTTGGAGAGTACCCCTAGAATTAGATTTTGAGCATGCTTGATCAAGGAGCTGGAATATAAGACTTGGGGCAAAACAGTCAGCTAATGAGAGTGCTGCTTAATATCTACAATTAGAAGAAGTCAGGAATGGAGGAATAGAAGGCAGAGAACAGTCATTCCGATAAAAAGTGTGGATCATTTACTTAGTTACTGGACCAAGAAAATGTTCAGATCTGGATTCCATTGACTGAAGATGTGGCTAGATCCCTAGGTGAAATGACCCTGCAACACCATGGCATGTATATATCTTAATGATTCCCCTGGGAGAAATGATTCCACTGGGAGAAAGCGAATATCTAGATAATTCAAGGACTATTGGACACAAAGTGTGAGTGGGTATTGATGTCTGGAGAACCAAAGCATCATCACAGCCCCTCTGTTTAGAGTTAGGGCTCACAGAGCCCAGTAATAAGAGTTGTTTTAGATAAAGTCTGGCTTTCGATGTGTTCTTTGGGTCTGTGGATCCACCCAATAGTCATTTCTCAAGTCCCTAAGTGTATATTTAGAATTGATACAGTTGGCAATTGGTGTAACCCCTGCATTGTGTCATTGACCTGTGGGGTAAGAGCAGGCACAGTGGGGAAGGCCAGGTGGATGTCTCCGAACTTGTACCCCCCACCTCATCTCTGGCCGTAGTAGTAACAATGTGATCCAGTAGTCCCTAAGGTGTTAGAAGTATCAATACTGGAAAAAGATATAGTGTGGAGTATGTGGCAGGATTCAGTGGGAGAAACACTATACAGGTCCCTGGAATTCTGGAGCAAGGCCATGCCACCGATAGCAAAATTAAATGCCTTTTGAGAAAGCTCCTGGTGTGTTTCTGGACCAGGAATGCTTGACCATGGGGCATCAAGTGACCCCATGGTCATATCCCTGCCATACACTCCACACTATATGATTTCCATCATATCATAGGGGCATCTACACTGTCCATTGTCATCTGGATTCTGGTGGAACTGCCAAGTAATAAAGTCAGACAGGCTTAGCAATCATCTGTGATATGATGGAAATGAGTTGAACCCAAACAGGAAGAGAGGCATGAGGATGCTTCATAAGCAGGGAGTCTGGACTCCCTTGTCAGCCACCACAGTTGCTCTGATATCTATCCCCAGCTTTCACCTGTGGCCAAAGGGGTGTCTTTATGACCAACTAAAGGAGGAAGGAGGGAAAAGCCCAACCCTTCATTTATGATGGGTTTTTTATTAAGAACTGTGAGGATTCTGGGATTTTACCCTACTTGCAAGCTAACAATTATCCTAGCATAGTTGTATGGATGCTTCAGAAGATAGACTTTGTTACTCAGAACAGTAGCAATAGCCAGAGTATCAATATTTTCTTGCACAAGTTCTTGGAACTCCAGTCCCTAAAAGGGAATGAAAAAAGTGCCAGGTGACACCTGCCCATGTAGTGAGTTACATTATAGGCAAGAAATCCTGAGTGTAGAGAGCCCAAATTTTTTTCTAATGGTCAGTAAGCATGCATGATCTTTGCTCTGAAGGGAGATATTGTCTCTATCTTCCAAGGCTATTCACTATACAGACATTCTAGAGAAGACGGTCTAAACAGAAGCAGACAGTCCCTGTCTCCTAACTCTCAGTCCTGGAAATGTGACCTGATTGAAAATAGGGTCTTTGAACATGTTATTAGCTAAGTTGAGAACACACTGGGTTAGATGGGCCTTAATTCAATATGATGGGTATCCATTTAAGAAGGGGAAAATTGGTCACAGGCACACAGATAATGGGTGAATACCATGTGATGACCAAAGCAGAGAGTGCCATAGAATGCTGGCAAGCCACTTCTAGAAGCTAGACGAGAAGCAGATTCTTGCCTACAGACTTCAGAGGAAGCATGGCCCTGCCAACACCATGATATCGAACATCTAACCTCCAGAACTATGAAACAATAATTTTCTGTTTTTACAAGCTGCCCAGTTTGTGGTACTTAGTTATGGTATAGAAGCTTTGTTACAGCCTAGGAAATGAAATTGCCCCCATTTGCAACCCTGCAAAAACATGAGAGACTCATGGAGAATTGTCACCCTGTATGACTTGGTATGGGGTGTAAACCAACAATGAACAGACAGCGTATCGCACCATATTCAGGGGTGACCTTTAAGACCCCAGGGAAGGAAAATCTTTCCAATGGGCAGAGCAGTGAGTAGTGCACATGGTGAAGCACTTTGTTAGCTGAGATGAGACTATATCGAGCTTCCAGGGCAGTGGCCAGTGGCCTGGCAAGCTGGTCAGAGGCCCTGGAGTAAAAGAGCTGGAATATTGGTGAGAAGTTCTGTGAAGAATTATGTAAATGGACATTTGGAATTGGGCATATAGTGTCAATATTGTTGTATCACACTTTAGCATCCACTAAAAAGCATGCTCCATGGAAGATGGATTGAACAACCAGCTAGACAAAATGATTCAGCCAGTTGACATTAGCCAGCCTTTGTCATCAGTCATCTCAGAAATAGCATAACAGTCAAATGAATGGAGTGGCCATGGGGACAGAGATGGAGACTATGCATTCACCCACCAACACTGGCTTACACTTAACAAGACTGATCTCACTGCTCTTACCTTGGATATTCAGCCTGTCAGCAATGAAGACCAATACTGAGCCCCCTATATGGCACTACCTCTCAAGGAAATCAAAAGGCCTTTGGTGACAAGTCAGCTGCATTGGGGCCTTCCCATCCTGGAAGGACTGCAGTTCATCTTCACAGGGGTATATACCTATCTCAAAATGATTTGCCTTTCCTGCCCACAGAGCCTTGGCCAGAACTTCTATGCCTGATTCACAGTCATAGAATCCCAAACAACAGAGCTTCCAACAGGGAACTCACGCAGGGTAAAGGAAGTATGGGAGTGGACCCATGGGGCCCACTCGTTGTATCACCTATTGAGCCATCCCAAAGCTACCAGCACCAGCCTCAGAACTCTGGAGCTGCCTTCTGAGAGTGCAATGGAAGCACCAGCTCAGAGGCAATAGTTTGCAAAGATGGGGTGTCATCCTTCACAATGCCATATGTGCACTGAGCTAGAGGTCCCTATACGGTGCTGTGTTCCCAGCAGGAAAAATATGTGGGTCCTGGAACCAAAGGATAGAAGCTGAAGTAACTCCACTTTCCATTATTCCCAATTACTCATGGGTTCAATTTGTGCTTTCCACCCTCACTACTTTGGGCTCTGCAGGGTTAGTGTCCCTCACCCCGAAGGGGCACACTATTGCAAGGGGACAATGCAAGGCACGTTCTGTGTGTGCTTGTTTATGTGTGTCTTTATAAAATGTATTGGATGTTATGCATGTGTGTGTAGTGCAAGTGTATATATGTGTGATATGTGTGGAGGCGTGAGGGATTCACGTATATGTGTGGCATATGCTCCTGTGTGTGGTGTAGAGTGTGTATATATTTGTGGTGGGTGTGTTATGTGTGTGGATATGATGTGTGCATGTATGCATGTGGTGTGTGCAAGGTGTAAATCCATGAGTATAATATGTATAGTATGTGTATGTGGGGGGTGCATGTATGGTGTATATGTGACGTGTATATGTATGTATGAGGTGGGGGGGCATGTTGCATTGGTATGTTGCGTGTGTGTGGTCTGCTATACATGTGTTGTTTATAGTGTCATGAGTGTATGTACATGTTTGTGGTATGTGTTTTCGATGTGTGTTTGATGTGGGGGATATGGAAGGATTTATGGACAGGCATGTGGCATGTGTAAGACGTGTATATATGGTGTGTGTATAGGTGAATGTGCATAGTATATTGGAGTATGTTTGTGTGTGTGCTGTGTATACATGCATGTGTTTTGTGTAGTTTGTATGTATGCATGAAGTATGCATATGGTGAGTATGTACAAGTGTCTGCTGAGGGGATGGTATGAATATATGATATGTGGTATATGTTCATGTGTGTATGTGTGCCCAGTTTGTGGTGTGTATTTATGTAGTGTGCATTTCAACATGTACATGACATGTGTAGTGTGGTGGGATGTGATATGCATATGTACATGTGTGGCAGGTGTGCCTGTGAGATGTGGGGTAGGGGGATCTGTGTCCATATGTATGGTGTTTATGCATATGGCATGTGTGTATAAGTGTGTGCTATGGGTGTGGTATGTATGCATGAGTGTAGTATGGGTGGTATATATATATTTGTCTGTATTTATATGGTGTGTATGCCTGCCTATGTGTGATGTGTACAGAGTGCACATATGTACAGGCTTGTTGTGTGCTGAATATGTACAGGCAGGTGCATATGTGTTCTTATTTGTGTATGAGTATACATGTGTATGACATGGAAGGAAGGGAATTTGTGCACATGGATGTGGTGCCTATGTATATGGTGTGTGTATAAGGGTATGCCGTGTGTGAGGTGTATGTGCATGGGTAAAGTGTGGTGGTGGCGTGTGTATATGCATGTGATATGTATGGATATGTGCATTGTGCTATGTGTGGTATGCAGGTGTTTGCAGTGTGGTCATTAGTTGTGTGTGGTCTGTTTGAGATGCATGTGTGTACATGTTTGGTGCATGTGGCATGTATGTGATTCATACATGTGTGTGGTCTCTGTGTGTTGTGTGTGTGTCTGGGGCATATGTGTGTGGTATGTGAAGTGTGTGTGTGGTGTACAAACGTGTCTGTTTTGTGTGTGGTCTTCTGGCTGAGCAGTAAGCTCTTGGAAGGAACAGCTAGCATCTCTTCTTTCTCTCATTTCTCTGCAGATTACTCTTAATGCAGTAAGATATTGAGAGTAGTGCTGGCTGATGAGAGCCCTTTTCCCAAGTAGCTTGAAGGCTGCATGACTGCCAGAGTCATCCTTGACAGCCAGGCTGGAGCACAGCCCCTCCCGCATCCATCACACAGTCCAGTGTTGGCCCCGGAACTAACCAACCGTGATATTGGCCATTATGCTTGTGTGCTCCAACCACCCATGTGCATGGGAGGAGGGGGTGTGCCGGCACGATGGTACACGCCATCCAGTCTAGGCTCCAAACAGCACTGCATTCTAAACGAGCTGGCTCGCTAGATGGAAATGCAGTCTGTAATTCTGCGTTACCTTGCCTTTAGGCTCTGTTTTGTCTTTGCAGACACCAGATCTCATCTGCTGGAAGCTGCAGATGGCTTGTTAAAAGGACAGAGTTAGGAAGGGGCAACAGCAGGGCTTACAGGCCAGATGCCACTGTCCTTTCTTTCTCAGTCTTCAATTTTTTTCCTTTCTTGGTTTAGCATCCTCCCACCTATCCAGTAAAAACTGTGAACCATTTATCCAGCAACAACTCTGTGCCAGGTACCATTGTACATGATCTCTGTTCCTGACAACACCTGGGCAAGGTAAGCGTCATTATCCCCATGTTACAGATAAGCAAACTGAGTCTGAGGTGGCATGGGCCGGAACCCAGGTCTGCCTGATCCTTCCTGTTGTATCACATAAAAGTGGGGCCACCTTCACTGTACTGACTGCTTAGCATTGTCATGGTCCATTGAAGGAAGGAGGGAGTTTCTTCCCTACTAACCTTTATTATAAAGGGAATATGTCCTTCTCATTTAAATTTCTCCTGAAATTTTGAAAACCCCTAGTTTCATATTGTTTCTTCTGAGGTCTCCATACTCCAAAAGGCAAAAATTAAAATCTAGAGACATCCACAGACTGCTCCAGTGTTTTGCTACCCCTACCAAGAACGCAGTGACCCGGAGTTCCCTTCCCACTAGCCCTGTCATCGGTCTGTGTGTTCCAGCGACCAGCCCCCAGCTCATCCACTAGCGCAGGAATCCATGCCCCACAGCAAGTAAGTACATACACTCCATTTATTTCAGTTCAGTCGTCTGGGATTTCCAAAGACCTGTTTGTGACAGAGGTTTGTTCTGTCACGATTTCCCTCCTATCATCTAAATTGGTTCTTCTCTCCTTTGGCACCTTCAGAAAAAACCTGTTCTTGATTGCAAGGAGGTGTTTGTTGCAGGGAGGCAAGGGAAGAAATATAACATAATGGCTATAAATACCACTTTGTAGGAAGACGGCTGGGATTCAAATCCTGTTTACACCATTTACAAACTTTGAGATTTGGGCAAGTGGCTTGAATTCTCAGCCTCAGTTTCGTGTAACATATGCAAAGCTCTCAACACGCTGTCTGGCACGCAAAAAAAGCTCAAGATATTAACTATTGTCATTAGAGTTCTCAATCGGAACGAGTAGGAGACTATGTTAAATTTGCATGATTGTACTTTTACAGCAAGCCATTAATGATGCATTCATTTAGTTTTCTACTCTGAAAGAACATAGATTTGATTAATTATAACAAGAATTTAAAATATTTCCATTATTCAGAAATAACCTACAGAGAGTCTAAGCTTGTCCCTTCCTTCCTCCTTTCTTACCAGTCTTTTTTTTTCTTAGAGAGAAATAGCAATTATGTAGTCAGATTGACGGGCTCTTCCTCTCCCTGGTAACAGGCTAAGGCTTAACCTTGATTAAGCAGCATCTGATCTAAGTTCTCTCCACTCCTCCACCCAGCTCCTGCTCCCCCAGACTCCAGCGCACACCCCTCCACTAGTCTCTCCACCCCTGCTACCCATCAGACCATTGCCTGGGCTAAGCAGCCATCCCATTTTCCTGTTAAACAGTTGTCAACCTACTTTGATTTTACCTCTTCTCTCTAAGGCAAAGGTTGGCCCATTTAATATATGCTGCATGATAGTCCTGACTATTGGAAAATGCCTGGGCCTGTTCGGTTCTTTGGAGATGCATTTTAGAAACAGGGTTCTGAATCCAGACCATGCTTGCAAAAGTCCCAGCCTAATCTCACTGGCATTCTTTCATGGCCCTGAAGTGATTCCCACTTGCCCTTCCTATGAATGAAATATAAAGCAAGATATCTTGGCGAAGCAAATTAGGAGTAATAGATGTTTTTGTGGCACTTCCTGTGTCTCAAATCAAATCTATTTCTAGGTCACAAAGTACAAAAAGAGAGAGAGAGATCAGGGTGACATAGAGGAAAATTGAACATTGACAAATGAATTCTTTCAACCAATCCCTGATTTCTCTCTCTCTCTCTCTCTTTCACACACACACACAAACAAATAACATACAAGCACCTTTAAAGGGTGACTGTTTCCTGCAGATGATACATATTTTCAACTTAATTCAAACACAAAATTAAATGAGGGAATTGGGCATCAGTCATTCTCATTGACAAAGCTTCAGCTTTCACTAAATTATTAAAATGGACCATGACCTTCCAATTTGGTGTCCAGACCTCCTCAGTAACAGAGTGGCCTCCCTGTTAGGGATGAGGATGTATTTGTTATCACATTTTCTTCAGTCATGAGACTGTGAGTTACCGCATCTTCCGTGTATTGATACCTTACGCTGATATTAAAAGTGGGCTAAATCGGGAAGAAGATTTGGCTCAACTGATAGAGCATCTGCCTGCCACATGGGAGGTCCAGGATACAAACCCAGGGCCTCCTGACCCATGTGGTAAGCTGGCCCACATGTAGTGCTGATGCGCTCAAGGAGTGCCATGCCACACAGGGGTGTCCCCCACGTAGGGGAGCCCCATGCACAAGGAGTGCGTCCCTCAAGGAGAGCCGCCCCTGTGCCAAAAAAGCGCCACCTGCCCAAGAGTGGCACCACACACACGGAGAGCTGATGCAGCCAGATGACGCAACAAAAAAGAGACTTGCCGCCGACAAGAATGCAAGCAGACAAAGAACACACAGTGAATGGACACAGAGAGCAGACAACTGGGGGGAGGGTGTTGCGAGATACATTTTTTAAAAAATTAATATACCTTTAAATGAAAAAGTGCGCTAAATCAGTGAGAAATTCCTTTCACCAAAGGCCACATTCCTTCCATATGAAGGTCATATAAGTGCAAAGTGGACAAAATAGAAATCATTTTTCTTTCCAAATTCAGTTTTATATCCTGACCTGTTTTATGACAAGAAAGCCACAGGGAACCCAACTTATGTCATCAAGGTTGTCTTGATTCACAGATGAATTCCTTACATCATAAAGTGACATTCAATACAATTGCAAAATTAAAGAATGCAAAGTTCAGAGGGACATTTTTGGAAATGCGTGTTGTATTTTGGAAAGGGAAATGGAATCTTGACTCTACTTGATTCTTATATCACAGAAATTTTGAGGGTAAGAGAGAAATATAACTCCCCCTGGTACCACCAGTCACGCCCATGCCAGAAGGGGTGTGTGGAAAAGCAGCCATCATTTCAGCCAGTTGAGCAGCTGGTTTCTCCTCGCTTTAGGATTCATTGGTCAGGTCCTTACTTTCTATAAAGTTTAGAAGTGTTGTCCCTTGGTAAAACGGGTAGTTGTGACTTACATTTTGAATATTTTGAAGAAAATTGTGTGAAGATAGTTTTCCTTTCAAGATGCCCTTCTCTAAATGTAAAAAAAAAAAAAAAAAAGTGCACCCTCGCAGGCAAAGAAAATATAAAAACCTGCTGCCTGAGCATTGGGTCCAATCTCAAGGGCCCTGGAAAGAAGCCAACTTCTCCCCTCTGTCTTCCTTCTCCCAGAATGCAGGTACCCCCACGGTAGAGTTGTCAGATAAAATATAGAACACCCCATCACATTTGAATTTCCCGTAAACAACAAATAATGTTTTCAGGTCAGTATGTCCCAAATATTGCGTGTACTTTCTATTTTGTTAAGGCTGGGCACCCTACCCCAAAAGCTTTCGGCAAAGTTCCCACAGCTGTCCTAGCGTGTCAGCGCTTAAGAGACTCATCAGCCCACCAGAATCAAGAGCAGGGAGGTACATAAAGACCATTAAATCAACCTTTCATTTTACAGATGCTCAAACAGAGATCAAATAGATTTTTCTGAAAAAATGTTTTTTTCCTAAGAGCACACAGCTAACTGCTGAAGATCTAGGACCAAACCTCAACCTCTGTTTCCCAGGGTAACGCTGCTACTCTCGCAGAATCCCGCCTCCCCGCACTGTTCTGGCGGGGTTAGATTTTGGAATTAGCACATGGGCAAGCATCCTGTTCCTCTGTGTTTGTGTCTAATAAAGCACAGAGAACACAGCCCAAGTTAATGCCATCACTTCTCAGAGAAGGAAACAAGAACTGACTGCCTTCATGGACTGTGGGGAAAGGGGAAGCAATTTACAGAGAACAAAGCACAGATTAACATCTCAATAAATTATCCTGCCATGTAGACTTGTCCATCAGGTTTTCTTAAAGTGGGGCACACTCATGTTAGTAATTTGTGATTACTATGGTTGGTTGTGGAATCTTCCCCTGCAGACCTTTCAGAATCAGATAGAAAACCATTTGTCTTTGTTAGCCAAGCTGCAGCCTACCTAGAGACCCACAGAAGGAGGAATTTAGATGACTTCTCCAGAACTCCTCTGGACCTTGGACTTTATGAAAATTTAAACAACTAATATTACACTGTTCAAACCTATGACTGGGATAAATGCAAAAGTTAGTTCGGTGCTATTACAGAGTTTCAATATTACTTAAGTCTCTATAGAACCAAGGAAAATCCCTCTAAAGGCCATGGGAATGGCGTGGTTGCTTTGCTGCAACATCATAAGCAGGTTTACAGCACATTTGATTGATGATGATCAAGAATGCTATTTATATGCGTATGGGACAACCAATGTCCATACCATCTGGAAGGGATACATTCTAGAGAGCCCCCCAAAATAGGAAAAGGCATTGTCCACTCACAAGCAGGGATAACCGAGGTCAGAAAAGGAAGCACTGAGTGCCATCCTCACCACCACCCCATCCTCACCCCCAGTTTCCCAGACTCCCCATTTGCTCAATTGACTTCATTTGCTTCATTTCCAACTCTCCCATTCCCATTTCTCTTGCTTTCTGTGAGTAAACTGATTTAGGGAAGCGAGGGCAGGGAAGTGGGGGGGCGTGCGGGAGGTGTTCAAGTGAAGCTCTCTAGGTTCTCCCTCCCTTGTTGGTTGTCACTGGAGGGTTTGGGGAAAGCTATCTGCTTCCCAGCACTGGGCAGCAGAAGGTCTGTCTCTAAGTGAGAACCTGGATGAGCGTCGTGCAAGACAGGGGCAAGTTCTCTGGGACCCAGAGACAAAGACAGGATAAAAGGCAGGAAATATAGCACTGAACCCAAACAAATGAAGATTAAGTCATTGGAGTTGTTTCACAGAAAAACAAAATTTGGGGGTTGGGAAAGGCTTTGGAGCTTATCAAGGCTACCCTATTCACTTTACCAGTGAAAAGCCAGGCACTCCAGAAGTACTGTTTCAGCCTTTAATATTAGGGGAGAACCCTGCCTCCCACAACTGAGGTGTCCTTCCACTCTCATTAGCATAAAACACCTGGCCTCTCTCCCCCCTTGGTTTACTTTGCCCCAGGGAAGAAAAAGTTACTTACAATGACCCAGGTGTTTGGAAGACCACACTGGGTAAGTGATTGCCGCCTCTTCCTCTCTTTATCTCAGGCACAAATGGCTCACAGGAAGCATATTCTGTTGCCTCCTCCAGGAATCTGCCCGGGTCCAGGGTTGTTAGCAGGTTTGCCTGATTCTAGCATTCAGTATTAGGAAGACTTCTTACCAAAAGTAATAATAAGCCGCATTCCTGAATCTCAGCTTTTGTAGTAATAATGATGAAAAATTACCTTCATCTGCCTTAGTCTTTTGCCTTATTTCTCAATTGGTTCTGAATTCCAGCTGCTTTGTGGGGGGGGGGCCTCTCAGGTACCCACATCCATGTCAGGAGTTCTTAAACATTCTCAAATCACAAACTACTTTGAAAATTTCAATGACTCTCTCCCCAGAAAAATGCATTTCTTGAATCCTATATATGAATCCCAGTTTAAACATCCCTGATCCATTTTCTAATCCATTTTCTAATACATAAGATAATATATAAAGCAAATCAGAAAGACTTAAAATGTGATTTCTGGAAGTTTATAAAAACATTGGTATTTGACAAACATTTGCCACATAAACATTCAGTTATTCTGGATCCATGACAAGTTTGACGTATTCCATTCATTACATAAGCAAATACTGAGAGACTCTATGTGGCAGGCTCTATGCTAGGTAAAACCGGGCTTAAAAAGGCAAGATAATATTCTGGGCCTCAAGAAACCTAGAGTGTAATGAGAAAAACACAGTGGGAAGTAAAGAAACACAATACAATGTACCTTGCCACTACGTGTGACCATATGAATAGGTTGTTGCCAATGGGGTGAAACTGGAAGTGGTATGTGCAACTTCCAGTTCATGTGCTTACAGGGAAATAACAAACCCTCCCCTTCCATGTTCTCCTTTCCTGATGGCGAGAACGTGACTCTGATGAAGCAATCTGGAGTATCTCTCTTGGACCCTGTTATGGATTGAATCGTGTGTCCCAGAAAGGTATATTGAAGTCCTAAGGCTTGGTACCTGCCAATGTAACCTTATTTGAAAACAGGGTCTTTGCCAATGTCATCAAGTTAAGATGCTGTCATACTGAGTAAGGGTAGCCCTTAACCCAATATGACTGGTGTCCTCATCAGAAGGGGAAAAGAGACACAGCCAGACACAGAAAGACGATGACCCCGTGAAGGGGAGGCACAGATGGGAGCGATGCTGTCACAAGCCAATGAACGCCAAGAGCCACCAGAAGCTGGAAAAGGCAGGGAAGACTCCTCCGCAGAGGCTTCAGAAGGAGCACGGCCCTGCCAACGCCTTTATTTTCAGGCTTCAAGTCTCTAGAACTGTAGGAGTATAAACCTCTATTGTTTTAAGCCACTCGTTTGTGGTCATTTTTATCGCCATCCTTGAAAACTATGCAGTCCCCCAAATGAAGGCTGCAAGTGGAGGAGGGCATAGCAAGAAGATATAGGAAGCCTGGATTGCTGGCCCATCAAACCAATGCACTAGCCCTGGAATGCTCACCTGAAATAAGCATAATGCAATGTGCGGAGAGGCCCTCAGTCATTGGAGAATGACACCCATTCGATGTGAGGAGCCCAATGGCAGCAGTTATTCTTGCATTATCTCTATATAAACCAAGGTAAATAGATTGC
Organism: Dasypus novemcinctus; assembly: GCF_030445035.2. Taxonomy (NCBI): domain Eukaryota; kingdom Metazoa; phylum Chordata; class Mammalia; order Cingulata; family Dasypodidae; genus Dasypus; species Dasypus novemcinctus. The sequence continues at coordinate 53,706,275 of NC_080673.1, forward strand.
ATCTTTTATCGAGTCAGAAGGGCTAGAATTTTCCTCTTATGCTCCAACTCTAATACTTGTTTTACTTAGCATGTCCAGTATATAAGGTACTAACCTTGAAGCAAATCCTTCCAAGAAATTCCAGTCAGTTGACCAGTAGGTCCCATATACCAATCATTTTACTGAATATGGGGGAAACAATACAAAACCACACTTAATCACAAAACTGAGTGTATAAGTATATATTCACATAAATTCTCTTAAGGAAAGTAACATGGACTTAAAAAGCATGTCTCAAAAGAATCTGATTTGGAGGGGGGTCTCTAGGAAGGCTTTCCTGAGAACATGATGCTTGAGCTGTACTCAGAAGGAAGAAAAGGGTTTTACGAAGTGAAGAACAGGAGGGACAATGCTAGGCAGTAGCGATAGCATGTGCAAAGGTCCTGTGGTGGGGAAAGCATGGCAGGTATGAGGAAGTAGATGAAGGCCTGTCTGAAGTACAGAGGAAGAGATTGGTATAGGATGAGGTAGAAAGGTAAACAGGGCCATGAGGACCACGTAAAAATACTGATCTTCAACCACAAAGCACTTTATCCCCAGGGAAGGATTAAAGCAGAGAGTGGGGGAGGAGGTTGGGGAGATTACATGATCATACATAAACTGAACATTGGGTCTGTTCGTATTGTGAAGAACAGATGGGGAGCGGGGGTGTAGAGTGAATGCAGGGAGATTCTTGCAGTTGCTCTGGCAAGACATGATGATCATTAGGACGAGTTATGTCAGGGAGCAAAGATAGTTGCTAGCTGGAGGTCAATTTCCTAGGATAAAAGAGAATCACACCCTTAACCAACTAGACTTAGCTCACATAGATCTTTCAAGGGCAACAAACTGCAGAATTATGTAAACAGTGTGAATTGCAAGTGTACCACAGTTCCAGAAGCCACTATGGCAAAGGTTTGCTTTTGCTAGAAGTTTCGTCACTTTTGTTTATTTTTGTATTTGTTTTACCCTCTCTCTCTCTCTCTCTCTCTCTCTCGAGTGAAAGAACCAACAACGCTCTAATCAAATGAGTTATAACTAGGAGAATTCCCATTTGGGCCTTTCCCTAGAAACAAACATAAATCCTCTGTGTATGATGTTTGTTAGATGACTAATACAGAAATCAGTGGTCATCACATTCTCTGGACATGCCTCTACTGTTTTGTTTTGTTTCAAGATTTGTTTGTTTTTATGCTACTTTCCTACTAAAAATGGGAAAATAATAATCTCTTCATCTGTCTAAAAGTATCTCTTTGTAAATATTCTTCTAAATCTCATAAGCTACTTGAGTGAAACTATTTCCCTCTCTCTTCCACCAAAAGCACAAAGTTAAGTTATCCCTTGATGAAATTATCGACTCTACTTCCCACATGACTTCCTTCAATAGTAAGTAAATATTCCCTCAATAACAATGGATGTGGAATGGAATAAAAATGGGACAGTGTGGAGAATATAAAAATTCTCAGATTCAATAAAAGATTTCCAAGACAATCAAAGGAGGCTGGTCTCACACAGAGGGGACTTGACTTAACAACAGGCCATGCCCAGCCCCACAGTGGGAGGGGTCTACAGCCTGAAGGGATGTGGCCTCTACATCCACCTGAAGAGCAATGCAGAGGTTACATCTATCTTGATTTGCTCCATTCCTGCTTGACCAGGGAGTCCTAGGCTTGTTGGCCTTTGTCTTTTTAAGGTCCCAACAGAAAACAAAACAACCCTCTCTTCTTGTTGCATTTCAAAATGTTAGTCATTTAGACTAGGGGGTAAACCAATGCATTATTAAAATTTTAATTCTGAAGAGCCCTAATTTTAGATGAGTCTTCAAGAAATTTTATTTCAAGTCACTTAAATAATATACAGAAAATCAAGTTAAGTTCCTAATGTGGTCCTTAAAAGCCCTTAGTGAAGAGGGAGATTAACAGAAATTAGCTTTTAAATTATTGGTATGTGTACAAGACTTCTAATTATGATGACCAACCAAAACTGTTGGGTTTGCAGGGAACTGAGCGAATTGCCGGACATGGAACTTGCCGTTTTAAAACCAGGACAGTCCCAGGAACACTTAGCAAGTTTGACACCCTACCTAGTATATATGGTTCATTAATTTTCCGAAGGAGCTTAAACATCCATCAGTCAATAAGTGTTTAACAAGTACTTATATTGGCTCACTCTGGACTCGGCACTGTGAGAGATTCGGAAAGAATTTAAGTCATGAGGCCTATCACTTGTCAGAAATTTTATTGCTCCCCCAGAGTTTATAGTCCCTAAAATACTCAATGACACTTACAAAACATTACTCTTGTGTGCCAAGTACTGTGGCCGGCATTTGGGAAGTAAGGATGAATGAGGGACTGAGCCTGGTTTCAGGAATTTACTGTCATTTGCAGCAGACATAGATAAAATACAGCACGGCTTGGTAAAGGCTACTATAGAGCCACAACAAAGTACCACATATACAACATAGAAGGACACAACTAACTGTGCCTGTGGATGTGTGTAAATCCACCTCAGCACCAGGCAAAATAGGGTATATTTACTGCAAGTAGTTTTGGCCCTGGATTATCAACAGTGATAGGTCAGAGGTGAAAGAGCCCTGTTAGTAGCAAGAGCCCTACATGTATAGGACAGGCCTTAATGAAAAGATGTGATTTAAGGTAGACTTTGAAAAATTGATAAATTGGTAATATTCATGAACAAATATAAAAGAAGTTCTTGCACAGACCAATCATATGCATATGTTATGAATCAAAAATTGTAATTCATTCAGTTATGCACACCTCACTTGCCAAAACCAACCAACCAAACAACAATAGTTGTTGATGGAGATGATGGAGAGAAAATTCGAGGTAAGATCAAAGGTATCACCTGTGGGAGGAGGGGCACCCGGCTTGCCTCAGTGGCAAACAGTGCGGCAAGAGGTGACACCGCCTCTGCCCACTGGGCCTAGACAAGGTGACCACGCCTGACTAGGCCTTTGCTGCTAACGGCTGGCCGGCACCGCCCTCCCCCTTCCTATCTCCCGCCTAGCCCAGCTCTCACTTCCCCTCCCCCCTCCCTTAAACCTAATCTCTTAGTACCCTGTTTGCCCAGCAACAGCTTACAACCACCTATCAGCTTAGTAACAGTGTCAGCCTATCAAGAGTTAGCACATACTCTACTGGCCAATCACTAGCCCAATGCCAGAACATTGCCTTATATGGAAACAGCATTTGCCCTAGCCAATCAGAACCCACCACACCACTCCCCAATCCTATAAATCTGCATCTCCTTCCACAATAGACCAGACTTGTGCCATCAGCCTGTCTCCGCGACTCCTTCCTGGGTCGTGCGCCCTCCACAACTTCGGAGCCCCCGAGGGAAGCCTCAGCGGCCGTACGAGGCTTTCTTCCCCACGGCAGGGACCCCTCTCGTCCCACAACGGGACCCCTCTCGTCCCACAACGGGACCCCACTCGTCCCTTAACAGGGACCCCGTTTGTCCCACAACGGGACCCCACTCGTCCCTTAACAGGGACCCCGCTCGTCCCACAACGGGACCCCACTCGTCCCGCAACAGGGACCCCGCTCGTCCCATAACAGGGACCCCGTTTCGTCCCTCAATCACCAATGAGCTAGACTAAAGACAGGAAAGATTAACACTGCTTGGTTTTAGACTCAACAAGAGAGGAGAGTTTCTTGTATAAGGTAAGAATGGGAAAAGAGGTTTAAGTCAAATTGTGAAGGATCATGAATTGCTGAGAAGTTTGGAATTCCTTTTGAAAGCACTGGGAAGCCAAAGAAGGTTTTTGAGCAGGGAAGTGCTATGGTGAAAATTATATTTTAGGATGCCTAATCTGACAAAAGTGATAACCCAGGTCTTGCCTGGATTAGAGAAGATTCTGAGTCAATGAATGTGCTGGTTTGAGTCTTTTGTGAACCCCAGAAAATGATGTTCTTAAAGCGAACCTGTTCCTCTGCCTGTAAACCCACTGGAGATGGTACCTTTTGATTAGATTCAGTTAAGGGACCTTGTGATCAGATCACTTTTGATAAAATTACTTCAGTTAAGGTCCTTCGATTAGATTGCAGGACCCAATGGAGGACTAAAAATGGCAGACACACAGAAAATGTGGCAGAGATAGAAACCCCAAGAGGCTGAGCGGTCCCAGAGGCCAGAGGCTGGCATCAGCAGAGCACAGAAGCATGGAAAGTGACCCCTGAGGCTGAAAGCGAAGAGGTCTGGAGGAGAAGAGAGAGATGAGCCATTTGCCTGATCACCCACAGGTGAGCTCAGGGAGAAAGTGAAAGGAAGGCAGAGCCACCCTTGTACTTTAACATGGGGCAGGAGTCCAGGATCACCAACAACTGACATTCAATGAGACGGCATCTCTGATGATGCTTTGATTCAAACATTTTCACAGCCTCAGAACTGTAAGCTTTTACCCTAATAAATTCACATTATAGAAGCCAACCCATTTCTAGTATATTGCTTCCAGCAGCTTTTAGCAACGAAAACAATGAACTAAAACCAAGGAAGTTTTGCCACGTGTGGAAGAGAATATTAAAGGCAGTTCTCCCTTTTTACTGCAGAATACAGCTGCTGGCTGGAGGGAGGGGGAGGCCCTTAGAATCTCCCCAAGAGGTTTGGGAAGTTGATGCACCTGCAGAAAGAGAAACCGTCACCTCTCCTGTGTACGGGATCATGGCGGCCATGAATGAAAGGGTCTGTATCCTTTTTCCTCCACTAAAAGCCATCTCGTAAGTGAAGCAAGGCACCTGTGAGGAGAAATGGAGGAGCTAAAGTCTTCCAGTCCCAATTACAAAATAAAACCCAGCAAAATGGTTACATCTTTGTGCATCCAGACAGCATTAAACCAAATAAAAATAAAGAGAAAAAGCCTCCTTATCATTCTATAACATTTGACTCTTTCAAATTCCTTTCTCATACTTTATTTCCATTTCTAATTCTACCTGTACAAAATATAATCATGCCTGCTTGTAATTACCTATGCATACATGAATACTAGTAAGTTAAACTTGTTCATTTATTTACAAAGACTGTATGATACATAGTAGCTTAGGAATTGCTTCTTTTCTCTATGATTTTAAATGTGCAATGAGTTTCTTTCTAAAATACATATTTGCAGATGTCACTTTAAACACTATTTTCTGAGATTATATTTTCCATAGAAAACAGATGTCTGCAATTATCCCTTTTTTGACCTCTGAGACTTATCAAAGTCAAATAGGTAATCATCCAATCAGACGGGCTATCATTATCAGAAGAAAAGTAATTATAATCTGAATATGTTTGAACATGATTATTATAAGCTTTAAACTGTTACACTTTTGATTGGGGCAGAATTGGAAGACATTATCACTTCATAATTCAAATGATGTAACTTCACTTGTTTTTGTCATTTAGAATGTGGAGAGCTAAATTTATTTAACAATATAATTCTTTAAACATGAACAAATTATGCAATAATCTCTTGAAAACCATGAGAATGCTTCTCAAAATCTTGACAGTGAAATTATGGGAATTTATATTTTTTTTAAACTAGAACAAATCAGAGCTCAAGGCTAAGCCCCAGCAGAGTGGAAAGCTTTAGGCAGACAAGTTCGTTTGATAGACATTTTGTGATCTCCTTGGTTCTTTTAAAGAGACCAGTTGCCTTCCTACCTACCTGTTGAGGCACTCACATTGTTGGCCCCAAAATAAAAGGAAAACTGGGCCAAATACAGAAATAATGAGAGAGAAAAAATGAAAGAAAAAATGTATATATATATAAGAAAAAATATATTTCCAAAGAAAATGTGTAAATAGAGAAATGAATTCGATTCAAACCCAAATAAAGAATTTAAATTTAGAAGGAAAAAGTGTTGAAAACCTAGTGATGGATCATTATCGAGTAAAACATCATTTCCCATAGAACATTTTATAAAAACCTGATAACACAATCCTTCAGTCCAGATGTTCGGTTAGACGTTTGTTTAATTTAGATGTCCTGATATTTCTCCATATTTTTCAGGATGGTTTCCTTTTGTACTAGGCTTTTGAGGTGGCATGCTCATCTCCTCAAGAAGGAGACATGGAAATGGTCAGGCATTCATCGACTATTGCTGGGTTAGCACTGAAGTGGGGAGTGGGTGTAAAAATGAGCACACTGAGCACTCGTCAGAGAATTCTTATAGCTCAGAAGTATTTGGTATCTGTATTCTCTGGACATGGCATGTGCTGAGGGTTAGAAATAATAAGAGAGAAGAGCTTCTATGAGATTTGAAAGGCACTGAATGGTTATTTTTCCTTAAGCACAATGTTTCTTAGAACAATGGTTTAGGAAATGTAGTTTTAGTTTCTTTCCTAGGTTTCTCAAGCAAATACCATGAAATGGGTTAGGTTAAACAATGGGAATTTATTTGCTTATGGTTTTGGATTTTTTTTAAAAATCCAAATTAAGGAATCATCAGCGTGATGCTTTCTCCCCAAAGATGGTGGTGTTCTGTCTGGGGCTGGCTCCTGGCCATTTTTGATCCTTAACTTGTCACATGGCAATGCACATGGCAGCCTCTCCTGGCCTGTCCATTCTCTTCCTGTATGTAAAAGACTCCAGTAATAGGATTAAAACTCATTCTGATTGGGCTGGGCCACACCTTAACTGAAGTGACCTCATCAAACGGTCCTACCTACAATGGGTTCACACCCACTGGAATGGACAAGGTTTAAGAACCTGTTTTTCTGGGGTGCCTACAGCTTCTGAACACTACACATGTCATTCAATTTATAATTCCAGTTGAGCAGAGTGAAGACCTTAGGCTACCCCCAAATGTAGCAGATTTGGGTAGAAATCAAGTTTGCCCCTTCCTTTCCATTGACTCATCTCCCTGTGGCCGCTTCCCTTCACCTGACCCTTCCATACCTATGTGTCCAGTTGCTTTGTTCAACAGGGCCAGGCACTATGGATAGAGCAGTGAACAAAAGAGACAAGCCCCTCTCCCTTTCAGGAGTTTACATTCCTGTTAAATTCTAACCAATTCCTACTGCTGACTAGGTTAACTGCTAACAAAGGTGTTGCTAGAGCTACCAAGGACTTCATCACACAGGGAATCCGTACATCTGGAGGCAAGGTCCAGAAATGTGCATTGTTAAACTCCTGTGGTGTTTTCACTGACTGAAGTGTGAAAATGGTGATGTCAGGGGGACTCCACCCAGAGCAAGCAGGAGACTTGCAGGTAAGCCATGGGAGGGTTAAGCTTGTGCAGTCAAGATCTTTGTGGGTGCCTCCTGGAATTTCACTGACTGGCCAGGTGCCCCTTCATCACACCGAGGCTGGGCTGCACTGTGAGCTCATTACTTTGTTGGTCCCTCAAAAGAGATTCTGTTTGATTAACATGACTAAGGATTTATAACTCCCTAACACCTAACACAGGGTCTGGCACAGCATGAACACTCAGAAACATCTAAATAAATGAATGGCTGTCAACGTCAGTTGCCACAACCTTTGATGCTCCATTCAGTCAGAGTGGAAAGAGCTTTCTTTGTCTGTGTGCTCCCTGTTGGTCACAGCTTCCCGTCCTGAATTATTACCTCTGAAGGTGTCAAACTAGAAATTTCCAGCTTGATTCTCACTCTAAATTTCATCCAGCACAAGCATTTAGATTATGTCACTACTTTTGGATGGAGATGTTTTCCTTGATATTTAGTCAATTGTGCTCAATGTTTTATACATCCATGTACTACTTCTGACAGATTTAACTTATTAGAGTGGGTGGCAGCCAGCTGCATCCCAGTTCTCTTCTCTTCTCTTCTCTTCTGATCTACTTTCAAGTGACCCAGGCCATCTACTAACCTGTGATGTTTTAATCAGACCTTGCACATTACTGCCTGTTTTAGTTTGCCAAAGGGCTGCCAATGCATAGTACCAGAAATGTTTTGGCTTTTATAAAGTTACTTATTTGGAATAAAAGCTTTCAGTTCCAAACCTTAAACCAAGGTAGTCCAATTGAAAAGGTTGCCCCCACCCACAGGACTGGACCAGCCCACAAACATAATCTTTTCTCTTTTGGGAATTCATAAAATAATTTCAAACTGCCACTTGCCTTGGAGCCTTGTGATCACATCATTCCCCATCTTTTCAAAATGTCCTTTCTCTTCGGTTTTGCCTGATCCCATTCTATCCAACTGTCAAGACCCACCCAGTGAAATCTCCCTTTCCCACAGTCTTTTAAAAAAACACTACAAGTGCTCTCTTCCCTCTCATCACTTAGTGAAATTATTTTATGTAGAAATTGTTCCACATCACCCGTAGTTCTATATTGTCAATTATCTTTTTATATAGTTCTATTTGTCCAGCTTTGTGCTTAATTTTCCTGGATAGATTATCAGCACACTAATAAGAGCATGGTTTGGGGGAACAAGGCCAGTAGACTTGGCTTTCAATCTGGTGCTCCTCCTTGGTGGAGATACGGCTTATAGCAGGCCATCTACCTGGACTTCTGCTTTGCCATTTGTGAAATAGGGTCACTGTACCTTCCTCATCGGGTTATGGTAGTGATTCTCAACTGGGGTGATTTTTGACCTCCACGGGACATTTGCAATATTTGGTGGCATTCATTTTTTGTTGTTGCAATTGGGGAAAGTGGTGCTACTATCATCTAGGGAATGACATCCTACAGTACATAGGACAGCCTCTCATAACAACAAAAGTATCTGGTCCAAAATATCGATAATAGCAAGGATTCAGTGAGGTAAAGTAAGTGCTTAGAACAGCGGTTCTCAAACTTTAGCATGCACCTGAGTCACCTGGATGGTTTATTAAACTGCATATTGCTGGACCCTACCCCAGAGCTTTTAATTCAGTAAGCCTGGGATGGGGCCTGAGGATGCATAGTCCCAAAAAGTTCCAAGGTGATGCTAAGGCTTTTGTTTTGGGGACCATACTTCGAAAATCATTAGCATATCATATAGCAATCTTTCAATAAATGCATCCCATAGTGATTATTTTATCAGGTCCTTTGGTCAAAAACTGAACCTTGTGTCTCATATCCCCCACATCACTTGAGTTTGCAGCAGGACTCAATAAAGATGCTGATTGTTTACAAAAATGATGTGGTAGGGAATGGGGAGTGGGTTATACGGGAACATCTTATGTTTTTTGTTTTTTTATGTTTTTTAATGTAACATTCCTTGTGATCTATTAACTTCAATTTAAAAAAATAAAATAAAATAAAAATAAAAAGATCTAATTGCTATTTGACACTGAAGCATTACTAACTGTTGAAATCTACTTATTAGGACACATTTGGGAATATATTAGGACTTTGTCTGTTTAAGAATATGTCCTAGTTAGGTATTGCTGTGTAACAAATCACCCTCAAATTGAAGTGGCCTAAAATAATAATCATTTTATTAGTTCTTATGATTTTGTGGATCAAGAATTTGGGCAGAGCCTCACTAGGAGAGCTTGCATTTCACATTTCACGAAGCACTGATCAAAGTCGCTCAATGGTATTCTGCTGGCAATGGGCTGGCCTGGAGGGTCTGGGACAGAGTCATTCACATACGTGACCCCTTGCCAGATAGCTGGAAGGCTAGGCTCAGCTGGGATGTGCACCTGGAGTTCCTCCATGTAGCCTCTCCAACATGAAAACTCAGGGCAGTCTGACTCCCCATGGGCAGCATAGGGCTCTAAGAAAGTGTGTTTCATGTGATAGCCAGGTCCTGAGCCTCAACAGACTCCAGCACCTACAATCTGATCTATTGGACTTACCACACTCAGCTAAGATGGAGTTGAAGAAGGACAACCTCCACACCATGGAGCCTAGAGTGATTACAACTGAAAATGGGAGGATTGCATCCAGCATCCATGTGGAATCTGAGCCTCCTCTTGACATAGAGGTGCAATGGACACAACCAATCCAATGTCCACATAGAAGAGGTGGCATTGGATTGGGAAAAGTGGACATGGTGGACGATGGGTATGGGGAAAGGCAGGAAGAGATGAGAGGTGGAGGCGTCTTTGGGACATGGAGCTGCCCTGGATGGTGCTTCAGAGGTAATCACCGGACATTGTAAATCCTCACAGGGCCCACTGGATGGAATGGAGGAGAGTATGGGCCATGATGTGAACCATTGTCTATGAGGTGCAGAGGTGCCCAAAGATGTGCTTACCAAATCCAATGGATGTGTCATGATGATGGGAACGAGTGTTGTTGGGGGGGGGGGAGAGGGGGGGCGGGGGGGTGGGGTTGAATGGGACCTCACATATATATTTTTAATGTAATATTATTACAAAGTCAATTAAAAAAAAAAAAGTGTGTTTCAGCTAACAAGGTGAAGGCCAATGGCTTTTTATGATCCAGTAGAGTCCCATTTCATCAATTGCACTGTACCCTATTGGTAGATGCCCTTACGAGCCCATCTAGACTCAAGGGAAGGAGTTATGGATCCCACATTTTGATGGGAAGAGTGTCAAAGAACTGGTTGGCCATGTTTTTAAACTACCACAGAATGTGTGCTTCAGCCCTCTTTCTAGTGAAGGGAGTAGGACAAATGAGCCAATGACCCTAGGACTCTATAATTATACTCTGTTATTCTCTGTTCTGAACTTTTGGTACTGAATCCTTTCCCCAAATATATCATTGCAAGGCAGGCAGCTTCCCCACTACTGTCTTTGTCTTATGACTGTGAGTTGGAATAATTATCCCTATACCTGTCAGAGTTGCCTAATACAGTAAAACCCACAATAGAATGCCCTTCCCCTATCACAGGTTCATTACATAGCAAGAAAAATCATGTGTCCCAAGGACACAATCCCGGATGGCACCTCCCTCTCCCACGGTCATCAGTAGTGTCTATGATACAGGCGTGCTCCTTGCCCCTGTCCCCAGCACCTACATTCAAGCACGATGCCCTATTTTCTCTGCGCAGACACCAGTCATCTGAATGACTCCTGCCCTCCTGTCTCCAGGGTTTTACTCCCTCCGAGATCCTGGCCCCTCTGACCATCTTCACATCGTTTAGCAGGAGCAAAATGATGACCTCAGCGCAGGCCAAGGATTCTTTTGGTTGTATCACTCTCCACAATTACCCAAAAAAGGAAAACAAAAAGTCATTTAAAATGCAGCTTGTGCTCTTTCAGTATAACAAAGGATCTCCTGTAAATCTTTTATTTTTTAAAATGACATTATAATGTTATGCTCTCTTTTATTTTCATCACTTTTATAATAATGTCTTTTTTTTTATTTTTATTTTTATAATAATGTCTTAGCAGAGACCCAAGTGGCTTGGCTGAAGTCAAGGAGAAAAAAACTTACAGAGGTTCATTTGTATACATTTGTCCTAGCGGGACTGTGAGATGTTGGAAATATTATAGGAATATTAAATTAAAGGTGCTCACCACATTATTCTCTGTTCTGTCTGAAATCAGACACGGAGTACAAACATCGTATGGGGGAAACGGACTTGGCCCAGTGGTTAGGGCGTCCATCTACCACATGGGAGGTCCGCGGTTCAAACCCCGGGCCTCCTTGACCCGTGTGGAGCTGGCCCATGGGCAGTGCTGATGCGCCCAAGGAGTGCCCTGCCACGCAGGGGTGTCCCCCGCGTAGGGGAGCCCCACGCGCAAGGAGCGCGCCCCGTAAGGAGAGCTGCCCAGCGTGAAAGAAAGTGCAGCCTGCCCAGGAATGGCGCCACCCACACTTCCCGTGCCGCTGACGACAACAGAAGCAGACAAAGAAACAAGACGCAACAAACAGACACAGAGAACAGACAACCGGGGGGGGGGGGGTGTGGGAATAAAATAAATAAATAAATAAATCTTTTAAAAAAAAACAAAACAAAAACATCATATGGGGCCCAAGAATACCAGAGCAATTCAGTGATTCAGGATCATCCCCCAGACACCTTGGTTATTTGTCACCTGCGTTGACATAAGCTTGCTCCTGTTTCTGGGTGCCTTGGTGTCCCAATATTGGCAAAATCTTTAATTTGTTCCCCACCCGATTCCTCTGTCAAAGTCCCTCCCTTAAGGAAACTACTCTTGCGGTTCAGAAAGAAGAGGAACTGGCAAGCCACACACCCAACTGTCCTGAAGACGCCCTTGTTTTCCAAGAAACAGAAAGGTGTTTCCAGAGCCAGTCCCCAGCAGCACTTCCCGAATCAGAGCTGACAAGTATATCTGGCAGGACCTAACCAGGGAAAAAAAACCACCAGAATATTTGAAACACAAGGGTTTTGGTTACATAAGGGATGGAAGAGCCTAGAAGCCAGCTAGGGCAGTGAGGAATCCAGTGACGGCAGAGACAGGAAGCTGATACTGCCAAAGGGCAGAGGGCAGAGCACAGGGGCCAGGGGCAGTGTCACCGAGTGGGGGCTGTCTGAATTTCCTAGCGCTGCTGCCCTAACAAAGCACCACAAACCTGGCAGCTCAAAACAACAGAAATCTACTGCCTCACAGTTTTGGAAGCTGAAAGTCAAGGTGCTCATTCTGAGGTGCTCTACAGGCTTCTGGCAGCCCCAGGCATTGTCTGACTAGTGACTAACTCCAGTCTCGTATCTGCGTGGTGTCCTCTCCTGCCTCCACACGGGGTCCTCCCCTCATCTGTCTTTCTGTGTCCAAATTTGCTCTTCTTAAAAGGACACCAGTCATGTTGGATTAAGATCCCTCCCTAATCCAGTTTGGCCTCATTTTAACCAATAGCATCTTCAAAAACCCTATTTCTAAATAAAGTCATATTCACAGGACTGGGGGTTGGGGGTCTGAACACGTCTTTGGAGGGAACACAACTCAACCTCCAAAGTAGAACCACGGTGAAACTGCCTGGTTCCAACCAAAGCCAGAGAGGATACGCAGCTGCAGAGAGGGAGGTGAAGAAGGGCCTGGGGTCTCTTTCCCTCACCCTCCAGTCTCTTGCCTGTGCCTCCCACTGGCCCTGATTTAGGGACCAGGGAAAGCAACCCAGGCAGGTCAGACCCCTTCAATTCAGAACAGAGTAGGGAAAGGGTGACCCAAAGAAAACAGGTCCAAGACGCAAAGAGTTCAGTAACAACCAAGCTACTCCTACCCAGGTCTCTGGTCTCTCTAGGACCCAGCACCATCCATTCTCCAGTCCAAGGCCATCATCAGCTGCTCAAAGGTCTCAGCCACTGACATCTATTCTGATCACGCAGGTGCAACCTGGTCTATCCTTCTTCACAAGGGCCCACACCTCATCAAATCTCTAGTCTTGGTCTAGCTGCTCCTTCAGCCTCTGGCCCAGGGCATTTTCTCTATGCTTGCTTCCTTGCTACTGTCTAGCTCACTGTAGTTCTCACGGACTTTCCTGTATCTTTACCTATTCGATTTGGTCACAGATCTATTCTTGTAAGTTGGACCCAGCGCCAGTGCATATGGTCTGGGTTTGGTATCAAACAATCCTCTTTCCCACCATTAGAAATATTCTAGCCTTTTCTCTAAAAGAAAAACTGTCCCTTACTGTATTTTGCTCTCAAGATCCATCCAGGTTTAGGAGGAAGGGCGTTCACCTCTTGATGAGATGTAGCAAGGTCACATTGCAGAAGAGCTTGCAGGTTGGGAGATACTGTTGTGGGCAACCTTGAAAATGCAACCAGCCCCAGGCAGAGAGTTTATAGATCTCAGTCCTAACTAATGGTTTTTCTCAAAGATTTTTTTCCCTTCATTTCTTGTTCCTCCCTCCCTCCCTTTCTCCCTTCCTTCCTTTTCTTCCTTCCTATTTTCTTCCTTTCTTCTTTTCTTCCTTTTCATTTTCTTATAATACCTAGAAACAGGAAAACTTAAAATTTCAGAAACAGTACATTTCTGCACACAGTTCAATTCCAAATTAAAACTTGAAAGAGTTCATGGTTCTTTATTTTGTCTTTGTTTTGCCAGACTAGACTCTAGCACCTTCATCACTAGCAGACCTTAGTATATTAATTGAGAGAAGCAGAGCTCCGGACCTACCTCAGAAAACGGATTCCACCTGCCCTCCTGCCATCACTGTCTGGTGGCAAAACACCTTCCAGGTATTACACATTCTCAACTAGAGCTTTTCTGTAAGTCTCCTCTCTTCTTTTTGCTCCTGTCAGGGAGTAAGCAATGCCTGTCCTTCCCCAGCCGTAGGACTTATGGTGACTAAGTCGGAGACATGGCCTCAGAATTCATTCTCCTAGGCCTCCCCAGCAGGCAGAAGGTGCCGTGGAGCCTGTGGTTCAGGTGGGCGATAGCCCTCCACAAAGCAGGAGGTCCCACAGGGGAAGGCGGCCTTCCTGCCTGGCTGCATTGCCCTTTTCACAAGGAGGACAGGAGAGCAAGGGGAGGAAAAAAAGAGAAGAGCTCATGGGCAGAGAAGAAAGGGTGATCTTCCCAAATGAAGTTACAAAAACCCCACTTCTTTGGGGTTTGTTTTGTTTTGCTTTTGAAGAGCATGTTAACTTTGGCTGACCTTTGAGACAAACTTGAGAGACCACTGCATCTCAGTCATGAACTAGGTTTCAAGACCCTTATGGGCAGATACAGACAATATCCCAAAAGTCTCTGACCACCAAATAAGTATTTACATACTTAACTAAGAGATGAAGGAGGCAAACTCAGACCAAATAAAACAATTTCTCTGTTGGGTTTTGATTTCCTTCTCTCAGAGGCCAATTTCAGGAATGTATAACAGTTAATGTTTGTGCTGAGATTGGCTCTAAAAATCTTTGGTTTTCAAACATATTAGAGCTGCTGCCTCTTTTTTATAACAAGGATTTTGTAATGCCCCTTTGTTTTCATCTCCTAGCTGCTAAAACAAGTACCATGCAATGGGATAGCTTAATGACAGGACTTTAATTTATTGGCCCATGGTTTCAGAGGCTAGAAGGCTTGCTTTTTCCTGAGTATCTTCTGGCTGGCTGGCAATCTTTGGGGTTCCTTGTCCACTGTACATGGCAGCATCCTCTTTTTCTTCCAGGTTGTGTTAACTTGCAGCACCTGGCCGTGCCTTCTCTTCCCTCTGCAATTTCCTTTGTGTATAAAGACTTCAGCCACATTGGATGAGGTCCACTCTCATTCCTTTTGGGCACACCTTAATTAATAACACCTTCAAAGGTCCTATTTACAAATGTATTCACCCCCAGAGGACCTGAAGTTTGGACAAGAACATAACATTTGTAGGTGACATGATTCAATTCCCCACACCCTTTAATATCCTGAATAAAATGAATAAATATAACTCTTCTGCTTACCATTCCAAAAAGAAATCAATGTAATAAAAATAAAGACTAGATAAAAGTCATTTATAATAAAATATTGTGCATTTCAATATGTAAATGCTCAGCACGACTACACTAGAAGTCACTATCAAGTCGTGAGACTCCCTATGGGGAGAGGCACCTAGACAGTAATAGTTACAAATGCATCCAATACATACGGTTGTACTTGCCATCAGTGATGTGTTTTTCCGAAATGGTGAACACCTTTTGATAATGCTCTGAAAAAAAAGCAACAGTATAATCTTCTTGATTTATATGATGGTGGAAAATTCAGTGCATATCAAAACAACACAAAAATACCCCATGTAAAATTTTTAACTGAATGAAGCTTTATTTTCAGATAATAGTAATAATGTTTTTCATCTACTAGAATATCCAGTTGAACACTTGAAGGGTATGTGGGGAGCAAGATCGTTTTTTGTTCTTGGCCTCTGCCCACCAAATGGCAGTAGTACCCCTGTTCCTGTGACAACCAAGACAAACTACCTCCAGATTTCCAAATGCCCTGAGAGCCCTGAAAGCCATAGCTGTAATGTATCATCATCATTACCACCATCCCCGTGGCTATATTTTCTGAGGGCTAGGAATGGGTCTAAAAGTTTTATATTATTTAATCCTTGGCACAATTATTATTTTCACATCACATACGAGGAAACTGAGGCACAAAGAACTAAAGTAATTTGCCCAAAATCACAGAGCAAGGTCACAGTCGGTAATCTGGCTTAGCCGTTACCACTACCTCTCTTCATTTGCTTCTGCTTGTAAAACTTTTTTCTTTTCAACCAGTTCCCTCTTGACAGCTCTAGGTTCTGATAAGATGAAAAGGACTTCTAGATAACCACAGAAAACTGTGTTTTCTTATTTTGTCTGGTTTCTCTTTCTAGGTTTAATAATCTAGCAGCAAGATTTCAGCTGGTCAGCAAAAGTACCCTCAGAGCTCAGCTCTTAGCTTACCTCTTTGACCCTGTTTCATTTGCTTTTCATATAATATAACTAAACCAACTAAAAGAAGCATCATTTACTGCCTTCCCCCCACTTTTCCAATTATCCCATTTGAAATTTGCTCATCTTCTCTTCACCTCTCCTCACCTCATGGAGCTCTTCCGTTTGCTCTGTCAGACTACTGGGTATAGGAATGATAACCTACTTTTACTCCTGGTGTCATCTCAAACAAAAGGCTACGTCTTCTAATGGGTTGTTTCAGAAGTGATTAGCTCACATCTCACCCAGAGTTGCTCAGTATATGGCTCAGTGAGGGTTTCTGAGAGCAGATCTGGAATGCAACGTTCCCTTGCTCATGGCTAACCCCTCTTTCAGCTCTGTATTAGCAAATTCTAGTTGGCTTCTGTGCAACTTGGTTATAGGCTCTGTAACACTGATGGTTCTAAATTAAGTTGTGGTAGACAAGGTCTCATTTTCCTCTGGGGAACTTGATGTCAAATAAGAAAACATAAGTCACAAGGTCCTTGAAAATCTACTAATTACTCTGGCAATGATCTCCACTAGGACCTCATCCAAAGATGACATCCAGCGTATGTGTTATTTTGAAGAGACACAAATGCATTTGAAAAGGATTATTACATGATTTTAATTTGCATGTGTCCATGAAATTTACTCTAAGGAAATTTTTAAAACAACACGTTGGTGTTATTCCCTTACAGCTTTTCCTTTTTTCCCCTTTCTCTGTTCTTATTCATGTAATCACTACCATTGAGCCCAACAGTCTACATCAGAATCCAGGAGAGAGGAAAATGTGAAAAAGACAAGAAAAAGAGAAAGTAAAGCACACATGGACAATGGGACTGACTTTGAAGATTATAGTTTTAACCCAACAGACCAAAGATAGGAAGTCTTCAACATTAAACTAAAAGAAAACCCAAATATCTAGAGAGCATATTTAATCCCAGTAGAGTCACAGTCAGAATCCATGATGTTTTCCTCCATCATCATGCAGAACAAATATAGTTTCCCATATGAAAAAGTAACGTGTTCCTTTCTCTTCTTTCCTTTCTTCCATCTGTTGCTCCTTCCCTTTATTCCTGAATAAAATAAAAGACATTAATCTGATAAGTCTTCCGTAAGTCTAGCAGCGACTGCTAGCCATTTCTGCCAGGCTATCCCTCCACCTTCAACATGTTCGAAACTGAACTCGCCTCCCCTTGGCACAAACCCTTCATTCCCCATCCTTCCCACACTCCCAACCTCCCCGATCCCAATCCTGGCTGGAAGTAAACCCATAGTATATTTGTTTATATTATTCTTTGTGCCATGGTGTTTAGGTACATGATGTATCTCTATACTAGACTGTAAGCTCCTTAGGAGCAGGGCTGATTCATCTGTATATTCATCACATTCCTAGCAAGCACCTAATACATTGGAGTACTTACTAAATATTTATTTCAAGAATAAAGAGTACACTCAGCCTTTGGTGTTGGTGGCAACGAAATCAAAGAGACCCAAATGAAATGGGAAGGACTGCAGCACTATTATGGCAAAGTGTGGGGCATAGGAAAGGCACAGCTGTCTTCTCCAATGCCTTGAGTGCTAGTCACTGAAAATGTTCAATAACTTGTGGCTCACTTACTGAGTAATGCTCATCTGTTTTGGAAAGCTGTTGGAGTGATGGGATGATGGCATTTTCTTTTCAATTCTCCTATAGGCACGAACTCAATAGCCAGAGTGAGGGGACATTTGTCTTGAGTGACAAGCGAAAGAACAGGCATGGGGAGAGTTGTTACAGCATTGAAACTTAATTCTTCAAAAGATCCAAGGAACTCTATCCTTAGGTTCTCTAAGCATAGACTAGATCGCTTTTGCCTTGGAAAGTTTAGAGCCAGGAAATTGAACAAGATGACTTCAAAGATTCTTTTTAAATATGCATAGCCTGAAAAATGTATTCTTCCATCATCCCTTCAAATTCAGCATGCACAGGAGTAAAATTCTGTTCGGTCATTTCTCTGCCGGTGAAGAAATTGGTTTGACTAGTTTGTCTCCCTTTTTCATTGTTTTTTTTTTTTCTTTTGTTAATCAAACTCAATGTTCTAAAATGTCTCCTCAGTGTGAAACCCATGTAAGAAACTTGGAATACGAATTAAGCATCTTTGAGGAGCTCACTACTTAGGACATGTGATGAGAAGTAAGTATATGAAAGTTAAGGAGCAATGCTAGACAAAAGATCATGAGACAGTGTTTGTTGAATGCATGAAACAAATTATATAAGCAATAACTTATCTTGGAGTTATGGGGAAAGCAGTATTTTCAAGCTGGAAGGGGGGTTTCAGCCCAGTCTTGAAGAGTAAAGGAATATTTGGAAAGGCAAAAAGGAGAAAGAAGGGTATATACAGTAGATGGCATGACATGAGAACATTTTATATGAGGAAGGGTAAACTTGTTTTTCAGAAGTGGAGATTTAATCAAGAGAAGAGGCACAATAGAAGAGTTAGTTGGAGCCCTCCCTTGTTGAGGGTTCTAATTTTACACTTAGAAAAATCTGGATATTTTCCTGCAAGAATTAGGGGTCAGTTAAGATTTGGGGAAAGTAGTTTTTCACAAGATTGATCAGTTGGCAGTTATTGGATGGTTTTTAAGGAGAAAAGATATGAAGTAGGTAGACCAGTTAGAAGGCTATTGCAATGGACCAGACATGAGGTAAAAGACTTTAACTAAGCTTAGAGTATAGTAGGGATGAAAAAGAAAGAAATTCAAGCAATATAGTGAGATGAAGAAAGGACTGACAGAACTCAGTGGCCAATTGGAGATGGGGTGCAACGGAGAGAGAAAAATAAAAAATGGGCCTCCTTTTTAATCTTGTATTCATCACTAGTCAGCCATATCCAAACTCTTGGAGACAAAGGCATTTTTTCTGTGTCTGAGCCCTGCCAGTGTATTTTCCATTGACTTGCATCAGCTTCAATCATAACCCTGTATGTGTGCATATCCTGGCATTCTATTGTAAGCTGTTACCTAAGAGGTGTCCAACTGTACTTGCTAAAGGAAACAGAGAGGTCAGGTCTTTGTATCAGGGGTAAGTCAACTTGACATGTCTGCCCTTCAGTGAAAGTGCTGTGAGTCAGACATAGCTAATGACCAGAAAAATCATGACTTTACAATAATAGATTAGATAGATATGATAGATGATAGATAGATAGATAGTAGATAGATAGATAGATAGATAGATAGATAGATAGATAGATAGATAGATAGATGATAGGACAATAATCATTAGGAATGGTCATCAATAAGATGTGCCATCATTTCAGAACACTGAAAACTGGAATTTGAATCTGAAGAGAGTAAAATGCAAGCTGTTCTTGAGGCTTACTCAATAACTCAGAAAGGAAGAGCAGAGAAAGCAGACCCTGAAGCTCCAGCTCAGACACCATCTGTGAGGTTATTCTGTTTCCATGATGAATGGGTGCCTGATAAAGTTTGAAAATAAAGAACCTGAAGTAGTGAAGTCAAATGAGAGAGATGTTGGCACGGCATTGACCTTCCATTCCAGAGAGAAGGGCAGATGCTTCAGTTAATGATAGCACAATTCTGTGGCTTTTGTCTGATCCAAATAGGGGAAGAAACTCTCCTAACATAAGCCTCGATCAAGAACTAGATGTTTGCCGAAATGTTCCAGTTCTCTTAGAGAACTGGAAACAGAAACTGGCCTCAAGCAGAACATAGTGGTGCAGAAAGTAGTTGATGAGGATGTACTTCTGAATAAAGGGACACGCTGAAACTCAGTTCAGACATGGCTAAACGCTGGAGAGAAGCTACTCGAGCTGTATGGACAGACAGACAGAATCTGTGAAGTCTCAAGTGCTCGGCAGCGAGTAGAGGAGAGCATCTCCAACAGACCACCTCAATAAAAGGTCCCACTGTGGTGGGAGGTGAGGCAGACTGAGAGCTGGAGCATGGTGACAGAGCATGTGAGGAGAGGCAGCAGTCAGCAGTAGAGGGCAGAGGCAGGAACGTCTGGGGGCCCCGTTCTTGCCTAGCCTCTGAGTGTCCACCACCTGGGCACCAATTCTACTTGTGCCTGCTCCCTGCCCAGGGGGCAGAGGCTGATATGGGGAGTCAGGGCGCCTGAGCAGGAGGTGCAGAGACAGTAACAGTAAATGGATTCTTCAGGCAGCCCCAGGCACTGCTGGGTAGAAACAAGAGGAGAGAAACAGCAGTGACCACGATGCTGGCTGACACTAACTGAGAGCTGATAATGTGCCAGGTATCGTGCTAAGCCCTTTACATGACTTACTGCCTCAAATCCTCACAAGAAACTTATGAGGTACTATTAGTATCATCGTTTCATAAATCAGAGACTGTGGCTCAGAGAGGGTTAAATAACTTGCCTAAATTTACACAGCCTCTGTTAGGTACCTCAGAGCCCCCCCCCCCCCCCATTTTTGAATCTGTAAAAGAAACTCAGTGAAGGCAGAGATTAACTGGCTCTCCCTCAGGCTAAAGGCCTCTCCCTTAAGTGCTTACATTCACAAACCTATGCCTCAGCACAGCTAAGTGAAAATCTTTTGAGTTACCTTCCAGAAGGCACCCTGATGCAGGTGAAGAGAAAAAATAAATTTGCTAAGCTTCAGAGAGAGTCACCGTCCTCATCATAGATAACAGCATTTCTGTAATGATGAAAAGCACTATAATTTTAACCTTGTTATTGAACTGAGCAAAATTTACACTAGTGATGAAAAAAAGGGAAAAGATTTATGAGATGTAGGATTGAAAGATAAACTCTTGTCCCTCAGTGGCTATTAGAAACATTGCCAAAATACCATAAATGTGTGAAAGATGACATGATTATTTTGCATTTCCACTGGGTATTTCCTACATTGTAAGAATTTGCAAGGGCAGAAGTCCACAGTAAAAATGGTACAGCTAGAGGGGGATGGAGTAAGAACGTGCAGCAACATGCCCAGAGCTTCCTCCGAGGCCCCACTGACCAAACCCCAGTCTGGAATGGATATGGGGTATGGCGTTCAGCATGGAGAGCACACCCAGTTGCCGAAGGCGCGACAGCTGCTGGCACCCTCTTTATTTCCTGACTGTTAGTCACATGCTCTCAGGCCAGATTTGGTAGTCATAACCCATGTTTCATAGGTTTCGGTGTCAGGTTCTGGGTCTGTTTGAGTCTCTGGTTCATCATAAACTCTGGAACATGAGAGGACGACCGGGGCAGTCAAGGAGGTACACAGAGCATCAGCTGAAGTTCTTCTACCCGTCACACAAAGTCCCATAGACATAAGCTTCCATCAAGCTGACCTCAAGGAGCCATGGGAGATTTTATAAAAGGGAAAGAAATTGAATACCAGAGCGATGTTTTGTGGAAACCAGCTTGAGATCATTCTTGCAGCCGGCCAGTCTGAATTGGTTATCCTAGAAGGGGCATTGAGAGCATCAACATTTGAAGGACCAGTCATTGGGAGTCAGACCCAGGATGCAGGTCGTATGAAGACCTGGGATTAAATCAGGTAGTCAGTGTCATGGGCAGGGGATTAACTTGGGTTTGGATCTCTGGAGAATCTTGATAGCAGGCTTGGTTTTAATCGAATAGGCCAGTAATGTCTTGAGGAAGTCGGGATTCTGGTATGTGCTCATCCTTTGGTAGCACCAGCCATTTCTTCTCCTTGCAATGTCTAGTATGGGGCTATGCATTCCATGGGCCTGATATATAAAACCAGCTGACGAGGTTAGGTTTTACTCTTTGCAAATTGCACATCATTTCAATGGAGCCCTATCTCATAATATAGATATTAAGAGAATTAGTTATATGGCATCTGTAAATCTCTTGGGATGTCCTAAAGAAAGGTGCTGTATAAACAGGCTCTATGTAAATTATCTTGTGAAATCCCATCAATGATGGGAAGCCCTGAAATGTATTGAAATGAAGGCCATATGCTAGAAATACGGAATGGAACAGGATGTCTCTATCATGACTCCTGTATCTGACCAAGAGAAGACTTTGGTGCTGTATATCATATTTCAATTTAGGCTGTAAATGGAAAACCAGTTTTTACAACTCTAAATACACTTTCTACTACAGAGAATGGTGACTGAAGCAAAAGTATTAATAGCTGCTTGCACCACTGTTTGGGAAAATCTAAATCTGAAAATGATCATTTTTACTTGCATGCTACCAAATAAGGACATTGGGGAAGATATGAGTCACCAGAATTCTAGCATTTACCTTATTCCAACATGATGCCAAGGTATTCTTTAGAATGAGATCTGGATATTCTAAAATTTACATTAAGCTTTACCCCTGATATGTATCCTTAAGTTCCTTATCTGGAAAATAGGCTTAATCATTACTTTACAGAATATTTATGGGACTGCTCCAACTAATCATTTTAATGCCTTTAAAACCTCAGATATATGGGAATAATACCTCGCATCTGAAGGCTTTTAAAAATACTTGCCCCTTATATCATCTCATTTGATCACATCTGATTCTCACAAAATCCTTGAGGCAAGGTGTTTTTAAGTATGTGGTTGTCATATTAGAGTATCATTGAACTGTGGGTCTTTTTGTGGAAACAGGATGAATCACAAGTGGGCTGAGAAAAAAGGAGCAAGCACATGAAAACTAGGGGATTCAGAGATCTAAGTTCCCCATGAACATATTGCATGGTCCCTGTATAATCCGATATTCTTAACGTGCCAAAAGCCAGGAGAAGGTATAGAAATTGCTTGCAGCCCAAGCGTGCTTTCTTCTTCTCTATGCTTTTAGAAGACGGTTTAAATAGAGTTAGGCAGTGTTCTGGCCTTTTGTTTTGAAATTTCCTCTGCTTGCTGTCTAGTTGACTGCAGACTGTGAGTTTGGTCTATTTGTTTTAAACAGACTGAACAACCTTTAAATTAAGCAGACTTCCATGACGGGTTGACTTATTTTGGATGTGCAAAGATGTTTACTGAATTTCTCATCTAAGACTTGAAAATTCTTCTGTCTCTATTAGTGACACAGTAAGAGTTTAAAGAGGAATGCCGTCTGTTTTAGCAGGCTTTGCAAGGTGGCATAAGAAAAATGTCTCTAGTCTACAGCATGATCAGCTATCTGCATCTGCCCAAGGATTTCTCATGAACCTTAGAAGGAAATCTGTGCCATTCAAAGTTCCCCAGGCAAACCACCTTTGCCAAGAGACCACTAAGCACAATTTCCAAAGATGGAAGGCATTCCTTCTTACGCTCCCAGTAGCCAGGTTAGCACTGGGTCAGAGAAGGAGATCAAGCCCCACACAGGTTTTACCTATTCACTTATCATAGCAAAATAACAACAAAAAAAAGTAAATGAAGATAACACACGTATTGCCCTACTCCTTTGCTAATGGAGTAAAGGCGAGGGAAGGCAGCTTACACTTCTGTCCCCAGCCCCAGTTATCGCCTGTCTTTGTGCCACACAGCTCACTGTGTGTGGGTTTCTCTCGCCAGAAAGGAGGCCATCAGGGTGAGGAACTCAGGGAGTGCTGGACATCAGCTATTAAACAACAGGTCACAGGGACCAGGGGCCAGGATACGAGAGTTCTGGTCCTGCCTCGGTCTCTAATTATTTGTGTGACTTTGTCAAGGCATTTGACTTCTTTCATCTGTAAAATTTAGGGGTTGGACTAAGTGTTCTCTAAGGTCTCTAACAACTCCTGAAAATTAGGATCCTCTTAGTAGGAAATGTGTAGGGAGGCTGGGAAGTGAAATGTTATTATCCACGTTAGCTGTAAAAGAACAGACCTTGGAGGTAGTGAGAAAAAAAAATTGTCAAGGATTTCTCGTGTCGGGTTGGAAAACTATACAGTAACATAGAATCGTAGGTAGCGTATCACATGAATGGAGACATATGAAGCAATATAAAATGGGGCACACGGAAGAAAGCCCACATCCTAAAGCAGAAAAGTCAGACTTTTGAAACGAAGCTGTGCCCCATTCCATTCTATAATCTCTTCCCATGATAATGTGCACACAATCAAATGTCAGCCACAGAAAACATTTCCCTTGGCTTTGTTGTTCCAGAACGGGATTCTTTTGTCCTCAATATAATGGATATGCAGAAACAATGATAGAACAGAGATTTTTTTTCTAAATCGATGACAAACACACTGCTGCTTCCTCCCTCTCTCCTTCCTCCTTGTCCCCACCCCCCAAAATAAATCATTGTTCAAAAAAAAAATCCCATTGTCTATTGTCCACGGGGATCAAGATCTGCCTAGGAACAGCGCCGGCGGGCACCGCAGCGGCCCAGAGCGGCCGGTAGGTGGCGCACGAAGGCAGCGCAGGCCGAGCGCGGGGCCGGTGGGGAGGAGGGGGTCCTCGCCGCCCTCCCCCCGCCGCCGCCCGCGCCCGCCGCCGTCTTCCACCCCCTCCTCGCGCGCTAATTGCTGGATACTCTACTGGGACTTCGGTTAGGGGAACGGAAAGCGGGAATGGGAGGCGGGGAAGGGAGGTGGGGAATCCGATTCCGAACACACAAAGCCCCGAGGGCCCCGGCGGCCCCGGCGCGGGGCGCCCCCTTCCTCCCGCCCTCCGCCTCCCGGGGCGCGCGCCTCCCGCCCGCGCGGCAGATGGACCGCAGCGAGGACCACGGGGAGCCCCGCGCGGAGCCGCGCGCGCCGCCGTGCCGGGCGCCGGCCAGAGCCGGGACGCCTCCCGCACCGGCTCACGCACCCGGGGGTGGGGCCCAAGCCCACCCAGACGCTGGCCAGCCGGGCGCGGCGCTGCCCTCGGCCTCGGGAACGCTCGAGCAGTAGTAGGGTCAGGCTGCGCCCGAGAACCGCAGGGTCCCCAAGCTGCCTGGACCAGGAAGTCTTCCGTGAGGCGCCGCTTCTGTGCCGGGCGCCGGGGCTGCGGGCTCGGCCCATGCAGGACCGGCCGCGACCTGGAGGCTTCCAGCCCAGGGTCCTCCCCACCGCCGCCACCTGCGCCTGGTCCCAGGAGGTGGTTAAAGTTAGAGGCCTGGGTTAAAACCTGAGCACCGACAGAAACCGGGGGCTTCGTGACCTTGGGGATGTTCCTGAACTCCTCAAGCCTCCGCCTCCTCAGCTATAAAATGCGAGCAGAAATACCGCGCAGGAATGATGTGAGAATTTTTTTTTTTAGGTGATGCTTAACTTAGCACAAGGCCTGGCCGAGAGTGGCTATTTTACTAATAACTCGGCTGTCGTCGGAGGGTGAGGGAAATGCACCGCATGCAGCCCTGGAGACAGCTCTGACATCACTGTTGCCCAGACAGAGGAGAAAGGGTGGAAGAGGAGATCCAAGGGATCAGCTCAGAATGGCCCCTCCTAACGCGAGATCCCATCTGTCCTCTCCTGCCCTCTGCGCCCGGTTCCTTCTCCTACCCCTGCGGCGGCGGCTAAGTCCTCTCCTACCCTCCTCTCCCTGGATATACATTCTCCAGGGTTTGATGTTCCTTCCTCATTTGATCCCACTTCTCAGAAGGGCTGCATCGTGTAGGCTTTGGAGTGAGGCATACCCAGGTTGGAATCCTGGTCCCGCCATTTGCTTACTGGGAAGTTGAGCAAATCATTTAACCTCACTGAGCTTCAATTTGCTGTCTATAAAATGGTGCTTATGATACCTACCTCACAGGGTTCCTGTGAGGATTAAGAGAGATAATGTATATCAAATGTCTGGCATATGCTATCTTTTCCGTAAATTAAAAAAATTAAATTTTTACAGTTGAAATTAGGTTAGATTATCTTGCGGAAGATAATGGAAGTTCACTGGCATTTTCCACAGACATCCACCAAAGGTGAATCCAGCAACTGCGAACAATTAGCTTCTCTATTCTTGTCTGAGTCAGCAGGGTTTATTTCTCCTCCAGAAAAAGAGCAGAAATCCAGTGAGGGCACATTCTCCCCAGGGCCTCACAGGCATCACTCACACACTTAAATAGGCTTATTAACTCTTTTGGGCCATTTTAGAGCAATCCTCTGGCCGGAATTTTCCCAGGAGGGGGACGGGAGTGGGGCCTCACATTAAAGTTGCATCTAAACCATGACATGTGTTTGCCTGATTGATGACTCCTCAGCACTCCCGACAGGTACATGTAAGCTGCTACCTAAGCAAAGGTGTGGTGGCTGGGGCGTGGCACTGAGCCACCACCTGCCTGAGGCAGGAAAGAGGTCACAAGCTGTTGACTCTTCTCTAAAAGGGCACTTGGGCATTTCCACGAAAAGCTCTTGGGAGCAGCTCAGGCATTAGACAGACAGCTTCCCATGGGCAGCACTAGGGCCAACAGCAGCTGTGGTAGCCTCCAACATAGCCCCTAATGATCCATCGCCTTCCAGTGACTCCCACCTGTAGTCCCCTCCCATATCAAGCAGGGCCGACCTGTGTAACCAATAGCGTATTGCAAAATGACGGTGTGTGGTTACCAAAGCTGGGATGGGAAAGACATTGTGGCTTCTACCCGTTCTCTCCTGTAGCGTACATTCTGGGGAAAGCTAGCCACCATGGCATAGGAACACTGAAGGAGCCCTGTAGAGAGATCCATGTAGCCAGGAACTCGGGCCTCCTACCACCAGCCAGCACCAACGTGCCATGTGAGTGAGCTTGGAAGCAGATTTCCTAACCCCAGTCGAGCCTTCAGATGACTGCAGCCCTGGGTGACATCTGGCCCCATGAGAGATAGCTTGAGGCAAAGCCACACAGCTAAACATCTCTGAATTCCTGACCCGCAGAGAAGCTGGGTGAGATAATAAACATTATCGTTTTGGCTTCGTAGAGGTGCATCAATGCTGTATGTATGACTAATACAGCAATACTCAAAAGGATCGTAGGGTTCCCAATGCCCAAAGCGGGGCTGATAGTGAGGGCCCTGCCCTCCTCCCTGGGCCGGCTCTGCTGGTTCCATATCCATGCCTAGAGTCGAATAGCCCCTTCTTGTCTTGATCTCACCTGCAGGCCCATCTCCAAAGGAGCTGGGAGGAAACCTCAAGCTAGAGGCTCCCAGCAGCACTGGGTTAATAGTACCTCTGACCTTTGCTTTTGAAAAGGGTTGAGAGCCGGGCATTCCCTCCCCTCTCAGCACCTCCTCCTCAGAGTCAGTTCTGGCACTTGGCCCAGGTGTAAAATTGCCAGGACTGTCAATGCTTTTTGGTCTTGTTATGAGTGAGTCTCTTCTGATGTGCTGGTTTCAGCATGTCGTGGGGGAAGTGTGAGCACAGAAGAGGAGGCTGCGTCAGATCTTTCACTCTTTGCGTTGGAAGCCTGCCGCTCAGAAGTCTGTAGGTCGCCGTGGGAGGAGACAGGGTGCTGTGGCCTGCAGGGTGTTGAGCGGGGGACCAGGTGTGAAAGCCAAAGTGGTCAGGTCACTTTGCTTTTTCTGAAGTTCCCTGGTCATTTACAGGACCAGTCATCTGAAAATCAGAATGCACCGCCTGAGCCCCTGCCTCTAAGCGTAGAGTTCACTTGTGTGCACCAACTGTCTCAAACAGGGGTCTCACACATGTTCTCTGTTAGTCACAGTTAAAAATTGTGTGTTTAATTCAAGCAGAGTGAATTAAAATGCTGGGAGAATAAAATGAATTATTAGATGAGAACCTTGGGCTGACCAAATGCTACTTGACATCCTGTAGTTTCATGAAATTTCTGCCCAGTGCAGTGAATTCACGTTGTTGTAAATAAATCTAAAATATCTGAGTGGGTACTTATACCATTCAGGCAGACTGTTTCACGTAGAAGGTTAGACCTGCTAGACCTAGGGCTGCGACAGAGCAGACCTGTCAGGAACACTCAACCTCTTGAAAACCATCCTGATCCCCTAAAATCCATTTCTTGTTTTTGAGGTGATACTAAGTTTCAGCTTTTTTATTTTTTTCAGAAAGTTTTATTTCTGCTATATTTTTAGATCCAAAAGTATTTATTTAAGGTGAACAAATGATATAGCATGCACTACTGCTGGAACTGCTTTTTAATTGAGAACAAAAAGGGAATACCTAGGACAAGAATATGCAATTACCGCATGTATTGTTTTCAGTGAATTTTTGTCAAGTTTGTTTATCTTATTGTTAATGTGATGATACAGCAATCCTTGGGAAAAGAATAACACTTGTGTTAAAGAACACATCGAGATAAAAATGGAAAACAGAGATAGCCACAACCCACAAGGCCTTCTTTGGGAAGAACTCTTGAAGAAAAACCGACTCACGCTTCACAGAAGAATATGGTACTGCTGTTTTTTCCTTTATAGTGCCAGAGTGTTCCTGAACAAAGGCCTCAAGGCATTATCAACTCGTCATCTATTTTTTGATGTAGTTCTATTTTCAGGACCCTGCTTTCCTCCCTCTCTGTTCCTGATGCATCTGGTCATGGTGCCTTCTGCTTGGGTCCTGTCCACACAATGTGACCAGCCCCCACTTGGCGAGTTCACCGGGGCAGTGACCCCCCCACCAGAGGAGTCCTCAAGGATCCACCTACTCAAGACAGACAAGCTGGGAGTTATGTGGATCTGAAGGTTGATAAGATTACTTCGACTGAGCCAGAAAGGAAGTGGTAAATTATCAGTGATATGGCCAAGCCCTATATGTTATTTAACCAAGCCAAACCAACCTTTTTTTCTTTTGCTGGGATTTCTGATGGTTCAGTGCAAAAGTCCTAAAGTGTGACCTTATCGATGTAGCTATGTGTAATTAGAAATTTAAATAGATCTACCATCAACCTTGCTAGAGTAGGAAAAAGAAGAAACTGAGAGTATTTATATTTCATTGGTAAATAATACGTTAGGTTTTCCCTAAATACATCTTCCAGCTCAAAAATTCTGTAGCTTAGAGTCTATGAATGATTTTTATCTGATTTTAGGTCAGACATTCAACAATTATTTAAGGACTTATCATATGCTTACACACAGATATAAATTGATGAATGAAACAGGCATGGATCCCTGCTACAGACAGCCAATCCAAAAAAAGTGTAGATATAAACATCATACATGTTGAAAAAGAAATTAAATGGATTCAGAGATAGAGAATTACATACTGTGTCTACAGAGATGGGGAATGTTAGAAACAGCCTCTTTAAACAGAAAACATCTAAATCAACATCTGAACAGTAAGAAGTCAACTCCAGCCATGGACATAGGTTGGGAACGTGGATGTTCCTAGGTAAACCTTGAGAAAGAAAAAGTGTGGTCTGGTTAAGGAGAAGAACATTATGGAGACAGACCTTGGCAGACTAGACAACATGCTAGAATCACAGCCTGTCAGCATTTGACTGGGTGATCTAGTCTGGCCACCGATCCTACTCTTAAACCCACTTCTCAATGGTTGCTCTAAATAGCCAACCAACTTGTACCTGAATATCTTCAGTGAGAGAGAATGAATTACTTCTTGAAGAACTCCTGCCAGTTTATTTTAAAAATATGAATTTGTTCCAACTTGAGGAAGCTGGAACTGGAATCATAAATAGTGGTCACAGCCCTGCATCTAAGGAAAAAATTCAAGTTTAAATGTAAGAAGCTACTTACATAGCTATATATACCGCTCTCTATTATGTGATGGCCAAGGACATACAGAAAGATTTCAAGTTCATCAGACTTTTCAAGGGAAAAAAATATGAGAATGATAAGGCGGCTCTCACAAACTTTCCCTGTTTTTCTATTGTAACAAAATTCAGGTCAGTATCCTGGCAAACCAATTATTGCACAATAAGGTCAGTTGTACCCTTGCAAGACAACTGTGTGTTTGGGTTGCATCGGTGAGGTGGGAGTGACTTTCCTGTGGTACTTGTGGTACATCACGTAGAGGAAGTTCACTGTATCCACCAATTTTTCAAAAGTCTTTGATAATGTGAGTTGGCTTGCACACAGCCAGTTATTGACCTGACTAAAGAAGCTCAACGGGATCCCAAGAAGCTTCTGCCAGTTATTTGCTGGTGTTCCCCACAGTCCACATTAATAGTTTGAGGCTAGCTTGAACATTTATTTGTTTCAGAGTCCATCAAGAAACCACTTTCAAGTTCTTAGGGCAGTACTCCCAACTTCAAAACTCACAGACTATTCTCTCTTAAGGTCGTGTATGAACTGTTATCGGGTGACTCTTGAGCCATCCTACTTGAAACTGCCACCAGTGAATTTGAGGCCATCTTACAGAGTTATAACACTGTTAAGGATGTGAAAATTTAAAAAGTTGACCAAGATCAAATGCTAAACCACGCAAAAAAAAAATCCTAGCCAAACAAGCTTGCCCATGCAGCAAACTGGCCCGAGCAGAAAGCTGGCCCATGTGGAGAGCTGGCCTGCGCAGAAAGCTGGCAGAACAAGATGACACAACAAAAAGAGATGTAGAGGAGAGGCAATAAGAGATGCAGCAGACCAGAGAGCTGAGGTGGGGCAAAAGATTGAGTGCCTCTCTCCCAATCCAGAAGGTCCCAGGATTGGTTCCCGGTACTGCCTAAAGAGAAGACAAGCCTACACAGAAGAACACACAGTGAATGGACACAGAAAGCAGACAGCGAGTGCAAAACAATGAGGGGGGAGGGGAAATAATAAATAAATAAATCTTAAACAAATCCTAGCCAAAGATTTTCACCACTGAAACCCAAATAAAAACCTCCATTGAAATTTGCATCTCAGATAGTAGTAATGCTCTAAATATATCAAAGCAATAGAAAAATAAAGCAAAAACCCATAATATTTTGATGAGACTGGCAGCTGGAATACATACCTGGTTCTAGACCAAACTAAATAAGAATCTACAAACCAGTGGTAAAAATATCACAGCTGACTTGAGCCTGTTCATGAGGCTCATCCACCTGACCTGCTTCACATTAAAGGATAAAACAGGTTCACCAACATGCAGCCAGCCCACCTGGCTGAAGGGGGAATGCTGGGCTGACCAAATGTCAGGAAGGAGTATCAGCAGGATGCTCTTGGACTTGCCCTGCAGTGCGTAAGGTGCGGCAACTCTAAGGAGTGGGCCAAAGGACCCCTTTAAATAATTCCTGAAGTACAACTTCTTGTGATAAACTCTAGCTGTGGCAGCATGTGAGAGAGAGCAGTCAACAGAGAGACCTGGCAGGCAGCAGGCAAAACGGAACATATCTTTCTGACCAGAGTCATTTAATGACTGGTACTATGAGAGGGCCCATCTGGAAAGAGCAACAGACCTTTTATGCAACATTCAAGCAATAGCCAATTATTTATCAGTAAGGTATAGTGGTTTGTAACCCAGGCTCTAGAATCAGATGGCCTGGATTCAAATCCTGACTCCATCATTTACTAGCTGGGTGACTTAAGAGTTTTTTAACTCTCGAAAGTCTTTGCTTCACCTATAAAATGGGAATAATAATTATATGTACCTTAGAGAAGGTTCAATGATTCTACACATTGCCTGTTAGAACAGGGCCTGGCACATAGTAGGTACTCAAAAAAAAAATGTTATCAGTCTTTAGAGCTCCTTGCAGCAAAACATTAGAGTTTGCCATTAACAGTTCAGTGTTTTTATTTCTGCCATTTACAATTGAACATTGAGAGCAAAATGTTAAGAAGGTTCAACTTCAGTTATGCTTCTGTCAAAAGCAAATATTAATACTTTATGAGTTTTATGAGGATTAATGAAGCAATAGACATAAAACACCAACAATGGGGCCTGTTTTGGACAGCGAAAACTGGGTTTTCAGGCCTCACTCTATCCTTTTCATAGCCTTTCGATGCACATATCATGTCTATGTCATTGCCTGTTAGTATCTCTACAAGAGGCTGGGCAAAAGTGAGGAGAGAATGTAAAGCCAAATATTGGGTAGTTGGTATTATGGCACAATGGTAAGAATTCAGTGAGTCTATGCAGACCCCCTTTCCAGCCTCTGCTCTATTCTTGGGCAAGTCATTTATCCTCATCTTCAGGAGTGGTTACATACTGAGATGACTTCAAAGGTCCCACTCATCATATGATCACTAAGGAGAGAAGATAATTATTACAAAAATTTAGATTATTCTTAGGTACTATGGGCTGAATTTACCTATGTTCAGTGTCTCCCAGATTTAACAGTAAGCATATGTGAGTTGTTGGCCTACAAACTAATGAAAGTGAATAGGCACAGATGAAAAAGAAATGAAGCCAAAGGGGAATTAACCTTGGGGCAAAGAAAAAAAAGACTTGGATCAAAAAAGAACCAACGTTCTGTGGAAGCAGCGTGCCCCGGCCACATCATTCTATAGATGTGCTGCGCTGCAGCCGCGTGGGTGTGAGTGGAGAACGCTGGGAAAGACCTTGGATGCATAAACCCAGAACGTGATTTATTGCCTCCAGCTGAGTACAAAGCCTAAAGGAAATTCTGCAAACAGTAGATCTCCTAGAATACACCCTGGGTAGGAAGTGGACTGGACAAGGGGCCTGGAGGCCCATGTTCTATCCCTGCATCTGTGGGTAAACAGCTTGGTGACCGGTGCTTACTCCCTCTAACTTCTCTGGGCTCTAATTTAATCATCGGCACAATGGATTGGTTGGATCCTACTTCTGCAAGCTCAGAAAATCTGTGATTATACTCTAGAACCCTAAAAATTTCAAAGACGCTTTTTTTTGCCAGGAGCCTGAAGAAATTGCGTAAGAAATTACAGCTGGTAAACCAGGTAGCAATCCCCACTTACAAACCCACACATGTACCCATATTTTCTGGAGACCACACCCTTAACTGATATGGCCCTTCAGTCCCTTTCTGCAGCAACTTATGAACCACAAGTGATGGGCTCCTGCTTGGTTAGAAGTAGGATTTGATTGATTAGCCTTGATAGTACTCAAAGAGTTTTCTAGATTTTCAAAAGGCAATTTAAAAGAAGCAATTCTCCAGGCCATCAGGTTTTTGGTGGTGTGGCAGTGGTGGTGGCGGTGGTGGTAGTCATGGGTGTGTGTGTGTGTGTGTGTGTTAAGTCAAAGTGAGAAACTTCACCACCTGCCTACAGAATTGGTGAAATACAATACACACTGTTCTCATTTGGCACAACCTGGCTCACTGCAGTATAAAAGCAAGAGTGGCTGAAGAATAAGAAATTCAGTGGCTGAAGAAAACCATGCAGGATAATTGAGTTTATTAATCTGTTTGACTTTAAATCATCTGTCCTTCACCATTTTTATAGTCTCTAAGTCCACATATTGTTTTGAAACTCAGCCCCTCCTCCCTTGCTCTTCCCAAGGTTGCCACATGATAAATAGCTTTTGGGCCCTCCTGCTCTCGCTCCCATTTCTTCTTACACCCCTCTTTATCCATGTCGATTTCTGAGAGTAGGGTCAGAATCTCTACTCAACAGCCCACCTGCCAGGACTCTGTATGCACAAATGGAAAAAAGGCTTGGTTTTAGGGAACACCTGGGGTGCGATTCCCATAGGCACTCACACATTCTTTTCAGATCAGGAAGTCCCCTTGAGTCGGTTCTAACTGGACCTTGAACCTTAGTGACATCAGGATGACAGCTAAGAGGCTGTAAAGGCAGCCGGGTCCCTTCTCCATATTGATTCTCTGCTGTTTCTTAACCTCAGGCTCCTGCAGCACCCAGCTGGGTATACCAGGCATGAGCACAATCTTCCCTGCAGCTTCTACCTCCTGTCCTACTGACCTTTCTGGTTAGGAGAGCATCTTTCTCCTTTGTGGGGCCCTGACACCTCAATTTGCAGTTCTTTCATTAGGTTGGCAGGTGCTTTAAGTAAGGGAGGAAAGAAAATGACATATTTGCATTGTGTTTCAATTTGGAAAACAAGGACATGGAAGAGTTTATCCACAATCATTTTCTGCTTGAAAGTTGCAAAATTCAGGCACCATTGAGAAGACGTGGCACAGCCTCCCCCCTGCTTGGAGTCCAGATTTCTGGAACACTAAGGCCAGATGGGATTTTGAAGATCATGAAACCTTCCCCTGGTAGGAAAAAGGCCTAGAGAGCTTAAATAACATGCCCAAGATCACATGGCTAGTGAGTAGAGGCCCAGGACTAAAATTAGAATAGACCAATTTCCTGGGATCTTACCCAGAATCCCCCCTGTGTGTGTGTGTGTATGTGTGTGTCTTCTCTCTCTGCTTATCTTCAAAATGAACCTTTTTACAGTGGGCCTAGGAAGAAAGCAGTATCAGGAAAGAGTGTTGGCAATTTGCTTGTTAGTCTCTTTCCGTCAAGACATTGCCCCCAAATAAAGAGAGAGAATGGACAGAGAGAGAGAAGAGAATCTGATATCTAAAAAAGAAACACGTAAGCACAAAAACATACCACATTAAAAAAACTGTTTTTCAAAGGAAAGTACTTGGTCATGTGGGTGTGTGTGTAACAACAGCCATATAGCTTTTCAGAATAAGCTGAATAAAAATATAAACAGTCATCCTATCAAGTGGAATATATAAATGATAGCCTTCTTTGTCTACCCCAGCCCTTCAAAATCTTAAACATCTGTGAGGGAACAAATGCTTCACTGCCACGTTTGGTCTCTGGCTGTCCCCCTACCCATCCCTTCCCTTGCCACGTAATCTCTTTTCCATTATTAGTCACTCTAATAAACACTCCTAATAAACACAAACCCTATAAACCAATCCAGGCTGCTACTTTGGGTTCCTATGCTGCTTTTAAGAGAGACTGACACTGGCCTTAACCGTCATCTGTCTGGGAGAAACCCAGCTGAGCTCTCCAACATATTCTGCTGCAAGCTGGAATAGAAAGGACATGTTTAGTGTATATTCTCATGTTAAATGGAATCTGCATTCCTAAGTGAACGAAAAATGCTTAATTATTAATAAGTCCCCCAGGGATTGGTGACATTTGGGATGATTTCATCCTGCTGTAGATAATTTAACAGCACTATATGCATGGTGATATATAATATAATCTCTTTCATTTAAAAGAATATTCCTCTCCCAGATTTGTTTTGACTTCCCTATGCCATGTAGATCATTAGCCCCTGGACATCCAGACCCCAGGTGGGCACAGAGGGAAGTTACTGAAGAACAGGATGGGACTGAAGTGAGAGTAGAAAGAGGCACCAAGGAGCTGCCTTCTGGGAGCTGGCATTGGCTTGGGGCGGACTGCAAGCCGGGAGCTTTCACTGAGCTGGAGGGAATGGCAGCAGCAGAGTTTATGGAAATGTCACAGGACTAGGAATCAGGGGGCCAGGCTTCCAGTTTTGTACCAATTTGCTATGTGACAGCAGATTTCTACCTCTCTGAGACAGAGTTAGCTCATATACATGGAAGGGAGCATCACGCCTCCCTTAGCTACCTTATAGAACAGCGTGTAGTGTCTAGGAAAGCACTTTTAGCAATCAGAGCACTTCATAAAAAATATGGTCAAAAGTGGGAAGAAGGCAGAGGCATTTACTGAGCACCCTCTGTGCCGGGCCTACTTTTACAAACATGAAGTTAATTAATCTTTGCAAAAAATCCAAGAGAGGTCTGATTGCCCCCGTTTACAGAGGAGGAAACTGAAGCTCTGAGCCTTGGCCTAATGTCACATGGCTGGTGCATGGTGGAGCCAGGCTTACAGAGAACATGTAAAGGGAAAACAGGACACAACCTTTATTTTTAAATAATAAATTTTCAGTCAACCTAAGCATTTTGTTGACATAGGAAATGATATGCAGTATCACAACATTTGGCCATTAATATAAAAGTTTCATTATTTTTGTCAGTCTATTTCTCTGCATAGGTCTAAGTAATAAGGAAGGAAACTTTTAGATATAAGCATAGTAAATCAAATACAGGTTTTTAAACAGTGTAGGAAGTCCTGCTGCTAGGTTTGTAGGCTTTTGATCTGTTAGTGGTATATTGACCAATGACAGTACGCTTGAATTCATGACTTCCTTATTTATGGAATTTCATTATGAGACTGGTCTTTGATAATGTGCTTCTCTTCTCCTGCTTCCAACTGTAATGGTAACAGTTGTTTCTTTCTTCTCCATTTCTATTTCAGACCCTGTGTTATGCCCCAGAATAATGGAGATTCCATTTGCACACAAATGCTTTGCACATTCTGGATCCTGGTTTGCCATGTTTGACCTGCAGATAGAGTTATTAATGACCGTTCATAAGAGAGACAAAGTAGAGCAGAGTCTGGAGCAAGAGACCAAAAGCCAGCCCATCACCTGCTCCTTCAGTGACCTCACTTCACCTCTTCGTGCTTCAGTTTCTCCATCTGTTGGTAGAAAGAGTGACACACGATACTGTGCTCTGAGTGTCATGAACATCTTTGCAAAGCACTGCGAGATGCTAGAAGGGTCTCAAAGACTTCATGCGGTAAAATAAAACCTCATGATGGTTTAAAATTTATAGAAAATATATAATTTTTTAAGAAATAAGATCACTTTATACTGGAAAAAAGAACTTGCATGCCTTTATTCATTGGTTGGTGATATCCGATTAAACCCACTTCAGTGTCTGGACCTACTTTTTCATTTAAATAATAAACACAAAAGCTTGTCGATGGTGCTCACAGGGAAGCTATTATTACTAATAATTTGCTTTTCTAGTATAAACTTAATTTCTATGCCACATTTGACATTTTTAGTGTGCTTTGTGTCTCTTCGCACTCACACACATGGTAGAATTGCAGAGATGGTATCGTCACCCCTATTTTATAGATGAGAAAACGTAAACAAGGTGAAGTCAGTGAATTGCCAAATCCACAGAAATAATTAGGAGCAGAGTTAGGAAAATAATCTGAGTCTCCTGTCTCAAAATCCAATGCTTATCCCCCTCAGCTTCATTTTTATAATCCCTAATGGATTTTTTTCTCTTTCTGGTCTTATAGATCTTCTTTTCTCTATTACTGATCCAATGTGGCTATAGGTGCCTTCTCCACATTCCCTTTCCAGGGAATGGAGCCCTCTAAAACGACACCCTGATGTTTGATGTTCTCAAGTAAGGTTTGCAGTAAAGTGAGAGCTCAGACATGACTGTTTCCTTGTTAAGCTTGTTCCTCATTGCAAGCCCGAAGAAAAACCTGCCAAAAATCACATTAGCGAATCACTGGGACTTCCAAACTGCTCTAAGTGGAGGAGCCAGTCAAGCCGCACAAGTAATAGTCTGAAATAGCTCGTCGAGATGCTATTACGGACGGGCTCTTGTTTGTGTGTGCTTCTAAAGTGTATCCAGGCTTAAGAATCAGAAGGGAAAGTATGGGTTGAACACCAAAAGAGCACTTTAAACTGTCCCGCTGCCCCCGCCCCGAAGGGAATTAAATTGCAGATTATCAGAGGCGATGAAGGCCCACAGAAAAGTACAGCTGATGAGGCACCACCTCCGTTGTTTACACACATTCAACAAAGACTTGAGTTCTCTCCCTTT
Organism: Dasypus novemcinctus; assembly: GCF_030445035.2. NCBI lineage: Eukaryota > Metazoa > Chordata > Mammalia > Cingulata > Dasypodidae > Dasypus > Dasypus novemcinctus. The sequence continues at coordinate 53,743,760 of NC_080673.1, forward strand.
GCCAATCCAGGTTGCTATTGCAATTTCTATCAAGCAAGTACTCCCAGGTCCCTGCCCAGTACCACTCAGCAAAAAAAGTTCTGCTGAGATTTTTAAACAGTGAAACAAAGAGGGCAAAAGGGAAAACCAACACAACAGCCAGTGGGCTGGCCGCTGCTGGTTGTCAAAGCTGGCAGAAGGAACAAACCGCCTTGAAGATGCTCCTGCGGGCCTTACTTGAGCTGCCACTGCCAGGCCCAGCATCCTTGAGAAATTGCCCTGTAAAATGAGCAGCTCCTTTTCCACAGCAGACTCCCAGCTGCTCCCCGCCTCAGAGGCCACCGCTGGGCATGAAAGAGCTGCGGGCTCAGCTCTCTAGCTACCGAAGGCCTTTCAGGAGCCCGTTCGGGAAGGCACAGGTGGACAGAAGCAATGGGGCACCCTAGCTGGCAGCCTGCCTGTTCTCCTGCATGACACCTCCCAGAGCTGGGCTGATGGGGTGGGTGAGTTGAGGACGGGTGCCCTTCTCAAGCTTATCAACCTCCCATCTTCCTGAATAGCGCCCTTGCACCTTCGCCCACCCCAAAGCCCTGCCTGAAAACAGAATACGGCTGCCTGCCCTTCCCCCAGGAGCCAGAAAGGCCAGATCTGGCCCCGAGCCAGGCTCTGGAGAAACGACATCAGGCAGAAAGAGGCGGTGGGTGGGGCAGGGAGCCTTGTGTTACACATGCAAAGCCTAATTTTGGATCAGAGTCATACTTGTAGCCAAGCCTGAAAGATCAGTGAGGCCCCAAAATGAACCCAGGGCTCTGAAGTGGGGGATGGGTGAATCCCGGGCTCCCTTGCCCACACACCGCCGCTCTCTCCGGAGGGAGGTTAATTAGGCTCGTTTGGATTTTAACGGCTATTTCTTAAAGAAACATTAATTGTCTTGTAGCCTCATGCTAGCAGAGGGCAGTTCGCATTTCCCACCCCAGTCTTTCTGTACGCATTCTCCCAGGTCTCCAGCCCTGGGAGATGCCCAGTAGCAGGGGGCCCTAATGGAACTTCCTCCCCCCCCCCCCCCCCACCCCGCTTAGGGAAAGCATTCTCCTGCCCTTGCTGGGCCCCAGCACAGGACAACGGGCCAGCCAGGTGAGGGCAGCTGCCCCTTCTCATCGACAATAAAAACCACTCTTTCTGACATAGGAAGAGCCCCCTGCATGACCAGCAGATGAGAGCCCAGCCAGCCTCTGGCCTGGCAGAGCCAGAAGAGAGAGAAGGGCTGTTCCGTCTTCTTCCAAGGGTGTGGGCACTTCCTTCAGAGGATCTGCTGCTGCCAAGAGCAGGCTGTTGACTCCCTGGAACTCGGGGTATCAGGATGCTTGTTTGCAGAGCTGGCCAGCCAGCAGCCCGGAGCAGCTGGTTGTAATTATGCGTTGCAGCTTCAGAGGAAGTTGCTGGCTGCGGGAGCGTGTGCTGGGCCCGGCTGCACATTGGCTGCCGGGCTTGAGGGAACAATAGAGATAGAAACCAGTGGCAGCAGGGGAAGGGGAGGAGCAGGGCGAGGGGGAAGACAGGCAGAAAGGAAGGGCGAGAGCTGCTCCCAGGGCTGAAGAGGAAAACCCGTGCCCACACTTCAGGGATCCCTGTTCTTGCTCCCAGACTTAAAAACAAAGTGTCCGTCTGCGAACGGCCCCCTGACTTTTTTTTTAAGAAGCCGTACCTGCCGAACACTGTATTTAGAGAAGTGAGCCTGGCTGACATACTGAATAGCCCTCCTCAGCCTGTTTAATTTAAATGGACTGCGTCTTCGTAGCAGCTGGCCACAGGGAAAAACAAAAGAAATCAGGATGAAAAAGGCAAATCTCTCTTGACTAGAAAGTACCGTAGCAACAGCAGCAGCAGCAGTTAAACATTTCGGTACCTTGCTAAATGCTGTGCCCAGATGCGTACATCAGGAGGGAAAGGAAAAAGACAACTTTACAGAAGTGAAATGTGGCTTAATTAACAAGTTTTTTTTTTTTTCTGGATAGAGAAAAACTTATTAATGTCTGCTTCTTAATACTATCCAAAATTTCGTCATTGTTTCCTAATTAGAGCATGGCAGGGTAATGAATATGGGGGGAAGGGCAAGGAAGTGGGAGAAGGGGAGATGTCTTCCCCCTCTGCCTTTTTTTTTTCAACCCCTGCCTCTCACACCGGCAGGAATCTCCTATTCATATACACGGAGAGCCACATCCACTTAGTCTTTCAGTGGTTCTTTCCTCCCTTCCGTCAAGAGGTTGCAACATCCAATGGTTTGGAGTCCTCAACAAGGTATGCAGAATCCCATGTTTTCACCAGTTCAGTAAATGATTTCAAAGCCCCAAAGCAGAGTAGCGGGCAGGCCTGAGATTCCCGTGGCCTCTTGGTGACCCTTCTCCACTTGTACAACTCCTGATTCATGCTGCTTTAAAAGGGCAGTTGTCCTACCTGGTATTGGGCATCCTTGATGTGTAAAACTGACAGCCGCACACAATGACGCATTATTGGCTTGGGCTGGTAAATGCGGAGGGAATTTCATTACCCTTCCCCCTTGTCCATTGCCTAGAACAAGATTGCTTGAAACGCTATCAATCAATGAGTTTGAATGCAGGGAAGTGCCCAGCCTGTATGTGGGCATGGCAGCCACGCTCCCTAATGATTAATGAAAATAAATGACGGCACTATTCTTTTTAGGGGCTGATTGTTGGGATCTCCTAGGTGGAGAGATCATGGTTACAGGTTGAAAGGATGTTTCCATTCGAGACCAAGTTGGCAGTATTTTTTCTTCCTTTTCCTTCTCTTTCCTCCCTCTTAGGTCCTAGATTTTCTAAATGCACACACAGACACCCAGAGTTAATTTCTAGAGCTGCATTGTCCAGTACAGTAACTACTAGCCACTTATGGCTATTTTAATTAATTAAAATTAAACAAAATTAAAATTTCAGTTCTTTAGTCAGATTAACCATATTTCAAATGCTTAGTAGCCACATGTGACTAGTGACTACTATATTGGACAACACAGAATTGCAGACCATTTCCATCACCACAGAAAATTCTGTCGGACTATCTTGTCCTAGAGCACCTATTCGCTCTTTTTTTTTTTTAAGATTTATTTATGAACCCTGGACCTCATATATGGTAGATGAGAGCCCAATCACTTGAGCCACATCCACTTCTGCTATTTGCTCTTGAATCTCAGGGCTACTGTTCCATTTAGAATCCTCTACCTATAATATTTATAAAAGCGAAATTTTTTTTTCTTGAATCACGACTTACATAAAAACGAATTAGCTTCCTCCCAGCTACCTTACTGCCCTGGTACTCTGCTAGATGAACCTTCTAGATTAGTTTAACTAAGCAGGACATGGTATAGTAGACCCTAAAAGGGCATAAAGTCAACAGGCCTAGTTTCAGGCCGTCTGACCTTAACTTATACCTTCAGATAATTCTTCCTAGATGGTTCTTAATACTAGCTAGAAGGAACCACTATGAGGCTAAGTGATGTGTCAAGAAAGATACCAGGATATCTCCATAAAAATTTGCACAATAAATAGAGAGTAAAAGCTCCTTTAGATCTACATGGTATACTGCACTACAAATTCCTGCAGCACGGCTTTGAAGTTATCCAGAGATGCACAGAGCAATGAAGCACTTTGATGCAGCTGGAAGCACCTTCAAAGCTTCCAGGGAGGAGAGATTAAAACAACTACCTGTAACCAATTGTTCAGGTCCTTTGTGTGTGTGTTGGTGGAGGCAGAGGCCGGACCACACAAAAATTAAACAAATAAACCAAAAGCTACACTGGAAGCACTGTACTTAAACTACAACTAAAGCAAACAAAGGACAGAACATTTCATTTAACATTTTTTTGCTGGACAAAAATTACACCAAAACTTTCATTTTATTATATTGTTTATTTTCCAGCTTAAAAATGGAAACTTGTTGGCTCACCTTATATATTGCAATATTAAAAATTTTTTTGCTTAAGTTCCTTTTGCAAGACTTCCAACTCTGCTTTGTTCTTGTCTTTCATAAGAATAAGATTAACAGCTCTATATTTTATAGACATGAATACAAACTTTATCCTGAACCTCTCACAATTCATTTTAAGATGAAAGTGTTCAAAGTGCAGGTTCTATGACTATGTTACAATTCAAAAATTCTTAGGAACTTTTGTTCTACTCCATTGTGGTAAGGATATTGGTGGGTAACACAGCATTCCTGGAAGCTGATAAGCAGAATATTGCCAAAGTTGCTTTCCTAGTCAAAGCTACTTTCTCTATCACAAAGCAGCCATTGTGTGCTGTAGTCACAAACCTAGTCTATCAACTGGCCTGATTTTTCCCTTTTTTCCCCCCAAGGAATACATGTGAGCCTCAGCCTCATTTTAAAGTAGGGGTTCTTAACCAGGGGTCTATGGACCCCTCAGGGGCCTGTGGAAAGAATTCAAGGGGTCTCTGAGCTTGAATTTTTAAAAAATCAACTTATTATCTTTATTTTCTCTGACCCGTAAATGAAATCTAGCATTTCCTTCACTTATGAATGTATGCAATAAATAAATTACAGTACTGCTCATTTCACCTGAGTGGCAAAGGGGTCCGTGGAACAAATAAGGTTAAGAACCTTGTTTTAAAATGAAGCTGAAACAGATGGGAAATAGGAAAGAGACAGGGCCAGTCAAGTCCAGCTGGGGAAGTTTCTAGAGGAGTTAGAAACCCTGTAGAGTAAGAGATCCCGGCATTTTCCCTCTTGACCTCGGTGTGGAGCGTGGGATGGGGATGAGGGGCAGGAGGGTTGTTGAATATTTTCTGTGGGGCAACTCAGAAAAGCAGCCGGGGATGCCCCCATAATCAATGAGGCAGGGAGACAGCCTAACAGGGTACAATAAAAACCTTTCCCCCGTGCCTAAGGGGTGCAGACTTTTGAGATGAGCAGCTCCAGGCCCAGGCAACGCCTCTGATAGGATGTTTTGGCAGGTTTCAGAGTCAATAAGGCTGTGGCAGCTGAAAGCCACAGAATCTCTGGCTGTGGCTGATCAGTTACCTTCCTCATCTAGGAGTATCCTTATTTAAGGGGGTCGGGGAGGGGAATCAGGCAACTGGGAAGGAGGGAAGCAGACGGGCATCCTCCAGCCCATCCGTGACTCAGAGAGCAAGAAAGAAAGGTCCAAATGGGACCACGATCCTCCATTAACAAATCCTCTGACATCGAAGCTCTTTCATAACGAAGCTGGCTGTTTTCTTTTTCTTTAAGTCTTCATAAATCATATGCAGCAGTGTTGGCATGAGTCATATGGCTCGACAGCAAAGCTCCTGCTAAGCCACACAGCTGCATGGGACAAAAATACCTCGGTGAATAGAGCTTGTTTGTCCTGCATGGTTTATGGTATAAATAAGAAATCAGCAAAATTTAGGGGTTCCCCAGCCTCTCATTTCTGAAACACTTAACCCCTCGGCCATCTCCTCCGTCCCTTCAGCTGCTCAGGGTCAACCTGCTTCCCTGCCTCCTTGCCTTTGTCAAAAAAGAAAATGATCTGATCAGGGTCATTTTCATGTTCTGGTTGTCTGATTCATGGATACACTTTAGTCTATGTGAGTTCTAGTCAACGTGGAATCTCAACCAGGTAAACATACTTGGTCTTTTCATTCTAGTGGAATAATAAAAGATATTCCCCCTGATTAAAGCGCTTTCAAATGGTCCTATGAAACACAACAGATTCACAAGAGTGTTACTCCAACCCTGATCCTGTTCTTGTTGGGTTTGGAGCATCTGACAGGGTGAGAGGTGCCCTCTCTCCTCTCCAGATAGCTTGCATCCTTGCAGAGACCTGTCTGAGCCATGCCCAGCTCCTGCTACTCAAAGCATGTTTCTGGGACTGCTGGAATGACTGAATCAGGTTGAGTCCATTCTGCTGTAGTCTAGGATGCCCCACACCATCCTCTTCCAACCTTTTCTCCCTTTCCTGTTAGGTAACAGGTTAGCCCTGAGATTCGCCCTTCCTCTTAATCTTCTCTATTTTTCTTAGTAACTCCCAGATGCCCATTTTCTGGTGACCTACTTGATGAGATTTTGGCTACTATTTAATACTTTCATACTGTACCCACTTTTTCTCTGTCCTCCTTTGATGGGTTCTTATGACTTCTGTAGTTTTGCTTCAGTGAATAATGAAGTTTCTGACACAAAAGCATGCCATTGGAATGCATTTTTCTCATTAATGGAGGTAGTACTGTGTATGTGGGTCACTTAATATCTGTTAGGTGGCATATCTCATTTACCTTCAGATTGGGGAATCATTTAATATGTATTTAGGGCTTTGTTTTTAAGAGATGTATTTTTTAATTAAATACATATTTTGAGTACTGACATCTGACATGTTTTCCTTATATATAAAGTGTTTATATAATTTGCCTATCTAAGTTCAGCGAAGTATAAAATACATAAATGAGTGAAAGTAAATCACTCTACAAACATAAATCTGTTTATTTGTGGTTGGACTAGAAACAGCCTAAGATTTTCCTGAAATCCCAAGTACTGTTGCTTTTGGATTTGCTTCCCCCAACACACAGGATAGATTCTGCACGCAGTGATGATTTAGAAAAGTTAACCAACCACATTTCTGCTTTGGGGTTTTGGGTGTTGAAAAACAAGGGGAAAGGTGGCAGACAGGACTTTCCAGTGATCATCTTTCCTCTCTGAACTATCTGTTGGCTTCCCTGATCATTCCTGGTGTGGAGAAAGATAATGGACTTCAATGTCAGAGGGAACAGAATATGAATCTATTAGCTTGTGACCTTGAACTAGTGCTAAACCTTTCTCTCATTTCACAATCTTTAAAAAGTGGATAGTGGAACATATTTCCTGGATTGGTTGGAAATTAAGGGGCCTCACCTAGTCTCTCTCTCTATAATGGTATTTAGACATATCAACTCTCTTCCTGTTCCTATCCTAACTTAGATGTCCAAACCATGTGCCCATCGTTGGAAGATAAATTGAGGAGGTAGTTTAGTTCAGTCCCTATCACTGTGTAAGGGAAGAAAGCTAAACTGTCAATTAAAATTGCACCTGGAAAGTTGCATTGGCCTCACACATTGTGTATGTCATAGCAGCTACCCACTGTCTTTTGTCTACTCATTGGCAAGTGGCCAGATGGGACCATCCTATGGGAAGTGGGCAACTAGAGTCTGCCAGGGTCCCGTTTGGAGAAGGACCAGGTGAGAAGCCTTCCTATGTGCCACACAAACTCCATTTTGGGGTATGGTTTGAAAGCCAAGAGGCACTGCTTGCCACCTACATATACATCCTTCAAATTTCCGCTAAGGAAAGCAAACTTGGCCCAATGGATAGGGCATCCGCCTACCACATGGGAGGTCCACGGTTCAAACCCTGGGCCTCCTTGACCTGTGTGGAGCTGGCCCATGTCCAGTGCTCATGCGCGCAAGGAGTACCCTGCCACGCAGGGGTGTCCCCGTGTGGGGGAGCCCCACGTGCAAGGAGCGTGCCCTGTAAGGAGAGCCGCCCAGCGCGAAAGAAAGTGCAGCTTGCCCAGGAATGGTGCCTCACACACGGAGAGCTGACACAGCAAGATGATGCAACAAAAAGACACACAAATTCCCAGTTCTGCTGACAACAACAGAAGCGGACAAAGAAGAACACACAGCAAATGGACACAGAGAATAGACAAGTGGGGCGAGGGGGGAAGGGGAGAGAAATAAATAAAATAAATCTTTAAAAAAAATGTTTAAACTGACAACAAATTTCTGCTAAATTACCAGCATTAAAGATCCATTCTTTTTATTTCAGAGCTAGGTATGTTAGCTTGCCAGTGACAAACGAACAAACTAGTTTTTTGGATTATTTATTGTCTCATGTAACTTGGAAACTTAAGAAAGTGACACTGAGTTCAAGCACATCTGGATCATAGGTAGACCCACTAAACCAGTCACTGTGCCTGGGGATGGGAAATAATTTCATCGGCCAGACCTGGGTCACAAGCTTACCATTGGAGCAAGGAATGGAGCCAGCTCTTCCTAAAAAAAGCATGAACAGAGAGAGAGTATGAAGAGGTTTGCCAAAAAAATTAAAAAAAGAGCAGAAGTCACATCAGGTATTTGAACAGAAAGAACTTAGTATAAAAAAAATTTCAAAATGAGATACAAAACTGCTAACTAGGAAACTAAAAGCATAAAAAGAGATTCTCAAAATAGCATGGAGGTGGCATCTGCAGGAAGGAGCAGTAAACTACTAGGTATGGGGCAAGAAGGGAAGTGGTTGGCATTATTAAAACCGAAGCTTGGAGGAGAGATCCTACAGAGCTAAAACTCAGACCTCTTGGGAGAGCAAGCTGCTCAGTTGATGCCAGTGACCGAGAAGGCCCAACAAGGTTGGTTCTGCAAGTGTTGGACAAATGATTCACTTGCCCCTGTGGGAAAGAGCCACTTCTGCTGGAGGAAAGAGCTTGGGCACTGCTCGCAAGAAGGACAAGCAGACATTAAGCCAATAGGAAGCAAACAGGAAGGAGCCGATTCCTTCCCCTCCTCCAGTCTCCCAGGCTCCCACCAATGCCCTCGATTTTCAGAGCCTACCCCAGAGCTGCTGGCAAAGGAGAAATGTGGTCTGCAGAGTCCCAGCTCCAGCATCACAAAGCAGGGTATACAAGGGTGGGTGTGGAGCTGAGAGACAGTAACTTAATAAAAGGGAGATCATCATACTTCAGTGCACATTGGTTGCTTCCTTCAAGATTAGCAGGCAGTAAATGTCCCAAAGAAATGGAAGTTTTGATGGCATTGAATAATGCATGGTGATCTGAATAAAGATCTCTCCCACCTTCAAAGTCCTTCATTAGGCAGAGCAGGCCAGAAATCAGAGGGGCTGTGCTAGGTGGGACTAAGAAGTTAAGCCATGGCGTCACCAAGGAAAGTATTTTGTTCATTTGTATTATCCTTTCAGGTATCTGGGCTACACACAGGTCAAGTTCTCCCTTTTCTGTCTAGGCTGTAGTAGTCAAAGTCTTGGTAATTACTGAGCCACGTTAATCAAAGTTTAGCTGAAACTTTCCCGATGACTAATCATAAACAACCTTGCCAGAGGAAGGAACTAGGGTGTTTGCACAAAATATTTGTCCTTTGGCAAAGGTAAGATTTCTTCTCTTGGTCAAAAATTTTCAACAACTTGGTCACTTGAGATTAATTCTTGAAGTCCTGAAGTTTCAGAAAACTTAAATTCTCTAGTTATTCTAATCATACTAGCATGATCACTTTGATCAAAGCAATTGTGTGCACGTGTGTGTCTATATAGGCCAAGTGGAAAATCCATATTCTGAGTAAACAATAAATATCAGTACATCACATAGAACTTGGTGAACTTTAGTAGAAGTTACTAAGCAATACGGCCCCTCTCTTTGCGCTAACAAATTGTGAAGGTCCAATTTTGAAAAAAAAAGGAATAAAGCTGAACAGCATTATTAACCATGAATCCATTTTTGGTTTATTTTTAGCAAAAAGCTGTCATCAAAACTAATTTCATGTCTATTAATAAATTGAGTAACAAATAACAATTGTTCCAAATAAGAATAGTACTTTTAGAGCAAACAGTATGGATATAGAAATCAGCCATTATAAGTGACTTTGAGCATGATAAAAGTTTTAAAAATACCTTAATGTATTTAAACTATGGGCTTTATAGGTTTCGAAATGCTTCCACATCTAAATGTTCATCCAACCTTCACAAGACCTGTGTGCAGTAGCCATGATTTATTTTCCAAACTTTGCAGATTCAAAACAAAACAAAACAAAACTGAGCTTCAGAGAAGCTTAAGCAGTTTGCGTTTAAGGTATAAATGGTGGAGCTGTTTATCTGAATCCCATGTTAGCCTTCTTTTCATGCTACTTCTTTAATTAACATCACGGTCAGATAAAATGTATAATAGTAAAGGATCATGCTTGGTTTTGACTCATTCATTCATCAAAACTGTACTGAATAATTACTATGGTACAATTTTCCCACATTTAAATAGCCCGTTATTTCCTACATATATATATAAGAAGTGGTAACATCTATCCTTTTAGATAGTACATCTGAAATGTAATTTACAAACACTTGGAAAGCAAGATTTGGAACTTGACAATAATAAGAACAACTGTTATCATCATCATTATAACACTACCCATGACATATATACTTTGTTTAGCTCCATTTGACAGAAGAGAAGTCTCCGGCAATTTTCCACAGTCCTTAACCCTTAAGTTGCAGAACGAGAATCAAACTGAGGTTTGTGTAATTCAGAGCTCAGACTCTTGCCTTCCCTTCCATGCAGAACTGCCCCAGTTATGAATGCCGGCCCGTCCCTTTCTCCTGGACCTGCCCAAGCACAGAATATCTAAATAAAGAGGGTGTGGCCACCTCCTAACTCACTGCAAATATATCCTCACCCGATAAAAGACATTAGCTTTAGCTTTCCTCCGCTGTATGATCTTGGTTAAGACCCTCTGCATTTTCTTCCTCTTTTAATAGGGAACAACGATAGAGCAGCTACCCCTGTGGCCATTTACCTCTGACTTACTTCCATTAGAGTCTGCTGCAGAAATGAAGGACCACTGACAAGGAAACTAGATCCTTTTCCCTTAATTTGTTTAATAGCCTAGAACAAACGATGGCATGAAAATTCCAGGTGTTACCTAATTAATATAGTATATAATATTTTTCATACTGTAGGCCTAAAAGCAGAAACAAGACTTCAATACTGTCATAAATACTAGTGTGTCTTTTTTGTTTTTTAACAAAATCCTGTGCACAATACAGGACTTTCCCAGAAAATCATTTAGCTGTTCTTACTAGTTTTTTGTCATCTCAGAACCTACCAGAGGCATTAAACCTTGTTATGGACTTAGACTTTCTTTTTTCTGCTTAAACTCAAACTTATTTTCAAGTTATAAAACTTAAAAGTGCCTGAAACCACAAAACTTCTTTTTTTTGGCACTCGTAACTGAAAAAGAGCTGAATTTCCCCCCAAGATTTTCATACGGAATTTGCTCTTAGGCTGATACTTGTTAACTGAAATACTTTCTTCTGATCAACTTTTAATTTCCTGAAAATTGGGGCTTATGTTCTGGTGAACTCACTAACAAGTCCTAATCTGGGATAATGAGCTAGATGGGTAAATGAGTAGATGGCTACCATTATAAGATTATAATGTACATAGATTTTCTTCCTCCTCATTAAGTTTAGATGTGATCATCTGAACATACAGAAGTATTCCTTTAATAATTGTGCTAAACTAGCAGTCTAAATTTATTTCAGGTAATATTCCTTTTAATAACAATGTCTATTAAAGACATCTGTCGAAAGTCTGTAATGCTTATTTCATGGATAGACAGAGTAAGAGTGTCCTTTAAGAATTCTGTTTTCAGTTTAATTGTTTATGGACTGTTAAAGAGAATCTTTTTGGGTATAACATTATTAGTTGGAATTTGACACAAATTGAAATCAGGCCCAAGAATTTACTTATCCATAATATTATGAAGGGCTTTTTAAAACATTAACAAGTTTTACTAAGCAAGAATATTAGTAAAATTTAATGTTTTGCCTAGCATTTCCAAGACCATTCCAAAGTTTCTAATCACCAGATTTCAAATTCAAGTGTTAGCCTGTCTCTCATACAATAAAGTTTTTAAAAATCAGAGATTTATAATATTAGTAGCTCAATATTTTAGCCGCAAGAGAAAAGGGGATATATATTCACTGAATTATTTGATTATAAATGTAAAAGAAAAAATCCCATCTGTCACGCACCCTTTGTTAGGACTGGAGGTGCCAGCCGAGCCATAGGGCTGGTGGCGAACAGTGAGGTGGAGGGGCCCAAGCCCAGGCTTGGCCTGGACGGAAGCCACCGTCCTTTCCCCATTGCCAAGTGGATATGAATCACCCTATCCAGTGGCCAGGCTTAGCACCCCTGTAGCTTCATTTGAAAACCTCAATGATCAAGATTAAAAAGAAAGCAATAAAACATATCAAATCTTGTACTCGTGCAGTTTGAAGAGCTCCCCATTCTCCAGGTCTGTGGCCTTGATGCTTCTTTTGGCATCGCTATTAGTGACATGAGGAATAATTCACCACTGTCAGGGAATTTGGCTGTTTCATCACCTACATAAGAGACCTGCATAACTCCATGGTGATTGCTGTCTGGATGAATTATGTGGCTCCTTCATGCACTTTTTGATTGAACCGTGATAACTCAGATAATGCATTATCCTGTGCCCCTTTCTGAGAGGAACCTGCTATTTTTTCTTACAGAGCAGTGAAAGAAAGACCTCATAGAGGCATGTAAAGTGACATCACCATGCCAATCCCAATTTATTACAATCAGCAAGAAGCAATTGCTTGGCCAGATTAAATATAATAACGGTAAATCTCAGTGACAATTCTTTCTATGCACAGAGCTGGTGCTAATTGGTCATCAAGCTCTTAGAAAAGAGTAGATGAAACAATACCCAAAATGTAGCTGATAAAATTTATTTCATAATCTCATATTTATATTTCTCAGTGGGAATTCACTGGCTTTGCCACTTATATATCCATTTACTCACTCATTCAACTCATATTGTTGCGTGCCGACTATGTGCCTGGGCTAAGCATTAGTGATTCTGCAGGAAACCACACACCATTGCTTTCCCACGGCTTACACTCTGTTGGGAAGATAGAATTTAAATATTTGTAAGCACGATGGATATTAGAAAGAAGCCGAGCAGGATACATTGGAAGCTTGTCAGAGGAGAACCTAACCTAGTCAGAGGGGTCAGGAAGCCTTCCTAAAAGAAATGATGCTTAAACTGACACCTAAAGGAGTAGGGAAAGGGGTGGGGCAAGTGCCTTCAGGCAGAGGAAACAGCAGGGACCAGTACCTCAGCAGGCGGGAAAATGCAGGGCAAATGTGAGAAACTGAGGCAAGCCCACAATGGCCAAGGCATGACTGGGAGGGGGAAATTGGTGCAAGATGAAGCCCACAGACAGTCCAAGGAAGAAATGAGCATTATATGGGGAAATAGTATATACGCTCTCCCTTTCCTGTATTTAAGTCAAGGCCTCAAATGAACAAAAACCCAAGAAATAAAAGAAGAGCTATATCAATATATTGAGATATATAGATATAGATATAGATATAGATATAGATATAGATATAGATATAGATATAGATATAGATATAGATATGGTAGAAGCATGGAGACCCTTAAAAATTTTTATTATGAAATATATCATATATACTGAGGAATAGGGATATACATATAGTTTAAACAACTGTATTCCTATTTAAGCTATTCTTTTTTTTTTTTTTTTTAAGATTTTTTTTTTTTAATTTTAATTCCCCTCCCCTCCCCTGGTTGTCTGTTTTCTGTGTCTTTTTGCTGCGTCTTGTTTCTTTGTCCGCTTCTGTTGTCGTCAGCGGCACGGGAAGTGTGGGCGGCGCCATTCCTCGGCAGGCTGCTCCCTCCTTCGCGCTGGGTGGCTCTCCTTATGGGGTGCACTCCTTGCGCGTGGGGCTCCCCTACGCGGGGGACACCCCTGTGTGGCACGGCACTCCTCGCGCGCATCAGCACTGCGCATGGGCCAGCTCCACACGGGTCAAGGAGGCCCGGGGCTTGAACCGCGGACCTCCCATGTGGTAGACGGACGCCCTAACCACTGGGCCAAAGTCCGTTTCCCTTTAAGCTATTCTTAAACAGTTGTTATCTAAACTATTTATATAAGAATAATGAAGTGATCATACTTGCACCCACCACCCAGCTTAAGAAATACATCACCACTACTTTAAGGTACCCTTTATGCTCTCCTCAACATATTCCCTCTCCCTCACTTTTTGTAATTTTACCCCTTAAGTGCATATCACTAAGCAGGACTATGTGGTTGTGCATGTTTCCTGAATTTTATATAAATGCAATTACATTCTATATATTCCTTTGAGACTTCCTTTTTTGTACAAAACATGTTGTGATTCATTCTTGTTGATGTATAGACATTTCCTTTTTGGGGTAGTAGAATAGAAATTAAATTCAAAACTAAGCCTCACTTATTCATAGCAAGAGAGGCAAAATAGTATGAATTTGCAAAATTCTGAGGCAATCCCCAAATTTCAGTTAATTCATTAGTATCTCTGCCCTTCACCCACCTCTATACCAGAATTATTGCCAAGTATCCATGAAGCCTATAATAAACCATAAATCTGCAAAATAACACGATATCTGCAAAAGACTTTGTCCTTTATGTCATGCAAGCACATCATTACATTTAGTCTTTGCTGCCATATAAGGTTGGTATGCCCCTAAATTCCAGTTTGACAAGTGAGGGAATTAAGGTTTAGAGAGATTAGGTGACTTTGCTAGGGGCTCCCCTGGGTGGTAGAGGGGTGCAAAAGCCAATGCTTTTCCCTCTGTGCTGCATTGCCAAGTACTGGATAATGGGGAATGACAAAGGAAAGGGACAAAAGGCTTGAATTATTAGAAAACTTTGTGAACAGTTTTCCCCAATATTTCATCATCCTACCTTAACCTCTAGGTGTGAGTTCAAATGCAAACATATTCTGATTTAACCCCCCAAGACTTAAATTCATTCTTGCTTCTGGCCTCCTAAGACTTTAGAGAGGAGAGTGGATGTAGCTCAGTGGAGCACCTATTTCCCATGTATGAAGTCCTGGGTTCAATACCCAAGGCCTCCTGGAAAAAAAAAAAAAGAGACTTTAGAGAAAGGTAACATCACAAATTGCTGCACTGGCCATGTGAAAATCTAAGGTCAGAACCTACTTTCCATAACTTTATAGAGCAGAGGTATTTTTAGTAATGAGATGACGTTCCCACAAATACTTTATATTTTAAAGTTTTCAAAATAGCTTTCACATTCTTATTTTCATTTAATTCTTACAACGCAGGAGCTTTCACAGGTTGTCTTTCCTTTATGATGAACCCGGACTTGGTGGGAATTAAATGACTTTTCAGGGAGTCAAGGTTGTCAGGAGAAAAACATACATGGGAACAGAGCTCTTACTCCGGGTCTTTCATTGTTCTAACATGTTCAGTCTACGTTCTAGAGTATTTTTCAGTTCTGGTACTGTCTGAGAGTATGGTCAGATTGGCTCTGAGGTCCTGAATTTCTGAGGACTCCTGAGCTCCCCCTTGAGTTGGTCCCAGAACAGAAACAGTTTGTGGGGGGCTCCCCCAGCTGGTTCGGCAGACCTGGGCTATGTCACAACTGGACCAGCTTTAGGGGCCTTGGAGATGATGTGAAACATTAAATTGAAGGAGTGGTGTCCAACTTCAGGCCTACCGTTATTATGTCATCTGCATGTTTGTTATCACCATCCAACTCCACATCCTATGTTTTGAAATATTTTTTATCTACGAAGCAAACCACATTTTAAATAATACGTCTTATGGCCTTATCTTGTATAATTGCATGCCCTGTTAAGTTTTAATATTGAAGTAGCTCATGGGCCTCTATAATACCTCCAAGGACTGTTAAGTGTCCATGGCATAGGTCCCTGAGAACCACAGCGTACACTGGGCATTTGAAGAATTTGGATTCACTGCTTGAATTACTCCAGAGAGACCCTGAGGGCCCCTGACCTATACTGATTTGTAATTTAGCTGAGACAAATTTGATTAAAGTGAGCTGCAAGGTTGGAGAGTATATACCCAGATACTTTTGCTGCTGGATAACCTAGTTACCTGCTCATGATCTGAGGCTTGTTGCTGGTGCATTGTTCTGTCTCATTCTCAAGTGCAATTTATGGGAGATACTAAAGTGGAGATGCTATTTGAAGTTTACAAAGGCCCTGGGGATCTTTCTCAAATGCCAGGAGTCTGCCGTAGCCATCCACAACATTCTCTATTAGGTTGAACGAAAAGTCAGGATACAACATAAAATGTATGGACGTGTGTGTGTGCATATCCATATGAGTATGTATATCTATATTCACACATATATACACATACGTGTACATATATATGAATGGCATGTGAAAAAAGATTGCAATAAGCCACTGAAGTATGAAAGAAATTATATTTAGGTGGTTCAAGTAGAGCAGTGGTTCTCAACTGGGGTGATTTTGTCCGCAGGAGACTTTTGGCAATATCTGGAGACATTTTTGATTGTTGCAACTGGAGGGGGTGCTACTGCGTCTGATGGACAGAGGCCAGAGATGCTGCTAAACATCCTACATTGCACAGGACAGCCCCCGCAACAAAGAATCATCCAACCCAAAATGGCAGTAGTGACAAGAGTGAGAAACCCAGAATCAGAGTGGGACTTTGCTATTGTTCCAAAATTTTATGTAATTTCCATAATATATACATTATCACATACTATTAGTTTAGGTTTTTCTTTTTTCTCCAGTAAGCTTTTTATCCTAAAGCCAAACCATTCTCTTCTTTACTCTCTAGGAAATTTCCTTTGTGATATAATTCGTGCCCTCAGCTTTCAACAAGGGCTGATAAAGCAAGATCCAAATGTGAACCCTCTGCATTTTTGGTAACACCACAGTAAATCTTCTTCATTCCTGTGCCTTGTCTTTCCAAGAATGACTCTTTAATATGCTCAGTTCCTCCCCCACCCCAGCCTTCACCCCACACTCACTGCTCCTCGAAAGGCGGCATTGGTGTCTGGGAGAAAGACCTGTGTGCCCACTCAAGTATGAATGAAGCCAGTTCTTTGCCAGTTAGGGTGAAGGAAGAGTATGCTTTCTGTTCCATCCACACAGGTCCACAAGAAAGTCAACACCATGAAAGCAAGGACTCTTGTCCTGTCTGTTTGCCACTGTATCATCTGTACCTCGAGAGGGCCTGGCACATAGAAAGCACTCATGAGCATTTGCTGAATAAATGAAAGGATAAATAAATACATATGTTTTTCTATCCCCCTTCCCCTTGGATGAAATAAAAAATCTCTCTGGCCTGTTTCATCTGTTTCTCCTAGTCTTTGCTTCTCACTGGACACCCAATTGCATCTCCTATAATTATGCCCCATGATTTTATTTTCCCATGCATCTTTCCATTCTATTTAATTCTCCCGGTTCTCCTCAGTTCTAGTCCCCTTGTTTGTCTCTTATCTTCTATGACAAATCTTCAGCTTGTTAGGCTCCTTGGCGTCCAGATACTCTTCCTTCCATTGGACTCTTTTATTTTGCTTTAAAGATATTCAATAAGCTAATATATAAATGAATGCATCAGAGAGTGACCTGCACAAATGTTATTTTACCCTCTGATTTACAAAGTATTCCAAGGAGCATTTGTTGGGAAAATATAGCTCTGGACTCCTTCTCCCGTGACTGGATAATCTTTTTTCTACAGGACAAGACAGACTGAGCCAGGCAACTCAGAGCAGTAGTAATGCTTCCAATTCCCTACAAAGGCAGGTGTTTCACATCCCATGCATGGTTTCCTGTCCCTGATGGGTGCTGGCCTACTTCTCTTTTGGGCAGAATCCCTGACTTCTGTCCTTTGTGCCTGGCCTGGCCTCTACAGAGCAGGGTTTAGTCATTTCTTAAGTTGTCCTCTCATTTTTTATGGCCCTTAGTTTCCCACTACTAAAACAAATAGCATAAAATGGATGGCCTTAAAGAACAGAAATTTATTGGCTCAAGTTTTGAGCCTAGGAGAAGTCTACAACTGAGGTGTCAACAAGGTGATACTTTTCCCTGAAGACTATGGCATTCTGCGACTGGCCGTGGGTTATCCTTGAGTTGTTAGCTTTTCTGTCACACAGCAATGCATAAGGTGATGACTTTGTCTTTCTCTCCAGCTTCTTCCCATGACTTTCTCTCTCTCTGTCTGACTGTCATTCTGTTTATACATGACTCCTATAATCCAGATTACAGATTACTCCTGTAATCCTATAATCCCAACCTGATTCAGTTGGCCACACCTTAACTAAATTAACATCCTAAAAAGGTCCTATTTACAATGGGTCCACACCCACAGGATGGAATAAGATTAAGAATATCGTTTTTTCTAGAGTACATAATTCAACCTACCACAGGCCTCCTTCCCCAAGTCCTTCTGTTTTGTATGGACTAAGGCCAGATGGCTGCTAGCTACCCTGTGTTTTAACATCTGCAGAGTATATTACTTAGGACCTACAAACTCAACTCAAATTCCTTTGAGCAAAAAAAAGGGAAATTTGTGGAAAGGCTATTGTAGAAACCCTTAACAGTCATGGAAGGGATCCCAGGAAAATCATGTTTCCTGACCTAGAGTACTGCAGAGTTTCTATCTCTCCTCTCCATTTCTTCAGACACATCTGTGGCATTTCCCCTCTGATGCAACTGTACCCTCCGATCTTTGGCCCATAGAGCACAAAATATTGTGGAGAATGTTACCAGTTAAGTTTCAGCCACCTAGAGCATGGCTAGCCCAGTTCCTGGTCAGTCTCAAGTCAAAATTATTATGGGGAAACGGACTTTGGCCCAGTGGTTAGGGTGTCCGTCTACCACATGCGAGGTCCGCGGTTCAAGCCCCGGGCCTCCTTGACCCGTGTGGAGCTGGCCCATGCGCAGTGCTGATGTGCGCAAGGAGTGCCGTGCCACATGGGGGTGTCCCCCGCGTAGGGGAGCCTCACACGCAAGGAGTGCGCCCATAAGGAGAGCCGCCCAGCGCGAAAGAAAGTGCAGCCTGCCCAGGAATGGCGATGCCCACACTTCCCGTGCCGCTGACGACAACAGAAGCGGACAAAGAAACAAGACGCAGCAAAAAGACACAGAGAACAGACAACCGGGGGAGGAGGGGGAATTAAATAAATAAATAAATCTTTAAAAAAAAATTATTATGGGCAACGTGAGATGCTCAAAGGCGCAGTTTCCCCTGCCCAGAATCTTGCAACAACTATCAAAAACTCCTCAAAACTCCAGAAAACTATTAAATAGTTGCAGTAACTGGGAAAGTGCTGAATCAAGAAAATCACAGATTTAAAAAATGGTAAAATGGTAGGAGAAGATCTTGTTGTCCTTGCTGGCCCCATACACTCCCAGGTGTGGAGAGAAGCCAGACTGCACACCCATTGTGGGTCCCTGCCCCTGTTTTGGAGGGTGCAGAGTAACTCCTATGCACAGACAGGAGTGCCAATCTATTGGGCGGGCGGCAGCCTCAAGCACTGAACAAGGAAACTTGCCTCTGGCTTGCCCTCCCAGAACTGGCCTAGTAGGAAGAAACACTAAAGCAGCCTGAGAAAGAATTCAGTCAAAATGGCTTGGGGCAAAGGATTACCTACTTTAAGTCACAAGGAAGAGCACTCAGAAGTTGGAGGAAGTCTGTTTCTAGGGAGTTGAGAGATTCAAATTCCTGTAATGGGGTAATTCCTAAAGCCACCAGCAAACACAAGCCTAGGACAAGACTCAGCCTCACAAAAGACAGAGAAGACCCTGCATGTCACTTTTCACATTCTTGACAGGAGGGCTAAACTCTGAAGGAGAGCATTAACCAACAGAGCCAATCTATAAAGAATGAAAGTTGATTTTTTCATTGGTTTGTTTTGTTAGCTCCCACACAAGAAAAACTGTTTTATCACTAGCTGGATACAAACTTAAGAACAGACAGCTCAGGCACTAAATCCCAGAATTAGCACTTTAAAATATTTAAAAGTTCAGTGTACAACAAAATATTACAAGACAAAGAAACAGGAAATAGTGGCCCATCCAAAGGAACAAGATAACCCATCAATGAGGAAAACCAGACTTTGGACATCCTGAACAAAGACTTTTAAAAAATGATCTCATTGTGCTCAAGGAGTCAAAGGAAACCATGAAGAAAGAACTAAAGAATGTCAGGGAAACAATGAATTAACAATAGAAGAATGACATTAAAGAGATAGCAATTTTAAAAAGGAACCAAATACAAACACTAGACTTGATGACCACAATAACTGACATGAAAATTTCCCTAGAGAGATTGAACAGCAGAATGGTATAACAAAGAATCAGTGAATTTGAAGACAAAACAATTGAAATCCTCCAGGCTGAAGAGCAGAAAGAGAAAAGAATGAAGGAAAGGCTATAGCACCATCAGGTGTACCAAAATGCATGTTAGGGGAGAGGAAAGAGAGAAAGGGACAGAGGAACCTAAATAAATAATGGCTCAAAATTTCCCAAAGTTACCAGAAGATATGGATATACATATCTAAGATGTACAACTAACTACAAGCAGAATAAACTCAAATCAACCCACCCCACACCATGTTATAATCAAACTGTCAAAAATGCCAAAACTAAAGAGAATTCTAAAAGCCGCAGCAGAGAATTAATGTGTCAAATAGAAGGTAGCCTCAATAAGATTAAATTCTGATTTCTCACTGGAAACCAAAAAGGCAAGAAGGTAGTGCAAAGACATATTTAAGTGTTGACAACAAATAATTGTCAAGCAAGTATTCTCTATCCAGCAAAACTGACTTTCAAAAGTAAGGGTGTAATTAAGATATTCCCAGATAAACAAAAACTAAGGTAATTTGTCACGACTAGACTGGCCCTACAAGAAATGTTAAGAAGAAATCTGTAGGTTGAAAGGATAGGACTCTAGCAATTGACTGAAGCCATATGAAGAAATAAAGATCTCTGGTAAAGATAATGACAAGGGTAAATATAGACACCAGTATTAATATATTTTTATTTGAAACTTCATTATTTTTTTAAAGATTTATTTTATTTATTTCTCTCCCCTTCCCTCCCCACCACAGTTGTCTGTTCTCTGTGTCCATTTGCTGCATGTTCTTCTTTTTGTCCACTTCTGTTGTTGTCAGTGGCATGGGAATCTGTGTTTCTTTTTGTTGCATCATCTTGCTGCGTCAACTCTCTGTGTGTACAGCACCATTCTTGAACAGGCTGCACTTTCTTTTGCACTGGGTGGCTCTCCTTATGGGGCGCACTCCTTGCAAGTGGGGCTCCCCTACGCGGGGGGCACCCCCGAGTGGCACAGCACTCCTTGCACATATCAGCACTGCACATGGGCCAGCTCCACACGGGTCAAGGAGGCCCAGGGTTTGAACCATGGACCTCCCATGTGGTAGATGGACGCCCTAACCACTGGGCCAAGTCCGCTTCCCTGAAACTTCATTATTTACTTCTTGTAGGATCTAAAAGGTAAATTCACAGAACATAATGATGAATCAATGGTTTTGGACTTACAAAGTATCAACAGGTGATTTGTGACAAAAACTACATAATGGTAGGGGAATGGAGGGGTATAGGAACATTGTTATAAATTTAAAATATTAAAGTCCCATGGTAACCACAAAGAAACCATCAAGAAAATATGCAAACTTATAAAGATAGAAAGTACTAGTTACCAGGAGTAGGGGCAGGGACAAAGGAGAGTTAATGCAAAATGAGTGTAGAGCTACTGTTTGGGGTAAGAGAAAGTTATAATAATGAATAGTGGTAAGGATACTGTAACATTGTGAATGTGATTAATCCCACTGAATGGTATGTTTGGGAGGTGTTAGTTTGAGAAGAGTAATGCTGTATACATGTTTCCTCAATTTAACAAAAAAGAGAGAAACTAAAGAGAAAATTATAATTAAATACAACCCATGATACTGGATAAGCTCTAAGCATGGAGGAAATAAGGCTCAAAAGGACATTATTGGAACATTTTAAAATTTGGAATATAGAATTTAAACTTTATATCCATGCTAAATTTCTTGAACTTGATAACTACACTTGAGGTCCTTATTCATAGGAAATGTACATGGAAGTATTGTTTTCAAGAAGTATGATGTATATGATCAGCTTTCAAATGTTCAGTAGATAGGTAGGTAGGTAGATAGATAGATAGATAGATAGATAGATAGATAGATAGATAGATAGACAGACACACAGACACACAGACAGTCAGATTGAATGAAATGGCAAAAGTGGCAAAATGTTGAAAATTGTCGGAGCTGGGTATCTAGGGGGGATGAGGAGATGTTGGAGCTCTCTGTATGACTTTGTATTATTTTTTTGCAATTTTGCTGTTTATTATTTTAAGTGATGATGGGGAAAATGCACCTAAAACATACATCTATGGGATATGAATTTACTTGTTTTGTCATAAGTATGTTTTCTCAATAGATAAAGGCCTATACACAGTAGCTAACAAAATATTAAACTTCCATTCTGGGGAAGTCCTGCTGCTTTCTCAAATAAAATGGCAAAAATCTCTGGAGTATATAAGCCAGGCCTAGCAAAAGGAAACAAGCCAATATCCCAAGCCCTTGATCTTAATGCTTGTACTTATGAACCTTACACCTATGAAAATGAAATTTAACCTAATTATAATTAATGCCTAAGACTTGTGTCCTGAAAATCTCCTTGTTACTCAAATATGGCCCCTCTCTAAGCCAAACTCAGCAAATGAACTCACTACCTCCCTCTCCCAACCCCAATGTGGGACATGACTCCCAGAAATGAGCCTTCCTGGCACTGAGGGATTATTACCAGGCACTAACAAGCAATGCATTTGGAAAAAGACCTTTACCAAAAGGGGGGGGGGGGGGGATTAAATTAAAAGAAGAGTTTTTATGGCTAAGAGATTTCAAAGTTGAGTCTAGAGGTCATTCAGAGATTATACTCATACAGGTCTCAGACAGATTTCACTAACTGCCACATTAAACAAAACCTCAAACAAAAGTGCTCCTGAGGGCTCTAGGGATATCTAGACACCAGAGGCAAGCCACACTGTGTCATGAAATCAGCACCCCTTTAGCAGGGCCTATTTGAGACTATATGATCATCTATTTCCTCTAATATAACATAGTTATGCGCATTATTATTTCCCTGCTCAAGATTCTTCTACTCCTTTTATTTAACCTATATGTTTCAATATACCCATTAAATATATCTCTCAGAGACTTAAATCTTTAGATTGTTCATATGCTGGTTGAATCCCAGCATAGTTGTGGCCAATTCCTCCTCTCCAGTTCTTTGGGCTTGTCCTAGACAACTGAAAAAATTATGATAATGGACAGTCCCATCCCAAAAAACAAGGAGCATCTACAACTGCTAGTTATACAATTCCTTCCATCTACCCTATGATATTTAATTCCCTTCTCTGCCTGAAGAAGTCGGAGCAGACATCATCCTAAATCCTTGAAGAATGAGGAGAGAACAAACATAAGTGGAGGGAGTGTAACCACAAACCAAAATCAATTTATTGTTATTGTAGTTATTATCTTGTGTTAATGGAAGAACTTGTAACATTGATATAAAGATAGTCATTGTCACAAGTTTAAAAGGGATGGGGAGGGATGAGTAAGTGGGACATAGGGTATTTTTAGGGCAGAGAAATTTTTCTGCATGATACTGTAAGGGTAAATACATGACATTATGCCTTTGCCAAAACCTATAAAACTATACAGCATAATGTGTAAACCATAATGTAAACTATAGACTTAAATTATTAACAATGCTTCAATATTGATTCATCAATTGTAACAAATATACTGCACTAATATAAGAAGATGAAAATAGGGGAGACTATGTGTATGGGTGTATGGAATGGTTATATGGGAATTCCCTATAGTTTCAAGGTAATTTTTCTATAAATTTAAAATTTCTTTAAAAATAAAGATTATTACAAAAAATTTTTTAAAGAATAAAAATCTCAATTCAGGGGCCCATCCTTACAACTGGAGTTTCTAAAAAAAGACCAAACTAAACCCAAAGCAAGCAGAAGGAAAGATAAAAATTAGAGCAGAGAAAAATTAGATATAGAGAATAAAAACAATAGAGAGAATCAACAAACTAAAAGTTTGTTCTTTGAAAAGTCCAATAAAATCAACAAAACTTTAGCTATGCTAACAAAGAAAAACATAAAGAGGACATAAATAATAAAATCAGAAATAAGAGGGGAGACATTACTACTGATCCCACAGAAATAAAAAGGATTATAAGAGGATACTATGAACAGCTGTATGCCAAAAATTAGATAGCCTAGATGAAATGTACAAGTTCTTAGAAATAAACTACCTATACTGACTGAAGAAGAAATAGAAGATATCACCAAACCAATAACTAATAAAGATATTGAATCAATAACCAAAAATCTCCCAACAAAGAAAAATCCAGGCCCAGATGGCTTCATAGATGGTGAATTTTGCCAAACAGTCTGTGAAGAATTCACACCAATCTTGCTCAAACTCTTCCAAAAAAATTGAAAAGGAGGGAACACTTCCTAACTCATTCCCTGAAGCCAACATCACCTTAACACCAAAGCCAGATATGATAAGAAAAAAAAAATTACAGACTAATATCCCTTATGTATATAGATGCAAAAATCCTCAACAAAATACTAGCAAACAGAATCCAACAGAAAAAAATAAAAGAACTATATACCACGATCAAGTGGGATTTATCTCAGATATGCAATGGTGGTTCAATATAAGAAAATCAATAAAAGTAATACATCACATTAACAGAACAAGGGGGAAAAACACAAGATCCTCTCAACTGGACTGATGCAGAAAAGGAATTTGACAAAATCCAGCCTCCCTTCTTCACAAAAACACTTAGAAAACTGGATATAGAAAGAAGCTACCCCAACATGATAAATGGCATATATGAAAAACCCACAGCTAACATTATACTCAATAGTAAAAGACTGAGAGCTTTCCCTCTAAGATCAGAAACAAGACAATGCCGCTCACTGTCCCTCTGTTACTCAACACTGTACTAGAACTTCTAGGTAGAGCCATTAGGAAACAATAAGAAATAAAAGGCATCCAAACTGGAAAGGAAGAAGTAAAACTTTCCCTATTGCAGATAGCATGACTCTTTATACAGAAAATCCTGAAAAAAAATCTACAAAAAAATTTTTGGAATTAAACAAGAAATTTTCAAAGTGGTGGGGTACAAGAGCAACACCAAAAAAAATCAGCGGTGTTTCTATACACTAGTAATTAACAACCTGAAGAAGAAATTAAGAAAAAAATTCCATTAACAATGGCAACTAAAAGAATCAAATATCTAGGAATAAATCCAACCAAGATGTAAAGAACTTAAAGACAGAGAACTAAAAAATATTGCTAAAAGAAACTAAAGAATACCTATATAAATGAAAGGACATTCTGTGTCCATGCATTGAAAGACTAAATATTAAGATGTCAATTCTAACCAAAGCAATTTACAGATTCAATGCAATCCCAATCAAAACTCCAACAGCCTTCTTTGCAAAAATGGAAAACCTAATCGTCAAGTTTATATGGTAGGGTAAGAGTCCACAAATAATCAAAACAATCATGAAAAAGAACAACTAAGTTCTAGGACTTGCCCTTCCTGATTTTAAAACTTATTACAAAGCTACAGAAATTAAAAGAACAAGATTCTGGCCCAAGGGCAGACATATAGACCAATGGAATCAAATTTAGAGTTCAGAAATAAACCCTCATATCTATGGCCAATTGAAAAGAGTGCCAAGTCCACTCAATGGAGAAAGAATAGTCTCCTCATTAAATGGTATGGAGAAACCTGGATATTCTGTGCAAATGAATGAAGATGGACTCCTACCTCATTCTCTATGCAAAAACTAACCTAAAATGAATAAAAAACTTAAATATAAGGACCCAAACTATAAAACTCCTAAAAGAAAATATAGGGATGTATCTTCAGGGCTTTATATCAGGCAATGGTTTCTTAAACTTCACAACAAAAGGACAAGAAACAAAAGGAAAAAAAATAGATAAATGGCACCTCATCAAAATTTAAAACTTCTGTGCATCAAAGTGCATTGTGAAAGTAAAAAGGCAACCTAAAGAATGGGAGAAAATATTTGGGAGCCACATATCTGATAAGGATTTAATATCCAAAATATATAAAGAAATCCTACAACTCAACATCAAAAAGGCAAATAATCCAATTTTAAAACAGGCAAAAGAATTGAATAGACATTTCTCCAAATAAGATAAACAAATAGCTAAAAAGCACATGAAAATATGCTCAGCAGCATTAGACATTAGAGAAATGCAAATGAAAACCCCAAAGAGACACTATTTCACACCCACTGTAATGGCTATTATTTTAAAATAAATAAAACAGAAAATAAGTATTAGAGAGGATGTGGTGGAATTGGAATACTCGTTCATTGTTAGTGGGAATATAAAATGGTGTAGCTGCTGTGGAAAACAGTTGGGCAGTGCCTCAGAAAGTGAAGCATAGTTGACTCTAGGCCCCCGCTGCTGCTTTCTGGATCCACCACTCTGTTCCTGTGGAGATTCACTCTTTCCCAGGGTGGCAGACATACCCCAATGTGCCACACCGTTATAGAAACCCCTTCCCTAGAGTGCTGGCAGAGCTTCTGACTTGCTTCCAGCCAATAGAATATGGAAAAGGTGAAGGGATTTTGCAGATATAATTAAGTTCCCAAATAGGTTGACTTTGAGTTAATCCAAGTTCTGCCTTAATCAGGTGAAAACCCTTAAAGAAGGGCCAAGTTCCTCCCTGAGGTTAGAGAGGTTCTCAGCTAACCTTGAAGAAGTAAGCTGCCATGTTCCAAGAGAGCCTGGGTGAGGACCACATGGCAGGGAACTGTGGGGGGCCTCTGGGAGCCAGTAAAAAAGTGGGGACCAAAGGCCTATCATCTCAAGAAATTGTAATTGTATTAACAACCACGTGAGCTTGGAAGAGGACCTTGAGATCCTCCTGTATGTAGCACAGGTTGGACTCTGACAGACAGGAAACCACACCTCTCAGATGTCTGTCTACAGGGAGCATAACAGGACCAATGGCCCCAATTGCTGCCCTGCCATATCCACCGCCCTGTTTGCACAAAGTCACATTTGCTGTGGGCTGATCTCAGCCTATGCCTGGCCCAGGGGGTTGCTAATGAAAGCCTATTCCTGCAATTGTGGGATTCCTCTGACAGGAGACCTTGACTGAAGACGTCTCACAGACTTGGTCAAGACCTTCTCTGCTGTTCTAGATTGTTCCTACCCAAATCTCCTTCCTTTCCTCTCCCATTCACAAATGTCAGAGCTTCACTGCAGCCTGGAGGATTCCCTCATCTTCACTTGCGTTCTCTCCCTTTATCTTTCATAGGCAGTTCTTCCAGTATATCTCTTGCCTGTCTAATTTCATCTAGTCATCTGCTTCTCAGAACACCCGAAACAAAATATTCCTTAAAATATATAGGATGCTGTGGTGGAGAATAATGTATTGGTTGGGGGTGGGGAAAGAACTACTTTATGTAGGGCATTGAAAGATACATTGGTGAGATCTGAACCTAGGATCTAAGAAAGTAACTGTTTAGTTGGGATGTAAAGGAAGGGGAAGTGTGCAATGGGCCAGGGGCATTGCAATCTGATATGGGGAAAGCTAGAAAAGCTGGGGTGTAGTAGAAAAGGGAAAGTGGTAAGAATAAGAGAGGCAAGTAAAGATCAGATCCTGTGAGATTTTGTTGATCGTCTTGATAAAATGAGAAAGACATGTTAGTAGAAATAAGGGGAAGACAATACTATGAGTACAAATAATGCAGTATTTCAGAGTCCACAGTTTTGTGTGGCAACTCCTACCATTACTAATTTATTCATTTACCACTGTTCATTCATGTCAAAGTTTTAATTTCACAAAGCATAAACCTGCTTGTCCTTCAGATCAGGCCCACGAGACGAGGGCTTGTTTGTGGCAGATCATGAACTTCAAGGGTCTGGAAGTCAATCTTTTAGATCTACTCTGCACAGATGAGGTCAGGGTGTCAAAGACTGACTGACATTAACCCACTCAACAGGGGCTCATATCGACACCAAAATGATACATACAAAGGTCAAAGTGTTGGTTGGTAAGAGTATCCTTGCTCTATAAAAAAATATACCCTTGGAGTTAAAATTTAATGCCAGAATTGTTTTTATGAGCATCCATCTCCTGACTTATGAAGCCGTACCTCATTTTTCCCCTAAAAGCCCCAATTCTAGGCCACACGGATCACATCCACACTTCTGTAAACACATTCTTTCTTCAGACAGTGCACAATACAATTGATTAGATAAAAATTTTCTTGGTTATCATCTCATACCACCATGCTTCCCACAGGTGGCCCTCTAGATTATTGTGAATGAGTTTACGATGTTCCTATATGTGACAGCTTGATATTATTTATGAATTCCAAAAAGAAATATAGATTATGTTTGTAAACTTGTCTGTTCTTCTGGCATGATAACCCTTTGTATTAGATTCATTTGAGATATCTAATTAAATTATGTTACAATTAGGGCTTTGATCAAACCACGTCATTAGTGTGACACAGCATCAAGTCCCAACACCCTTGGGCTGATAAAGCAGTCTCACATGGAAGTAGACACACAGAAGCAGAAACACAGGAAGAGAGAGTGCTCCATAGACATAGCTCCAGAAAGAGAGGTGAGCCTGATAGCCTATGACTGACCTTGTGGAGAGAACAGAACAGCTAAGGCTGGAAAGAAAGAAGCCCTGGGAAGAGTGGCAAACCTTAAGCCAGCCTACAGCTGAGATTGGAAGAAGGTTGGACCACAGAGCCTTAAGAGGAAGGAGGAAGACTGAACTCTCACAGAGATCACCCACCATCTTGCATCAACATGTGACAACAGACTTTGGGGAGAAACTACCTCTTACGGTACTTTGAGTTGGACTCTTTAGGGCCTAGTAATTGTAAGCTTCTATCCTTTAATAAAAGTCAACAGAGTTCTGGTACCTTGCATTAGCACCCCTGAACTGAATAATACAGAATTTGGTACCAGTCGGGTAGTGCTTTTGCAAGTACCAAAATGCTGGAACAGTTTTACAAATGGGTAAGGGGTAGTTTTTGGAAAAATTGTGAGATGTTTGATGGAAAAAAGCCTAGATTGCTTTGAAAGACTGGTGATAGGAATATGGACACTAAAGAGACTTTTTATGATGACTTAGAAGTAAATGATGAAACTATTATTGGAAACTGGAGGAAAGGCAATCTGTGTTTTAAAGTTGCAGAGAACTTAGCAAGATTAACTACTGATGTTTTGTGGAAGGCAGAATTTGGAAATGGTGAACTTGGGCATTTAGCTGAAGAACTTTCCAAAGTAAATCCAGAGAATGTGGCTTTTCCTTGCAGCTTATAGTAAAATGCCAGACAAGAGAAATAAGCTGAGAACTTGAATTGTTGGGCACAAAGAAAACAGAAACTGATTCTGAAAATTCCAAGCCTCTGGAAATCAAGCCCCCAGATGATAGTGCCCCATTTGAGACCTTAACTAAACTTGGAACTTGTAATCAGGATTGAAAATGCAGTTATCTAGGACGGACTTGTGGAAAGTCTTACTGTCTGATGGCTTGGATCCCTGCTTCTTGTATGCTAAACCAACAAGCTTTTTACAAGAGTTATATGAACAAAATCACTGTCAGCCTGGACTGAAAGGGACATGGAAGGGAGAGATGGAAGGGGAAATAGCTTTAAGAGGAAAACCATGGAAGCTGAGATCTAGAATTAAGACATCTCCTTGGGCCAAGAGAGGAACTCCACCCATGTGTACAGAGAGGGTGAGTTTGCCCCAGCAGTTGAAGAGGATGGATGATCCAGCCTGCTCTTTAGGGAGAATTTTGCCACCTCAGTCTACTGAGAGGGTGGAGCATATTCCCCAAGGGTTGGGGAGAGTAAGTCCTACACTTCATAGTTTGAGAGGGTGGGCCTGTCCCCCCATAGATTAGGGAAGGCCAGGTCACCAACTCACTGTGCTGAGAGGTTTGGGCCTCTAGGCCAGAGATTAGGAAGAATGTTGCCTCCCCCTCCCTGTACTAAGGGGTTGAGACTCTACTCCAAAGATAGGGTAAATTTTGGCCATCACCCCAACACTCATCGAGGGTGAGGTCTGGAGCTTGGTTGCTACCCAGATGCTTGATGAGGGTGGAACCAAGAAAATGGCCATTGGGCAAGCCTGTGGAAAGGCTGGGTCCCCATGTGGCCCCAGAAGAAACCATCTTCTTGAGAATGACCCTCAGTCTTTGAAATCCAATGAAGTATGCCTGCAGGTTTATGGAACTGAAGGGGACCCTTGACTTATGTTCCTCCCCCCCAATTTCTCTTTATGGTAATGCAAATAATTATCCTTTGTCTGTCCCTTTGTATATTGGAAGCAGATAAATTGTTTTGTAAGTTCCAGAGGTCTACAAAGACATGGGTCTTTGCCCGAAGAAAATCTGTATTTCTTTAAACTGATTGTGATATGATTTTGAACTTAGCACTGTTACTGATTTAGGGTATTTTGTTGTTTTTTTTTTAATATTGTAATGTCTTTTTGGAATTCAGAGGGTGGAGTATGCATTCTGGTATTATGTTTTCAATAATGACTATAAATCACAATAACTAGTAATAGTGAATAATAATTATAATCATTATTATAGCTGTCAAATGATGCTTCCTTACTATTGGCTAAGCTCTTTACATAAATTATTTCATTAAATGTTTAAAACTACTTTTGAATGAGGCATTATGATCCCCATTTTAAAGAAAAGAAACTGAGACTTAGAGAAATTGTATAACTTGTTATTTTGACTTCAAAGCCCATCCTTGGTTTCTTGTACTCTGCTATTTCTGTGCCCCTATCTCTCCCTTTCTTCCCTTCCCTCTTTTTCTAATGTATTATACTTTATATGCAACATATACAAATATTTCAAAAATACTGAGGAGAATAAAATGAAAAGTAAAAATGCTCAGCTCATCCATTATAACTTTCTAACCTCAGCCCTGGTCCACTTATTTTCCTACTAAAAAAAAATTAATCACTAACTGTTTCTTTTGAATATAGGCCACCATATTCTATATACACACACATACATGCATGATATAAATAAAATTTGTGTTTTTTTCTAAAAATATACATAATTTTCATAACTGGGTATTTTAAATATTTTATCATCTCAATTTACTGATATACTTCATTCTTTTCAATTAATTCATCTAGACAACCCTGTTTTCCATTGGGTGCCAGAATTGAGGTGTTTTACTATATTATGATTCTTCTCCTTGTTAGTTTATTTTTAGAAACTTCTTGGCAATTTTCATATCTTTTTCTTCCAAATGGATTTCAGGAATATTTCTTTTCAAGATTAAAACAATAAAAGGATGTAAGAGAGAAAACTTATTTTCATTTTGAGTGGGCTTGTATTGAGACTATAGATGAATTTAAGAAAAATTGGTATCGTTACACTATTTTATCTTGTTATCCAAAAGCAAGGAGTACATGTTTTAACCATTTTTAAAAAGTAATAATCACAATAAAGTGTAATAGTGTTAAAGCAATATATATGCACAGTGTTAAAGGTTTATGGAAAAGCATAACAGAAGAGGAATACCTAGTTCAGCTCTATAGCTGACTTCTGGGTTAAAAGTCACCTCCCATTCTTCAACTCATTGATCCTAGTTATGACTTCTGAAGTGACTCAGAATATGTTTAATTTATTTTCCTCCTGATTGTTGAAGAAAGTTATCATGTCTCTTTTAAAACTTCTCCCAGCTAGGCCTTACCAGTTGTTTTTTAATAACTTTATTTTAAATTCACACACAAAAAAGAAAATAACAGAAAAAGGCAGCTCAACATGTTATGGAAGCATTACTCCCAGAAAGTTCTGTCCAGGACACCAGTTTCTTAAATGCTTTGGGTTTTTTTTTGGTTTTTTGTTTTATTTTATTTATTTCTCTCCCCTTCCTCCCCACCCCAGTTGTCTGTTCTATGTGTCTATTTGCTGCATGTTATTTGTCTGCTTCTGTTGTGGTCAGCGGCACGGGAATCTGTGTTTCTTTTTGTTGCTTCATCTTGCGGTGTCAGCTCTCCATGTATGTGGCGCCATTCCTGGGCAGGCTGCACTTTCTTTCGCACTGGGCAGCTCTCCTTACGGGGTGCACTCCTTGCACGTGGGGCTCCCCTACGCGGGGACACCCCTGCGTGACAGAGCACTCCTTGCGCACAGCTCCACACAGGTCAAGGCCTGCGGTTTGAACCACGGACCTCCCATGTGGTGGACAGATGCCCTAACCACTGGACCAAGTCCGCCGCCCTTAAATGCTTTGTGTCACATATTTTGCCCAGATTTTTTAGTTGTTTAAGGTGAGAAGGTAAATCTGGTTCTTATTCCTCCATCTTGACAGAAGCAAATATCCCCTCATTTATTGGTATAAACTTAGATTGCTTTGACCTTTTTTAGAAACCAAGTTTTACTGTGCTTGCAGTCTACCACAACCTGTAGGCTTTTCTTTTTAACATTCAAATTCCTGATAAGTAAGGCCTTCCTGATTTTGTGTGTATGATTAATTCTTCTTCCATCTAAAGTCAGATCTCATATTTGTTCTGTTAAATGTTTTCATATTAATTTTGATGCTTACATATTTTTTAATCTTGTTTTTGTCATCCATTATACTGTCTAACCCTCATTCATTTATTCAACAAATATTAATCAGTGCCAACTACGTGCCCGGTGGTGATCTAGGTGCTGGGATAAAACAGTTCCTGCCCACCAACATTTGTGGGGTGGTGGTGGTGGTGGGGGATATATTAAAAAAGACAGCAAGAGATGCGTAAATAAATCATTTCAGATAGTGGTATATGCTATGAGGAAACAAAACCTGAGTAATGTGACAGAGAACAACCAGGTTAGGGGCATAGCTACTAATCTTCGGTTTTTCAAGGAAGTTCTTTGTATGGGTTCTTGGTTGCAAACAATAGAAAAGAACTCTGCTTAACTTAAGCAAAGAAGGCATTTTGGGGAGGGTTTCAGATAGCTAATAGCAAGGACACCTCGGCTGCAGCTTTGGCAGGATCCAAGAGAGGCAAAGTGTAGGCAAGGAGGAAACCACAAGGTGATCTGCTCACCAGCTCATCCCCAAACAGCTGCTGCCACTGCTGACACCACCAGCACCGCAGGACGGCTGTCACTGTGGCGGACTCTGCCGATCTTAGCCACCTACTAGCATCCAGCCATACCCACGGCTTCACTCCCTTGTGATTGGAGTCCCAGGGTCAGGAGCTGAGGCCCTAGTTGCCACGCAGAGGGGAAAAATACCTGCCCTTCTTGAGTTTCTCAGTGAAACTCAGGGATGTTCAGTTGTTTGGCAGGTAATAGACAATGTCTCTACAGCCTCTCTTAAAATGTGAAATTTAAATAATGAGAAAGGGCAGCTGTGTGAATGCGTGGAGCAAACAGTCTAGACCAAGAGAGTAGAAGGAGCAAGGGCTCTAAGGCAGGAGTAAGCCTGGTGTCTTCAAGGGCCATTAAGTTCCTGGGTGGCTGGAACATAGTGGTCAAGGGAAATAGGATCAACATATGACATCCGAGATCCAAGAGTTGGCAGAGTCTAGACATGTAGAACCTTAAAGAGGAAGGGAAGGGATTTGGATGGTATTTTTATCGCAGTGGGAAACCATTGGAGGATTGGAAGGTTTTGGAAGGGGAGTAATATCTTCCTTCCTGGGTTCATGTCAGTTAAAATATAAAAAAAAACATCTTTTCCTGTTTACATTTCATTGTAAAATTGTTATAGAATTTTAAAGAATTTTAGGATAAAATAATTTAAAATGTAGTTCTCCCAATCCAATTTCATTTCTGCATGTTCTTTCCAAAATTTACCCCTATGCCTACCTATTTTTATATCACTGCTCATTGTACATATGCTTTTTATTTTGTTCCTTCTACTGACTATTATTTATTTGTTTTTCAACATTAGGAATAATGCTGTATTGGACATTTGCTTCTACAAACTTTCTTTAGGAAAAACATTTAAGAACAGGATTACAAAGTCATGAGGTAGGAAATTTTTATTTAACATGCGATACATATTACTCGAGAAGCTTCTGAAAGTCACACTGATTTGTAATGTTACCAAAGTCCATGAGTATATTAGTTTTACTACAGTAAAACAGCTTTGCTGATTTGGCAGATGTAATATTGAAGCAGGCTAGTGAGAAAGGGAATCAACGAATGGATCTGGAACCTGGCAAGAAGTCCACGTGGCCATCAACAACCCCAAGATGGCTGCTGGAAGACCCTCCCTAAGATTCTGCCACTCAAAAGAAGACTTCCTCCGGAACCAGGTGTAGCCCTGGATATTCCCCCAAGGACCTTATTATTGGGCCCTCCTGGGAGATTGACGGGGGAAATAAGCAATCAAAGTGGTGAACAGCTGCAACTCCTCCCCTGCCATTAGCAAAGGGGTGGAATAATTAGCAGTTTAAAAAGCAGTGCCAGGCCTGAGCTCACCCACTCCACTCTCTTGCTTCTGGACCCATTCCTGCTCTCTGTGTGCCGCTCTCACCATTTTTCCTCTGCCATGTGGTCACACAAGTAAAACCTAGGGATTTATAACCTGTAATGGGGAATTGTAGCCTGTAAATCAGCCTACTTTATCACTTTTCAACCCCTTCCTCTCTACCTGGGACCCTTGCTCTGTTATTTTCTCCCATTTCTCTTCCCTCCCTACCTGAATAAATTACTGGCCTAACTTATCTGATGTGCTTTTAAAATTCATTTCTCCAGCTTGGTAAAAGAACCTAAACAAAATCTGGTAACAATAGGTAGCTCTCATTTTCATTTATTTGATTTAATTTCCTTGAGGCCAAAAGGAAGCTCTGGGGTGGGGTAGAGGACCTTCTTGAAGAAGTGAGAGGAGAGGCAGTATTTCTCTGGCCCAGCATCCTTAACATGCCACACTGGGGGTGGCTGGGGGAGAGGGGATCCCCTGAAGTGCCTCACCGATGTGACCACACGGCAACTCCTTTACTGAGGCTCCCACTGATGGCTGCTCCCGAGTTGGCTGGATGTCTCAGGGCCCAGGTTCTTGTGCCCTCTACTCCTCTCTGACCACCACCATGTCTTCTGTCTTGTTTGATAGGGTGCTGCTCATCCCTTCTGCACTTCACGAGTCAGAGTGCTAAAGAGAGGAAACTTCCCACTAGCCACACATCCGTCACTGTAAAGAGTACTTCCTAGGATCTCAGTTTCCTTGCAGAGATCCATCCCTCTTTCCTTCCTTCCTTTCTTCCTCCCTCCCTCCCTCCCTCCCTTCCTTCTTTTCTCTCTCTCAATAAATAATGATTTAGCAGAATATCAGTTAGAATCCTAGTCGGCACACTAACTGGAAAAGTGAGGAGAGTTTAATAAAGGGATAGTTTTTAAGTGTGGGCAGAGTTTAGGGAAAGCCACAAAGGATGATGTAGTACCTGGGGGCTAGCAAAAAAGAAGGCCAGCTAAAGCAACAAGAGGAGAGGACAGTCCCAGGAACCCAGAGAGTAGACTGATGGAGACGACAGCCTGATGGGAACTATGGCCTTGGAAAAAGGGTTCAAGCATTTCATGGCAACCCAACAAGGATTGGGGAGAAGGCAGTCAGAAGTTGAGTTAGTCTCCTCCTGCCACAACCTCCAATTGATGGATTCTAGGCAGAGCCCACAAAGCTAGCGAGCCTCTTACTGGAGTCTGGGGTGGGAGACACAGGAGCAGCAGGCCCATCACTGTGGATAAGGACAAGAATCCTGGGTGAAATGTGTCCTGGGTGCGCTGACCTTCTCATGATGACTGATATAAACAGGAATAAAGCCACAGTGGGATTGGTTCTGGCAGTCTCAAGTCAAATAATACCATTGGGGCTGCCAGGATTTGTAGGGTGAAGAGAGAAGACCATGCAAAGTTCTGGCACCACCTCTTCACTCTTCCCAGTGATAAGGAGCTAGCTGGCGAGGGGCAGTGTTTTCCTAATTACAGGAGCTCCAAAGCCTGCTCTTTGACTCAGAACATGGAGGTGTGGAGCCTGGAACATATTTTTACTAATGTTTGGCCATATTTAAATCACCCCTTGACCTCCCATGGTCCACTGTCTCTGAATCAAGAATGTGCATGCCTCTAATTTCATAACTAATAAGCACTGGGTCCCTATCAGGTGCTGTGCTAGATGCTGGGAATACAGAGATATGTGCTATGATTCACTCGAGAGGCTTCCAATCTAGTCAGGGAGATAGGCGCATAAACATACGATTGCAACATCAAGCAATAAGCACAATGAGATAAATGCAAAGAATATGAGGGGAGCACAAAGGAGACACATCTAATTGTAGGGGAGTGTTCAGATGTCAGGGAAGCATCTCTTCTGTCAACAGGTACCCTCCACTACACAGACAGAACTTCAGTCAGATGTGACATCCAGAGACTCTCTGAGACCCCCCTGCTAATGAACTAATCTGTCTGTGACTGTATCTCTTATAAAGATTGCGTATTGTCTTTTCTGTGAATTACTGTTTCTACTGTTTTTTCTTATAAATTGGAATCAGTGTTTTTTATATATTATAGATATTATTCTGTCATGTTTGAAGCAAATCTTTTCACTGCCTGAAGTTTTCCTTTTAACGTTAGAGATGTTATTTTGCATTGTGTGGATATTTTAAAATTTTACTTATTCAAACCTGTCATTGTCAGTCTTTTCTGTTTTGATTGTTTATGTT
The DNA here is from genome assembly GCF_030445035.2 of Dasypus novemcinctus. NCBI lineage: Eukaryota > Metazoa > Chordata > Mammalia > Cingulata > Dasypodidae > Dasypus > Dasypus novemcinctus. The sequence goes on from NC_080673.1 coordinate 53,780,174, forward strand.
GCTTTATAGCTGAGAACATTATCATTCCTCCACAGATCTACAAATATTTTATTCCATTTTCTACCAGACTTGCATATAATTTTGAATTATTTTGCATTTAGCACTTAATCTATTTGATGATGATTTTTCATGTTATTTAATATATGGGCATAAATTAATTCTCCCCCAAAATATTATAATATTTTCTACATTATCATCCAACTTATTGGTAAAACTGTTTGGAAAGTCCAGAAGCAAAGACAGTCTGCCACTCAAACCAATTGAAGCTTCATTTTTGGGTTTATGTTAATCTGTTCATCAGTATTCTTGGTGACTCCCCTGTGCGGCCCCCATTGCAGTGTGTGTATTTTGTATGGTACTTGTCTCATTCCTGCCATAGACACTATGCACCATGAAGGCAGGGATAATGTATTCATCCCCATCGCCTAACAGAGTGCCGAGCATATTGTATAGTTGGCACTATAAACATTTGTTATATGAACGCATTTTTTTAAAAAGCATTAAACAGCTGAGAATCCACCCACTGTCTTATTATCTATCTTCGCGTAAGTCTATAAGGATAATGTGAAAGACTCTCAAATGCTACTTAAGCCACCTGACTTATATTATTTCCTTGATCCACTACTCTAGTAGCCTTATCAAAAGAGAAAATTATGTTAGGCTCAATGCTTGTCCCTAGTGGACTCACCCTGACTCTCAGTAATCACTGCTCTCTTGTCTAAGTGCTCACAAAACATCTGCTTAATAACCTTTTCTAGAACCTTATTTGAAATCAGCAGTAAGCCTTCTGGTTTCCAGAATCCATTCCCATAATGTCCTCTTCCCTTTTTGAAAATGAGGACAGGGACCATTACTTATTTGACTTGCTATCTTCTTTGTTCAGCACAAAGTTGTTGCTTTAAAAATGTATAATTAATGATGAAAAATAACTGATGCTTTTCCAACCAAGTCTTTGAGACAGTTTAAATGAAATTATCCAAATAAACATGTAGCATTATTGGATAATGCATGCTAACAAATCCGGTTTTTTTCCCCTCTCCTTCCCTGTGTCTTGGGGAGAGAGCCCTGAAAGCACAGACTGCATTAGAAGGATTCACAGCAAGATAAAAACAATGTTAGTTTCTCAAGGCAGCTCTGATCAGGTGAAAGTCCTGCCCGGTCAATATAGCAATCCCCAAGTTTAGATTCTCTGAGCAAGACACAATCCAGGATAGGAAATATTTGCCGAGCTATGTCTTCAATCCCAATTCACTATTGCTTGAAAGACCTTTCATTTTATTTCTTTATCATTAAAACAAGGCAGAAAGAAAGCAGTGGGTGCCACAATTCCTTCTCAGGTCTGACCACTTGTGCAAGGGTCCAATGTCAATCTCCAGTCTCCAGGTGTGTATGAAGAATATTTTAAAAATAAAGTAAATTGCATTAGTGAGTCATCTGCCTTTGAATGAATATTTAACTTAATTCTTTAAAGTTATTGCCATGGATGGTGTTTAGCACCATTTATCATAAGGCAGAATAAAGCTAATCTTGCCGAAGGTCAGGCTGAAGGTCCTCTAGTTTAATGAAGCATCAATGTTAAATTGGAATGAGTAAATTTGTATTAAGAGACTCTGATAAGAAATGGCCAATCTAGGAAGAGGAATGAATGCAAGGCTACCTAAGGCTACATTCTGTAATGATGTGTTCTCACCAAAATTATCTCACCCCTCTATTGGCCTGGAGACCTCTCTATTCAGGTGAAGAAAAAGACTGTGTACTCAGGGTAAGCCACAGATGGAGGGGGCAAGAGCCCCACTTGACTCTAACCCTCTTTGCAGGAGTCCTATGACAGTCCCCTACCTGACCCCTGCCATCCCTGTTCACCTCTTGTCCACCATTGGGTACTTTGGGACTGTCAAGTTCAAACTCACCACACTCTTTATAATGGACAAAAAAGCCCAGGACTCACAGATCATCTCCAACTGCCAGATTCTCATCTCCAGATAATATCTTATTGCTTTATATGCCCCCATCTCTTACTCCTCCCTGTGTCCTGAAACCCTCGCACTTTGGTGCTCTGAATCTTGTTGCAGTGCCGTCCAGCGGCTCCGCTCCCGAAGAGGTAAGGACAAACAGAGCAAGACAACACACAGTAACCGCTCTGGAGACGCAGGCTGGTGGCGCAGGTCTGATTTATTGAGGAAGTGTAGTAGCTTTTATAGACTGTGAGGCAACGTGCAAGCAGCTTACTGGCTATGCTAATTTAGCAAGGCTGATTGGTTCATGCGCTCTAGTTGCTGGGGGGAAGGCAGATTTCTGAGGGACACGCCCGGGCATGTCTGCCACATGCCTCGGGGCCATCTTTTGGGTGGAACCCCAAAGACCTTATAGTTAGAAAGGTTTTCCTACGTCTAACAGGGCATCAGCGGCTTGCCCACAGAATCTCAAGGTCAATTTTTAGTAGAAGCCTATAATAGAGTTGGCAAACTTTTTCTGTAAAGAGTCAAATAGTAAGCGTTTGAGGCTTTGTAGGTCAAATGATCTCTGTCGCGACCACTCGGCTCTCCTATTGTAGCACAAAAGCAGCTATAGACAATGCATACATGAATGGGCATGACTGCTCTCCACAAAAGCTTTACTTACAAAACAGGGGGCCCACGGGCTATGGTTTGCCAACATTTGTCCATCACTCTCAACTTCCTTCCAAGAAGGCTCCTTCCCCTTACTCTGGTTGATACCTGCTTTCCCCTGGGGATGTTTACTCCCTTGTTTTCCTCTCAGATGGCCTGGTAGCTATTTACTCTTTTGTACCATGGGGGCAGAGGTAGAATAGTTGTTCTTTATATTTCTCATTGTTGCTTCAAGACCATGCTCCCTTGCATCTTCCTAAAAGCACTCAACTTTGAAATCTTAAATGTCAGACTCTACCACCACTCTATCCCCTAATTCCACCAAAAGCCACTACCCCTCTCTTCTTAAAAGATTTAGCGGTCAACTTGCTATCACTCTCTCCAAAGCTAGTTCAGTCATTATTCATGTAATTTCAACGACCAGATGTTCTTTCCAGTACCCTGACCAGTCAGTTCTTTACTCTTCTTTCTCCAATGAACTTGATCTTCCCTTCTTTGGTCATATCTTTGATCTTTTCATTATTAATAACTTCCCAAATCTCAAATTCAGAGATCTTACTCTCCTACAACCATCTATTCTCTTTCCAACTCATTTCTTCTGGTACCCCAACTCAAACACTCCTTCTACACCATCAGGACTTTAATATAATTATCCTATCACCTTCTCACAGTTCCACCCCCATGACACTATCCCTCTCCTTACCATACAATTTAAATTCCTTTCTCTATCTTTATAATCATTCCTTGCACACACTCTTGACTCCCTTGCCCCCCTCTAATTTGTACTGGCTTAACTAAACCAAAACTGTAGTTAAATTCCAAATCTGTGCCTACTGGGTACTTGTACCTTCACAGCTAAATGTGGCTGGAAAAACACCTAAACTTGATGACTGATTTCAACCTAAAATCATGGTCATTAACCTCCAGTGATCCTCAATATTGCCCAGCACTCAGACTAATTTTCTGGTTCAATCACTTTGGCATGCTCCCAGGTAGCCATTTCATGTCTTCTCCTATCCCTTAACATCTCCAACATCTCCTCCTCCATCTTTGCTCTTTGCTGATGGTATCACTTCCTAGTTCACTAAGAAAACAGAAATACTTCTCCTGACACTGTATTTACCCCCTCCTTGCTTATACTCATATACTCTACCATCTCTCCTGTTACTATATGTTTCAGAGTTCACCAGAGAAACAGAACCAACAGAATGTGCATATGTGTACAGAGAGATTTATTAAAAGAAATTGGCTCATATGATTGTGGGAGCTGGCAAGTTTGAATTTTGTAGAATAGGCCAGAGGCTGGAAATTCTGGTAAGAATGATGTTCAAATCTTGAGTCTGAATTCCTTAGGCTGGCAACTTGATAAGGGGTGGAGGGTGTAGTCTTGAAGCAGAATTCCTTTTATTCCCTGGAAAATTCAGTTTGTTTTAGTTTGCCAAAGGTATGCTGACGCAAATTACCAGAAATGTATTGGCTTTTATAAAGGGTATTTATTTATGGTAAAAACTCACAGTTCCAAGACCTTGAAAAGCCCAACTCAAGGCACCATAAAAGGTTCTTTCTCACCGAAGTCAGCTACTGTTGATCCTGATATTGTTGCCACATGGCGAAGCAAGATGGCCACCAATCTCTGCAGAAGTCTCTGCCTTCCTTTCCAGAATCTACCATCTCTCGGAGCTCACTTTGAACAACTTGTCTCCTTCCTGGCCTCCTATACCAGTCTCAGCTGTTATGCCCTCTTCCCAAGTTCAGCTGTAAGATATCAGGCATATAGCAGGGCTGGTCTCGTGAACTGCTCTGTGGGCTCAGCCTCTTGAGGGCTTCAGGTTTAAGCGATCCTCTCTCTCATAGTGTAGAATGAAATATACCAGTTTCTCTTTTTTTCCCCTGTCTGTCCATGTGTTGTAGAAGACGAGAGAGGTTCAATTATTTGCGTATAGAAAGGCCAGGACTCAGGAATGATTTTGAGAAGGAAAAAATGATTTATTGATGGCTGTTTCCAAACTGAGCCCTGAACAAGAATTTTGAGTTCCTTTTATACAGAAGAAGGGCCAAATGGTTCTTTGTTTCAGTGTTCAATAGGCTTGAATTAGCATATATCTTCCACATCCTAGGTAAGCTTTTAGCATGGACTTCATACATTCTAGATAAGCTTTTAGCACATTTGGTTTGCATTTTCCCTGAATATTTGAAGTTGATAGAGTTTGCATTGCTAAACTGTTTCTTCAGGACTGGGTTGCCATGGTCACCAAGGGCAGGGCTGCAGCCTCTCACTGTCCCACACCCACAGGTCAGGACACATACAGCTTAGGTGATCTATGAAGAGACGAACAGCCTCCCATCCATAGCCCACATCACATGTGAGTCCATTTATATTAGATCCAGCAAGGGCACAGGGACTCAACCTGTGTCACACCTCCCTGATGCCACCCAATCAAAAGCCCATAAGCTAACGTTTTATAGGATCTATGTACCTTTAAAAAAATAAATTTAGGGAAGCGGACTTGGCCCAGTGGTTAGGGCATCCGTCTACCACATGGGAGGTCCGTGGTTCAAACCCCGGGCCTCCTTGACCCGTGTGGAGCTGACCCATGCACAGTGCTGATGCGTGCAAGGAGTGCCATGCCATGCAGGGGTGTCCCCCGCGTTGGGGAGCCCCACACGTAAGGAGTGTGCCCCATAAGGAGAGCCGCCCACACGGAGAGCTGACACAACAAGATGACGCAACAAAAAGAGACACAAATTCCCATCCCACCTACAACAACAGAAGGGGACAAAGAAACAAGACACGGCAAATAGACACAGAGAACAGACAACTGGGACGGGGGTGAAAGGGAGAGAAATAAATAAATAAATAAATTTTTAAAAATATATATTTAAAAATAAATAAATAAATTTTTAAAATCTATTAAAAAAAATAAATTTTTAAAAAGCCCTTAAGCAATCTCATCAAATAATATAATCAAAGGTCCCGCAACTGAATAATGCAAACAAAGGGTACCTCACCCAGAGGAATAGATTAGTTTACAAACATAATCTTTCTCTTTTTGAGATTAATAAAATAATCTCAAACTGCCACACAATTCTTTGCACTTAAGATCTCCAAATGATTGGATGAGTTATTCACATTATGGAGCACACTCTCCTTTACATAAAGTCAACTGATTGTAGATACTAATCACATCTACAAAATACCTCCACAGTAACATCTAGGTCAGTGTTTGACCAAACAGCTGAAACTATAACCTAAACTAGTTGACACATCTATGTGTCATCACCTGTAGATGAATTATCGTGCTTCCTGGGGCTCCCAACCTCTCTCACCCACACAAGGACATTGCTACAATAAGTGTATTATCAATTGCCCCCTCTCTAGAGCCCCCTTCTCATTGGTGTACAAGCAGATTGCTATTTCTTCCATCTGAAAAACAAAACCCTCTCGACTCCACTCTTTCCCATTTATCTCTTTCCCTTTACGGCAAAATTAAGGAAAATAACTATCCCCAATATTTCCAATTTTTTCCCTTCAAGTCTTCCTTAAACTCACTTCAGTGGGGTTTTACCCCCACCATACCACCAAAACTGCTCGTGTAAATGACAAATGATTACACATTTCTCATTTCCAATGGGCAGTGCTTAGTTCTCATCTAATTGGTGTATCAGTACTGTTCATATTCATGAATGCCTAGAGATTATGCAATACTCTGAGCTTCTGAAGAGTGGAATGGGGTTCCAGTTTTATGAAAACCAATCTATAAGAATATACCTTATATCTATTCACCCATCTGCCTTCTCTGAGTTAACAATGATTTATGACAGAGCAGTATTAAGGAATTAATTGACTTCATTTTAGTGCATGCAGATTTCTTGCCAGCAACTGTGGATTGATGAGGGGAGGAGGAGATTTTAAGGAACACTGAAATTTTTCTTGTCCAAATGAAACAGCTCTTACCCTTCTCTCTCAATATCTAGGATCACAGAGTAGTGTTAGCCACAGAATGTATCTCTCAAAACAACCAGCCAAACCCATCATTTGTCAGACAAGGAGACTTTTAGTCCAGAGAGGCTAAATGAACTTCCCAAAGGCCATGCAGATGGCTAGTACCCATGTGAGAACAGAGCCTGTGTTTCTCACACAAATTCAACATCCTTTCTACCATACTTGCTGCTGATGTGCTTCCTAACAGTTCTCTAAATGTCTACATCCTATAGTGATACATTACATTCATTTTTCAAGAACTCCTTTTTTTCTTCTAGACTGGGATATTTGGTTCCATCAAGAAACATACTTCAAGTTGTTGTCTCAGCCCAGCAGTTACCATTGCCCACCCCACACTCTCATGGCAGGCAGCAGTAGGGTATAGGACTGAAAGCTCTAGTGAAAAGGAACAAAATCCATGTCTCAAGAATGAGATGGGGGTGTGTGAGAACACATAACACCACTTTGGACTAGTGTAGCAGTCTGATATTATTTATGAATTCCATCCCCTTGGTAGGTATATAAACAGTCACTTAAGAAGATATACACAGAAGAAGATACGGGAGAGAATTTGGTCATTTCAGTCCTGCCATGTGACAGAAAGGAGAAGGTTCAAACAGCTAAGAACCCGGGAAGAGAGATGAGCCCTATGCCAGCCTACAGCTGAGATCAGAAGAAGCTGGGCCCACGGAGCCTTAAGAGGAAGAAGGAAGGAGAGACCAGGCAGAGGTTACCTGCCATCTTGCTTCAATATATGGCAATAGACTCTGGTAAGAAAATAACCTTGAGCTGGACTCATTAGGGCCTGGTAAAAGTAGCTTTTACCCCAAATAAATACCCTTTATAAAAATAAAAATAAAAAATAAAAAATAAAAAGAAGAAGAAGCATACTTCACTTATGAGGGCTAGATTTAACAGTGGCTTTGATTTGCTGCTTTGTCCCCAAGTTTTAAGATTGACATGCTTGGCAGGATCCCAGTCTGCATTCCAGGGCCAAATTCTCGAATGTGCAACATTTGAAAATAACCTCCTAACACAAAATTCTAGGTTTGCTGCTTGTTCAGCCCCCATCTGTCTGATGCAGTTGTCGTGCCACTATTCTATCCTTCAGAGAGCCCTCTGGCCTCTGAACCCCTTTCACACTTGGTGACAGACTCCCTAGCCCTGCCCTAGTTTTTTGCAATTGACTTGTTTACATATTTATGTGTACATGTTTATGTCATGACAATGGGAGCAGCAATGAGGTGTCCTACTCCTCCCCTTTTAGGACAAAGATAAGCAAAGACAACTTAATGAGACAAACTGGTTCCAAGAGCCGAGTAAAACTTGCTGAAAGTTATTACCATAACTAAAGAAAAATTGTATCCATTTAAAAAGGGTTCTTAACAGCAGCTGTAATGTTAACCTACACATAGCCAAATAGTATTCTGGACCCTTTATATGTATTAACATTTAATCTTCATAACAACCCTAGAAAATAGGTACCATATGGACAAGAATACTGAGGGAGAGAGAGATTATATAACTGCTTGAGGTCACACAGTGAGTACATGTTGGGACGGAGGCATTTGAACAGGGCATCCTGACTCCAGACTCTAGACTCTTAACCATTACATAAACTTGCGTCTCTGGGAAGCCGTGGACAGATGAGCTAGTGACAACCTTTGGCAGTGCTGGACAGAGTCTTGGGGCCAGAGTGTTTCTCTCTAAACCCCTCCACTGGCAGGGCTGTCCCTTCAGCAAAGAGGTTTTCAAACTATGTCAAGTGAGGAGCAATTGTTAATATAATATCCATTGTTATTTATCACCACTTATCAATTCACTTTAAGATTATAACTTGGTCTCTTGTGGAGCTCAGGATGTGGGGGGAAAAAGAAAACCAGTACAAGGGCATTCAGAGTTTTTGCTTGGGCTGTGGGCTTCGGTTACCTTGAGTCTGACAGTCCCTTTGAACCCACCCTCAGGATGCCTACAAACCAGATGCAGAGCTGAGAGCCAGAGGCCCTGTGTGGTGAGCACCACCCCGGGGAAACTGAGGTGCTGGTCTCCCCGCAACTCACAGACATCTGTCATCACAAACTTTTTCTTTTGAAGCTTCCGCTCTCTTGTCTTCCTTATTGGAGAGGCAGCTCCTTGCCGGAAACTACCCTATTTCAGATGCCTTTGTTTTCCTGTGGTGCCCTGCCATTGCCCCGCCCATGTCCTTAGGACATTCCAATGTTCTTCAGCTGATTTCCAGCTGCCAGAATCTGCATTTCTGTGTTAAAGGATTTTCCCCCTCAAATCCGAAGAAGGCTACTGACTTGGGCACACAGCAAGCTGCAATTGCCTGGCAATTAATCTACTCCCCTCTCAGTAGCCTTCAACCAGTGATTCTTAGTAGATGAATTAATATCCTCAGAGCTCTCATCCCCCAGGAGAGACAATTTTGAGGGACAATTTCTGGCAAGATTAAATTCCAGTTGCCCACACTGGTGTCTGGTTTAACAACACACCCTTATTGACTGCTTCCCGATCCCCATTTCACTTTGCCACTCCCTTACCACTGTAACCTCATACAGTGCCCTGGAATCCTTTTCTCAGGATCTCCTGTGGTGGGAACCCAAAACAAGACAAGAGGGAAGGCCTATTGTTCCACGCATCCTGCTAGGATTTTTATGGGCAACGATAACATTTCATCCTCACCACAGCCATGGTATGTAGGAAGCTATTTCATAGCTGAGAAGTCTGAAGCACAGAAGATCTGCAACTTGCTCATGGTCATAGCTGTTCGGTCGTCAAGCTGGATGCTGAATTCCCACCTACACTCTTTGGCCTGATAGTCCATCCTGTTTCCATCCTACCCTGTGTCCTAGCCCAGAGCTTTGCACTGTGGAATAGAGACTCAAAGATAAGGTTGAGATAAATTTGTTGATGTTTCTGGAATACCCTATGATGCTTTATTGTCCTATTACCGATTATGTGGCTAGATCAGCAATGATAAAACATGTATAATAAACAATTGCTTTCAAAACACCTTTCTCTCCTCTGTTCGGTCTGTCTTTCTGGAGTTTGAGACTGTGCCAAAGTAAGGCAGGGAGCAGGCATGACTCACTGACAGCCTGCAAAGTAGGCTGGTCTGTGAAGCGCTCCATGTCCTAGCTGATGACATAGAGGCAAAAAGAGGAGGAAGCCAGCTGGGGTGTAAAGACAGGTGCCTACACTTTCGTGTCCAGTTTTACTCCCTTCAGAAAGGCAGAGGTCCAGCCTTGATAACTCTACAGAGAAAGACAACCCAGTGAATGTTTGGTGTCTTCTCATATTTGGCAAATAAAAGGTCAGGTTTTGTTTGTTTGTTTGTTTTACCTGAGAGAAAAGCTATAATTTTTTCCCCAAAGATCTCTCTGGGGTCAGTAATTATTGAGTAGACCTAGACTATAAGCTTAGCAACAAATTCTAGTCCTCAAAAACTTTAGAGTGTCATCACAGATCCTCCATTGCTCTCTCGGTTGCTCTCAGATGGCGGTGGCGTCCTGAGGTCAGTTGCCAGTTCTGTCGTCTTCTCTGATAATTGTGTTAAGCAGCAATGTAACTATGAAAATACACGAAGGTAGGAGAAGTGGTGTTAAGAGGGACTCTCCATATATCTAAATATATATATACCCCGTAAGAAGATCTTCCCTCTTGATATGACGAGATGGTTCATCTGTGAGGGAGTAATTGTCCTATAGCCACTATTGATTAAATGCTGAGAAACATGCTTAGGTTGCATTTGCTGTCAGCCAAACCAGTGATGGCTCTGTATCTCCCCATAAACTCTTCTTTTCCAGTTGGACTTTTTTGTGGCTTAGTATTAAAATAGATGCTTCCTAATTAGACAGGTCTCTGTCATGAGGATCAATCTGAGCACTTCTGTGGTATTTTCCTGGTACATATCTTTTCACAAATCAGCCCTGTGCTCTCCAGTTTTCCTAAATCATAACTCACTGAATAGCTCCTTAAGCAGGCAACAGCCACATAACTAGTAATTAGTGTCCTGTCAGCTGATATCAGCAGCATTAGTTTTTAGCTGCTGACATCAGCAAGTCTATCATATATTTAAAGCTATAGCTTCTCATAATTGTGATGAATACATCTGAAATATCCAATTAATTCGAAGGTTTAAAAAAAATAAATGAAATCGTGTTTGGGTGAAAGTATACAAAACATATTAAAATAAGAATTACAAGCCAAATTTCAGCACAAAAACAACTCTGTAAGAGTCCATAGCCCTAGACAGTCTTCCGAGCTCTGGCACTGACATCTATCATAAATCCACAAACAGGTCTGCTCCTTTCTGATTAGAGGATGGAGTTGTTTGGTCAAGGTTAGAGGGAACATCTGTTTTAATGACAGAAGTCAGCTAAATATCAGCACTTTGAACCTCTTAGTTTTTTATTCACCAATTGCTCATAAAAGAGTTGGTTTTAGTTTTTGTGTTTTTTTTCCTTAAAAACAAAATAAAGGAAAATAAATACTGGACCCTGATTCTGAAGGGGAAAATCACCATATAAACTTTGTATTTATTTAAAACTTCAAAAATCAAAATTTCAGAATAATTTAACATTATAGGAACAATAGCAGTACAACTTTTTCAGAGGAGTTGTGAATTGATATGACCATAATACAGGATAAGAAAAATGAAATAATTTTAAAGAAATTAAATATGAAGAAAAGCGCCTTAGTAAAGCACCAGGGAAATAATGATATTCTTTAAGAAATGTACTTCACCTGTTATTTAACCTCTTCTAGCCTCCTAAAATACTATCAAAGTGACAGCTATTTTTAGACTTTGTTCTGAGGTTTTGCACCAAATGGATGATTGCTACACCTGCAAAGCCTTACCTATCAAACTGAGTTAGCACGAACTAGATGGCAATTGCAACTAAACTTACCAACCTCCAGGAAGCTCAGCCTGCCACCACCAAAATACAAGAGCTAAGATTTAATAAAGAAATCCTAAACAGCTAACATTTTTCTTTCTCCACAATTTGAGACAGTGTTTGCTCATCGTATAGAAATGGCAAATAGGCATGTAGGAAATTCAGAAAACAAATATGTCAGGAAGCATTTTATGCATCATTTAAAATTATATTTAAACAGTTTCCTGGCATATAAATTAAAGAAAGGGGAAATGATGTGCATAAGCTTTCATAAGTGTCATATACCAAATTCAGATAAATTAATAAATACAAATTGAGTGCAATTTATCTTTTTTTCATTAAATAAAACAGTAATTCACCAAGTGCAAGTGAGACTTACAGACACTAACACATTATTGAAGAGAACAACGATACTGTATTAAAAGAAATGTTTGTAGCATATTAGATATGTTGCCTCAAATAGATAGGAATATATTAGAAATAGCATGTATATTTTATGACATATTGATAGTTTTTCTCCCTTGTTTAATCCAACTCTCTTTTCTCATAGGTTAACCCTTCCCCTGGGGCAACAAATGCTCTCAGCTCCTTACAAACCAGGCTAGGAAGATGCAATGGCTAATAAACCTGGGGCAACCGACAATAAGTAATATTTATATACTTGGGGAAGATTGAGGAATCAAGTGCTGGTCCTTCACTAGATGTTCATGTTTGTTGGCCTGCACAGCTCCCTAATTCTGCTTACAGTTTTGAAAATAAGAGTCTGGAGAAGGTCGCAATTTGTAATGGTGGGTTATTTGTAATTACCTGCAGCAGACTCTCACCTGGGAATCTGTATTTGCTGTGTGCCTTGGTGCTGACCCGGCTGGCAAGGGGACAGACAGTGTGGAGACGTGAAAGGGGAAAAGGAAAGGTTATTTTCTTCAAGTTTGTTATACAATTTGGAAAGTACAGGAGTAGACAATACAATGTTCACTGATAATCTAACCTCTCACAAATAATCACTATTAAATTTTGGTGTGCTCCTTCCTGTTCTTCAAATATATACTGTATATATATATATAAACACATGTATAGCATATGTATCACTTTATATTCTCCTTGTTTGTAAGTATTTTCCCATCTTATTAGGTAGTCCTCAAACACATGCTTTTTATTGACTATAGTATTTTATTGCATGTACCATCATTTTTTTGGAACTGTCCTCTGTTGTTGGACATCTAGGTTGTTTCCAATTTTTTAATTCTCTCAATAATGCCACTACAAAACATCCTTACTTGTGATCCTTACGTGCATCTTTGATTATTTCTTTGGATAAATTTCCTATAGTAAGAGAGCTCTTGCCACATATTGCCAAATTACTTTTCAGAAAATGTGTAGCTGATTCACATAGCTAGCAGCAGTGATTGAGGGTAAAATTCTACTGCAGCATTGCCAGCACTAGATATTATAAATTGGAAAAAAAATGTGAAAATTGGTATTTCTTTTTCATTTTAAATTACCTTCCTAAGATAGGTGTATCTAAAGATCTATTTCAAGTTTTACTATTTTTATTAAAATATACATGATGTTAAACAATACAGAAAAGATAGCAAAGAACATCTACTATCCAGAGATATTTTAAAATTTTTATTTAACATGTTCTGATATTTTACATAATCAAACTGTACATACTATTTTGTAACCTTTTTTCATTCAACAAAAATTTAAGCCATGTCTCCATATCATATAACTATAAAGCATCATGCTAATATTGGCATAGCAATACATTATGCACTAATATTTGCTTAACTAGTGCTCAGTTGATGGATATTTAGGTGATTTCGAGGAAACTGAACAGTTTGATGACTTTTTCTTTTCTTTGATTTAAAAATTTAAATGTTTTAAATAAAAGATTTCAAATGATCACAAAAGTGTAAGGAATTTATAATAAACACTTGCATGCCTAGCACCAAGTTTTAACAAATTCCAATATTTTGCCAGGGTTAGAGCAGATCTTTTATTTGAAGAAATAAAACAATAAAATATGGTGAAAGCCTCCTGTGTGTCTCCTTTCCAGTCACATTCCCTTTGTTCTCTCTCTAGAGGGAAAGTGTTATACAGCACAACTATGAATAGTTTTCTAAACTATTATATCCATAATTAAACAAAATAGCCATAAACAACATACAGCATTATCTCTGTTCTTATGCTTTAAATAAATATTATTATATTTATCAACTTTTTTTACTCAACATTATATATTTTTAAGCTTTGTCCATTTAAAAAATATGTAGCTCTAGGTCATTCATTTTCATAGCTGAACAGTTTTTAACGATATGACTGGATTCCATAATTTACAGTTATTATTCCATATTGAAGGACATTTAGGTGGTTTCCAATATATTGTGACTAAAAATAATACAGTAATGAATGTTCTTGTATATTACCCCTCTGTAAGAATTTCTCTAAATTAGAAGATATTTCCTAGAAATTGATCTAGTAGATGATGAAGTACAAGCATCTTAATTTTGCTAGTCAAATTTCTTTCCAAAGTTGTTTTACCAATTTGTCCCTGTCAAAATTGGACTTTTTATCATATCCAAATAGTGATAAAATGGTGTATCACATTTTTATTTGCACTTCCTTGATTATTAGAATGCTTGACTATCTTAACATACAATTTCTGGCCATTTCTTTTGCAAATTGCTTGTTTCTATCTTTTGCCTATTTGTCTGTTGGTTATTGTTTTATTAATTTTTTGTGAATTAAATGCTTGTCTTTTCACATATTGGGTTTTACTGTGTGGTTGTTCTTGTTCTTGATGTTGAAGAGAAATTTAGATTGATAATGTCACCTTTATCAATATTTCTTTTATGGTTTTGGGTTTTATGTCCTATTTAGCATATTCTTCCCTACACAAATTTATTACACTAACACACCTATATTTTCTTTTTAAATTTTGATTTTTCACAGTTAATTCTGCAGTCCATCTGGAATTTTGAGGGTGGAGCACATTTATTTCCTAGTAACCTATACTCCAAGGTTTACCTCTGTGGGTTTACTCATTGTGTTTAGTTCATATTAGTGAGACCATACAATATTTGTCCTTTTGTGTCTGGCTTATTTCACTCAACATAATATCCTCTCAGTTCATCCATGTTGTCATATGCATCCCAATTTCATTTCTTTTTTTTTTAAGATTTATTTATTTCTCTCCCCCTCCCCCACCCACCCACCCCAGTTGTCTGTTCTCTGTGTCTCTTTGCTGCGTCTTCTTTTTTGTCCGCTTCTGTTGTTGTCAGCAGCACAGGAATCTGTGTTTCTTTTTGTTGCGTCATCTTGTTGTGTCAGCTCTCCATGTGGGTGGCACCATTCTTAGGCAGGCTGCACTTTCTTTCAGGCTGGGCGGCTCTCCTTACAGGGCACACTCCTTGCGTGTGGGGCTCCCCAGCATGGGGACACCCCCGCATGGCACGGCACCTTGCGCCCATCACCACTGCTCATGGGCCAGCTCCACAAGGGTCAAGGAGGCCCGGGGTTTGAACGGCGGACCTCCCATGTGGTAGACAGATGCCCTAACCACTGGGCCATTTCATTGTACGTATATACCACATTCTGTTTATCCATTCATCAGTTAATGGACACTTGGGCTGGTTCCATATTTAGCAATTGTGAGTTATGCTGTTATGAACATCAGTGTGCAAATGTCAGTTCGTGTCCTTGCTTTCAGTTCTTCTGAATATATTCTTAATAAAGGGATTGCTGGATCATACAACAGTTTTATATTCAGCTTTTTGTGGTTCTCTCTTTCACAGAGGTGGCACCATTCTACATTCCCACCAACAGTGAAGGTGTGTCCCTGTTTTTCCATATCCTTTTCAGCACTCATAGTTTTCTTTGTTTTTCTAATAATGGCCGTTCTATATGGCGTGAAATGGTATCTCATTGTAGTTTCGATCTGCATCTCCCTAATAGCTAATGATGTGGAACATTTTTTTTTCATGTGCTTTTTGCCCATTTATATTTCCTCCTTGGAGAAATATCTATTCAAGTCTTTTGCCCATTTTTAATAGGGTTGCTTGTCTTTTTACCACTGAGTTGTATGATCTGTTTATATCACATGGAGAGCAAACCCTTATCAGAAAAGTGGTTTCCAAAAATTTTGTCCCGTAGAGTAGGCTGCCTTTTTTTTTTTTTCTTGACAAAGTCTTTTGAAGAACAAAAGTGTTTAACATTGAGGAGGTCCCATTTACCTATTTATCCTTTTATTGCTCACACTTTGGGTGTGAGTTGCGAGAAACCACTACTTACCACAAGATCTTGGAGACGTTTCCCCACATTTTCTTCTAGGAGTTTTATGTTTGTAGCTTTTATATTTAGGTCTTTGATCCATTTTGAGTTAATTTTTGTATAATTTTTTTTGGAGATGGATATCCAGTTCTCCCAGCAACATTTGTTGAAAAGATAATTCTGGCTATCTTAATGACAGTACCATGCTGTTTTTACCACTATAGCTAAATAACAATCTTCGAAGTCAGGAAGTGAGAGTCCACCAACTTCGTTCTTTTTTTAAGACATTTTTGGCTATTTGGGTCTCTTGCCCTTCCAAATAAATTTGATAATTGGCTTTTCCATTTCTGAAAAAAAAAAAGGCTGTTGGGATTTTAATTTGATTGCATTGAATCTGTAAATCATTTTGGGTAGAATTGACATCTTAATAATATTTAGTCTTCCAATCTGTGAACACGGGATGTCCCTCCATATATTTAAGTCTTCTTTGGCTTCCGTTAGCAATACTTTGTAGTTTTCTGAATACAGGTCCTTTATGTCCTCGGTTAAGTTTATTCTTAAATGTTTGATTATTTTAGTTGCTATTATAAATGGAATTTTTTTTCTGATTATCTTCTCAGATTGCTTATCAGTAATGTATAGAAATGCTACTATTTTTGCATATTAATCTTGTATCCCCCCACATTGCTAAACTTGTCTATTATTTCTAATAGCTTTGTTGTGGAGTTTTCAGGATTTTCTGGATAAAGGATCATATCATCAGTGACTAGCAAAATTTTACTTCTTCCTTTCCTGTTTGGGTGTCTATTATTTCTTTATCTAACCTAATTGCTCTAGCTAGAACTTCTATCACAATATTGAATAATAGTGCAACAGTGGGCATCCTTGTCTTGTTCCTGATCTCAGCAGGAAAGCTTTCTGTCTTTTACCATTGAGTACAATACTAGCTGTGGCTCTTTTATATATGCACTTTACCTTGTTGAGAATGTGTTCTTCTATTCCTATCTTTTGGAGTGTTTTGGTTTTTTTCAAGAAAGCATGCTGTATTTTGTCAAATGCCACTTCTGCATCAATCAAGAGGATCATGTGATTTTTCTTCTTCAATTTATTAACGTGGTTTATAACACTAATTGATTTTCTTATGTTGAAAAATCCTTGCATACCTGGGATAAAACCCACTTGATTATGGTGTATAATTCTTTTAATGTGCTTTTATATTGGGTTTATAAGTATTTTATTGAGGGGTTTCACCTCTATATTCACTGGAGAAATTTGTAATTTTCTTTTTTCAAAGTATCTTTTTCTGGTTTTGGTATTAAGATGATGTTGGCTCTAAAAAGTTGAGTTTGCTAATGTTCTTTTCTGTTCAGTTTTTTGGAAGAATTTGAGTAGGATTGGTATTAGACTGTCTTTGAATGATTGGTAGAATTCATCTGTGAAGTCATCTGGTCCCGGGTCTTTCATCTTTGGGAGTTTTTTGATGACTGTTCCAATCTCTTTATTTGTGATTGATTTGTTGAGGTCTTCTATTTCTTCTAGGATCAAAATAGATGGTTCGTGTGTTTCCAGGAATTTGTCCATTTTGTCTACATTGTCTAGTTTTTTGGCGTATAGTTGTTCATAGTATCCTTTTACAGTCTCTTAATTCTGAGGGGTCATTTCTGATTTTACTTATTTGCATCTTCTCTTTTTCTTTGTCGGTCTAGCTAAGGGTTTGTCGATTTTGTTGATTTTCTCAAAGAATCAACTTTTGGCTTTGTTGATTCTATTTTTTTTTGTTTGTTTGTTTTTAATTTTGTTTATTTCTGCTCTGATCTTTCCTTCGGTTTGGTTTGGGATTAGTTTGTTGTTCTTTTTCTAATTCCTCCAGGTGTGTGGTTAGGTTTTCTATTTTAGTTTTTTCTTCTTTTTTAATGTGAGCATTGAGGACTATAAATTTCCCTTTCAGCACTGCCTTTGCAATGTCCAATAGGTTTTGATATGTTGTGTTCTCATTTACAGTAGTCTCAAGATATTTACTGAATTCTCTTGCAATTTCCTCTTTGACCAACTGATTATTTAAGAATTTGGGGAAGCGGACTTGGCCCAATGGATAGGGTGTCTGCCTACCGCATGGGAGGTCCATGGTTCAAAGCCCAGGCCTCCTTGATTTGTGTAGAGCTGGCCCATGTGCAGTGCTGATGCGTGCAAGGAGTGCCCTGCCACGCAGGGTGTCCCCCGTGTAGGGGAGCCCCATGCACAAGGAGTGCGCCCTGTAAGGAGAACTGCCCAGCGTGAAAGAAAGTGCAGCCTGCCCAAGAATGGCGCTGCATACACGGACAGCTGATGCAACAAGATAACTCAACAAAAAGAAACACAGATTCCCGGTGCTACTGATAAGGATAGAAGTGGTCACAGAAGAACATGCAGCGAATGGACACAGAGAGCAGACAACTGGGGGAGGGAGGTAAGGGGAGAGAAATAAATAAATAAAAATAAATAAATCTTAAAAAAAAAAAAGAATATTTAATCTCCATATATTTGTGAACTTTCCCTTTTTTTCATCCGTTATTGATTTCCAACTTCATTCCATTATGATCTGAGAAAGTGTTTTTGTAAAATTTTGATCTTTTTAAATTTATTGAGACCTGTCTTGTGACCCAGCATGTGGTCTATCCTCGTGAAGGATCCATGAGCGCTTGAAAAGAATGTATATCCTGCTGTTTTGGGGTGTAATGGTCTATAAATATTTTAGGTCTAGTTCATTTATCATATTATTCAAGTTCTGTGTTTCCTTATTTATCCTTTGTCCAGATGTTCTATCCAATGACGAGAGTGGTATATTGAAGTCTCCAACTATTATTGTAAAGACATCTATTTCTCTCTTCAGTTTTGCTAGTGTGTGTCTCATGTATCTTGGACCACCTTGGTTAGTTGCATAAATATTTATTATAGTTATTTCTTCTTAGTGAGCTGTTCTTGGCTTATTTTTGCACCTTACTCTTCTAAATGTTATTTAGGATTAAGTTGTCAGGTTCTATGAAGAATAAAACTTATTTGGTTTTGAATGAAGTTGTATTTAATCTCAGATTTATTTGGAAAATACTTCTTAATGTATTAAATATTCTTTTCCATGAATATAGCTTATCATTCCATTTTTAAGCCTTCTTTTATGTTCTTCAATAATTTTTGTAATTTTTTTCATAAAGTTATTGTATACTTTTCAGATTTATTGCTGAGTAGTTATAGGGCTTTTTGCCCTTGTAAAGTATGTACTTTTTATCATATTTTCAAATTGATTATATTTATGTATAAGAATGATATAAATCTGCATTTTGATCTGATTTGGCAAAGGCCAAATTCTCTATTAGTTCTAATACATTGTCTGAATATTTATTTTGTACTTCCTTCATAGACAATTATATAGTCTACATATAAAGATAATTTTGTCTCTTCCTTTCCAGTTCTTGTTCCTAAAATAATTTTCATCTGACTTCATTTTTAAACAGAAGGATAATAACAGATATCCTTGCACTTTTCCTTTAATATTCTAAAATCACACTATTAGGAAAATGACTTCTTGTGTTTTGATATTTGATACCTATTATCACATATTTGATATCCATTATTCAGTTTTTCATTTGACACATTTTTATTCAGAGCTTACTCTGTGCCAGGCACTTTTGTAAGTGAAGAGGATAGAGTAGTGAATATGACAAAGTCCTTTGTGAACCTTATAAAAGAGTGAAGGAAACAAAATAAATTACAAATCACACACACATGTACACAAATATGCACATATATAGATACATATATATGCATGCACACATATTTTTCAGGTGTTGATAGATTATATGAATAAAATAGTGATGGAATGCTTTTTTACATAGGTTTAAAGGAAGTCTCTGAAAAACTTAACACTTGAATGTAGAACTGATTAAATGAGGTGGAGTGTGCATTGGAGATTCTGATTTGGAATTTAGAATGCCACAGCTTATATTAGGTAGTCCTCCTGAGACCAACACCTGCTGAGTGAAGAAAAGAGGATAGGGCAGAGGGAAAAGTTGAATTACAATGTAAGTTCAAACAGCTGTCCTCTGTCCAACGTGGAGCCAGAATAACTGGGGATAAGAGGCTTTGGCTTTATATCCCTGCAATGATTAGACATTCGATGTGTGCCACCCTAGAAGTGGCACTACTTTGGGCAAGGTGGCTTTCTTCAGCTAAGGCAAAACCTGAAAGGGTCTACCAAGGACTGTCTTCTAACAGAATGTTAGCAGTGGAGGTATCAAGACATTCTGAAGGGGATCTTGCTGGTGCATCACAGGACCTATCATGCAAAGATCTTGAAGAAAGGCAGTCTGTGGCATGCAATGAAAGAAATGGCTGAGCTAGGCATGAATACCTAAGAAGTAGGAGGAAGATAGTATGAGTAAAGCAGAGCAAGCAAGGAAGAGAGTAGCAGGAGATGAGTCACTGAGATAGATCAGGGTCAGACCGTGTAGATGATGGCAAGAAGTTCGGAATTTACTGTGAATAACAAGGGAATCATAAGAAGGGAAATGATATGAACTGAATTATATTTAAGAAGTCCTCTTCAGCTACTGCTGGCAGAACTTATTGTAGGGCAACAAGAATAGAAGATGGTAGATCAGTTAGTAGGAATTTGCCTTCAATTATGTAAGAAATTATGATGGCTTGGACCATGTTAATAACTGTGAAAGTAGAAACAACAAGGGTTGGATTAAGGATATATTTTAAGATAAAACCAACAAGATTCAAAGATGGATTAGATGTAAGATGGAAGGAAAGAGAGCAGTCAAGGAAGACCC
Source organism: Dasypus novemcinctus (assembly GCF_030445035.2). Lineage (NCBI taxonomy): Eukaryota > Metazoa > Chordata > Mammalia > Cingulata > Dasypodidae > Dasypus > Dasypus novemcinctus. The sequence continues at coordinate 53,800,749 of NC_080673.1, forward strand.
TACATTTCTGACATGAGCAACTGGTAAAATGGAATTGCCCTTTACAGAATTAGAAAGGGTTGAGGGAGGTAAAGTTATGTGTTGATGGGGAAGGAAGGGAAGCCAAGAGTCAGCTGGGGAGGGGTGTAGAACTAGATACACTTGTGTATGTCATCAGTGTACACACAGAATTAAAAGTCATGAGAGTGAATGAGATCACCAGGATGGCGAGAATGAAGAGAGGAAAGAAAGCAAGGAGGGTGGAAATCTGAACTCTGGGGAATTTTAACATTTAGACATACAAAAGATATGCTGGCACCAGGAAATGAGACTGAGAATGGAAGATCATTGAGCTGGGAGGAAACAACTGTAGAGTGTAGACTCATAAAGCCAAGGAAAGAAAATATTTCAAAAAGGAAGGAACAATCATCTATGTCAAATGTTACTGAAAGCCTAAAATTAAGAATTTTTCATTAACTTTGGCAGTGATATGGGTTGAGGAAAAAGTATTAGGTGATGAAATAGAAGCAATGAGTCTAGGAATCATGTTAAGGAAATTCTCTTCTAATCGTAATTTATTAAGACTTTTTTAATAATCTTAGATATTTAATTTTATGCCATCATATATTTTCTATATGTTGAGAACTTTTTCTCTTTCATTCTGATAATGTTGGATTACATTCATACAATTTATGAGGTTGAAACTTCCTTAATTATGGGAAAAACTCCATTTAATTATGATGTCTCACTTATGTAGATATGTATGTATATCTATATTGAACCTAATTTGCTTAGGATTTTTCTGTCTGTGCTAACAAATGCTATATAATTGTCTTTTCTTATAACATCCCCTTCTAGTTTTAGTTTCATAAAATGAATTTGGTAACTTTGCCATTTTCTCAGTTACCTACAATTATTTGTACAATATTAAGATTATTTGTTTAATGCCTATAAAACTGTCCGGGCTTAGGGTCTTTGGGGCAGGAGGTTAGGGAGGGTATAGAGAATATTTTAGCTAGATTAAATTGCTTTAATGGTTATAGGTTTATTGCTGTTACTTTCTTCTTGAGTCAGTGTTCAGAATGTCACCCTTTTTCTCTTTGCTCTCAGACAATTTCTCTCTCTTCCTCCTGCAAACTGCATTTCCAAGGCTTCCTATCCAACTGTGTAGTGTCACTCAATGGAAGGTGCTAGCAGAGGACTAGTAAGTGGAAGGAAAGAAGAGGCCAAGAGATGTATGTCATCCTCTCTCCGCCTCCCGGAACGGTTGTGTCTTCTGGAGGTTCCAGCTTCCTCTTAACCTCCACCGCAAATCCCGGTCCCACCCACTGGTTCTTAAACTCCAGTAGTGCCAAATCTTCCCTTAGTCCCTCCAGCCCTAGGGCTGAGGGCAGCTTTCTGCGTTACTGATCTCAGGGTTGCCTCACCACCTCCTGTTCCACTTTGAAGCTCTCCTTTGGTAGCTAGTCTCCTGCATTAAGTTCCTTTTATTGGACTGCCTGGTAAAGGCTCTGTTTACCTGACTGGACCCTAATTGACTCAGACAGTGCATGTATTTCTTAAAAATTATCCACTACATTTGGGTTTTCTAGTGTATCAGCATACATATGAAAACTGTTGGCATAATATTCAATTAGCATTTTCAGAATCTCTGCCATATCTATAATTATGTCTCCTGTTTCATCCCCCTAATATTGTTTATTTCTGCATTTTCTTTCCCTTGCTTCCTTCATCTCTCCCTCTCTCTCTCTGTCTTGCTATAGATCTTAAAAATATTAATATATCTCATTTTTACATTTGAGCTGAAAAGAAATGAGGTGAGGGGGAACTATGTGTATGGGTTTAAGGCACACACAAAAAATCACTGGCATGATACAAGAAAATAATAACATGATTGCCTGTGGGGAGTAAGATTGGGCAGTCAGGCCACAGAAATAGAAAGGAAGCTTTTAACTGCATACCAATTCATACATTTTGAATTTAGAATCATGTGAATGATGCACCTGTTCAAAAAATTAGATTGCAAATAGTTTTAAAAAACAGATTTTGGTTTTGCTTGCCCTTTGTCTTATTTTTTTTCCATTTCATTAATTTCTGCTTCTTGAGAATTATTTCCTACCTTTCACTATATCTAGGTATACAGTTTTTCTCACTCGTTTATTTTCAGTTTTCTTACTTTGTAATGAATGAATTCAAGGTTATAATTTGTCTTTGAATACCAATTTAGCCATACTTCAGTTTTCTTTTTAAATAAAATAAACTGTTTTTGAAGAGGTTTTAGGTCACAGAAAAGTTACATTGAAAGTATAAGGAATCCCCATATACCCCTCTCCCCTCCCACATCTTCCCCTATTAATATTAATAACATCTTACAATTGTGTGGTATATTTGTTACAGTTGATTAATAAATACTGAAGCATTGCTATTAACCAAGGTCTATAGTTTACATTGTGATTTACACTTAATTCCAATGCCCTAAAATTGCCCTATGTTCCACCTACTATTCCTTTCCCTTCCCCTCAGAGTCTTTGGTACCCGCTAACTTTATAACAATGTTACATGTTCTTCCATTACTACAAAATTAGTAAATTTACTTTGTCCATGGTTGCAGTCCCCTTTATGTTTGTTCAGGCCTTGAACTTGAGGATTCTGGGACAATGATGCCGGCTCTGCCTCAGATTCAGAGGGGGCTTAAATCTTATGGGACAGATGAAAGGAATCATTTTGCTTGTGGTTGTAGATACTCTCGTGGTTTTTTGCACGTCATCCTCATTTTGTTAGTTGTCCTTGGTGAGTCCGATGAGCTGGAGAGGAGGTGTTGGCTGCAACTCTGCTGAGATTCAAAGCTGTCCCTGCACATGAATCAAAGATTTAAGACCAAAGATTTAAGTCATTGGGACATATACTTAATGGGTATAATGCTAAATATAGGTTCAAATAAAAGGGGTAGAATAATCACGTGTAGGGAAATTATAAATGAATCTAAATCTGTTATTTGGGAATTAGGTTGTCATATACTCCGAGGTAAGGCTCACCAACAGGGTGCTGATTTCGAGGGATTCTGTGCCTTGTCTATAGTGTCTGGGTAGTTCTAGAGCCCTCAGGACCACCTTATTTGAGGCTTTTTCACAGTGGCAATTAGTGAGATCTGTCTGAGACATGCATATGCATAACCTCCGGAATTTGAAATCTCTTAGCTGTAAAAACTCTTTTGTGTTTGATGTTTCCCCCTTTTGGTCAAGGTCTTTTCCAAATGCATCACTGGTTGGTGCTTGGTATTAATCCCTCTGTGCCAAGGAGGCTCATCACCAGGAGACGTGTGCCATGCTGAGCTGGGGGTGGGGGGGTGGGGGGAGGTAGTAAATTTATTTGCTGAATTTGGCTTAGAGAGAGGCCACATTTGAGTAAGGAGGCTTTCAGGAGGTAACTCTTAGGCAATAGTTATTATTAGGCTCAGTTACCATTTTACAAGTATAAGGTTCATCGTTACATGCATTAATAGTGAGGACTTGATGTATTGGTCTGTTTTCTTCTGTTAGGCACTGCCTATGTACTCACGAGATTCTTGCCCCTGTATTTGAGAACATAGCAGGACCCCCAGGATGGAAGTTTAATATTTTGTTGTTTATTGTGTGAGTTTCCATCCACTAAGATAACACCGTATAGCAAGATGGAACGCAATCATATTCCATAGAGGCATGTAAACATGCACATCTAAGAAGTCCAGAGGACACCAAATAGGATAAACATGAAGAAAAATACATCCTGACATATATTGATCACGCAATTGAATGCAAAGGACAAGGAGAGAGTTCTGAAAGCTTCGAGAGAAAAGCAATGTGTTATGTACGAGAGAACCCCAATGATAAGATTACTGGTGGGACAGTAAGGGACATAAAAATCCACTTCCCCAAGATCTGGGGTGGGCACAGGCCAATTGCGGATCACAGTTTTTGATTAGTGACTTAGGATCACTGAGGGCCTGGCTCTGAGGGTGGCCATGGTTCCAACCAACCCTGGATGAAAGTAGGGAAGGAAACTGAAAGACCATATGCTTCCTCAGAGCTCTGGAGGATAACTGGAGGGCTGCATTTGTTGGGCAGATCTAGAAAGTGCAGCTTTCTGGTACCCTTCTTGTCCTCTTCAGGGCTGTTTGGTAACGGCTGGCATACCCTTTGGGGATCCCTGGCCTTGTTCCAACTGGGAAAGACTGAATTGAGAAAGTTCTTCCAGTGTACCCACCCACCAAGAATTTGCCCTCCAGACAAAAGCAGCTTGAGAAAAGAAGGCAGTGTAAGAAACTACTGAGCAGGATGGCCTGGAGCAAAGGCTTACGTGCTTTAAATCCTGCAGTGGAACACAGGAGCTCTGTCTCCTGGGAAGTGGAAGAGACATTCAAACTCCTGTAAACAGGGGACTTCCTAAGCCACTAGCAAGCACAGGCTCAGAACAAGACACAAGCCCAGAAAAGACAGGGAAGACGCTGCACTTAGCATTCGCCTTGGCAGGACTCTCTGAATGGGAGGGCTGACACTCAAGAAAATCCCTGTCATATCACCAGTTGATTACAAGCTCAAGAAATTCATCTCAGAGAATAATTCCCAGAGTTAACATTTTAAAACATTCAAATATACAATGTGCAACAAAATGTTACAAGACAAAGAAACAGGAAATGATGGCCCAAAACAAAGGAAGAGGATAAAAATACAGAAAACACCAATGAAGAAGAGAATATGGACAAACCATCAAAGCCTTTTAAAAAATGATCTGAAAAATGCTTGAGAAGATGAATGGAAATACAGAGAATATAAGGAAAACAACAAATGAGAAATATGAGTCTAACAGAAATTTTTAAAGAGGATTCAAACAGAAGTACTGGAGTTGAAGACCACGATAACTGAAAAGAAAAATTCCCAGGAGGATTCCAAGAGCAGATTGGAGCTGACAGAAGTAAGAACCAGGGAAACTTGTGGTGATGGTACAATCCTTTACCTTGACTGTGCTGGAAGTTACATGAAGATCACAATGAATACAAAATTTGTTGAAGAATCTTTTGCGCTTTGCAGTAAAAAAGAGCAACATAAAGACAACCTGAAAACTCTTTGAGAATATTGTTACCACTGCAGAGTACTCTCTCCACTGAAGATGCAGAAAGTTATGCTCTTAGCACCAATAATGAACATAGTGTCTACAGTATTGATCATCAATGAGAATGATATTTTAACTTCACCATTTATATGGTACATGGATAATAAATCTAACTATTCCTTCCTGGTCAGTAAACAGTGGATACCATCTGTTTTTTTGTTTATTTTTTTCTTTTTAAAGAAGCTTTAGATTACATAAATGTTACATAAAAAAATAGAGGGGATTCCTATATGCCCCAATCCCTCCCCTTCCCACACTTTCCCACATCAACGACATCCCTCATTAGTGCGGTACGTTTGCCACAATTGATGAACATATATTGAAGCATTGCTATGAATGCTGAACTATAGTTTATATTATAGTTTACACTCTATCCAGCACAATTTTGTAGGTTATTACAAAATATATATGACCAGATTCCTTGCAATGTCATGCAGGACAATTCCAATGTCTGAAAACACCCCCATATTACACCTATTCTTCCCTCTCCCTCCCCTCCAAACTTCTGTTGACTACTGCCTTTATAACAATGATAAAATTTCTTCCATTGCTAAAATAATAACAAATCTATAATACAATAATAATGTCTACTTTAGTCCATTTATCATTCCCCAATCTTGAGGATTTGGGGATAGTGATGCCCACTCTGTTTCTAATTGAAGGGGGCTTAAGTCCCATGGGGAGGATGGATGGAACTATCTTGCTTGCAGTTGCAGACACTCTCTGTTCCTTGGGATGGGCATTATCCATCATCATCTCCTTGTTAGTTGACCTGGGTGAGTCCAAAGTGGAGTATAGGTATTGCAACTCTGCTGAGATTCAGGGCTCAACTGGTACATAAATGGACCAAAGATTTAAGTCTCTGGGGCATAGATTTACAAGTAAAGTGCTAATTATAGGTTCAAATAAAAGGGGCAGAAGAGCCAAGTATAGGGCAACTATAAATGAGTCTAACTCTGTTATAATTGGGAGCATAAATTCCAAAGTAAGGCCCACTGACAGGGTGCCGAATTCCTGAGCATGTTTGCCCTGCTTATAGTGTCTAGAGTCTCTAGAGCCTTCATGAGCACTGCTGTTTGATATACTGTTTACTGTGGCAGTCAATGAGATCCTGCTGAGACATGCATAGGTGTGACCTCTGGAATGACTTCCCAACTTGCTTTGAAATCTCTTAGCCATAAAAACTCATTTGTATTTAATATTTCCCCCTTTTGGTCAAGGTTTTTTTCCAGATGTATTGTTATTTGGTGCTTGGTAATAATCCCTTGCTGCCAGGGAGGCTCATCCCCAGAAGTCATGTCCCACGTAGGGGTGGGGGGTGGGGGGTGGCAGGTAATGCATTCATATGCTGGATTTGGCTTAAGAAAGACCATGTTTGAGCAACAAGGAAGCTTTCAGGAGGTAACTCTTAGGCAATATATAATACTAGGCTAAGTTTCAATTTCACATGACAAGGGTCATAAATACAATCATCAATAACAAGGGCCTGGCATAATGGTCCGTCTTCCTTCACTAGGCACTGCCCTCATACTCAGGGAATTCTTGCCATACTATTAGAAAATGTAGCAGAATTCCTCGATGGGAATTCAATATCTTTCGGTTATTGTGTGGGTCTCCACCCACTGAGACAATGGCCCATGAACACTTGAACATATTCATATGCCTTAGAGCATACCCAGGTGAACCCTTTCTCACATATCCCCCCATCACCAACACCCACACCAGTGATCTTCCCCTGCCACAGTTGTGACCTGTGTGATCCAAAACTTCTCTGAAAATGAAGCCAACACAATAACCTAATAAAATTAAATAGAAAATGAAATACAAATTGTTTTAAAAAACAAATGAAGTACCAAAAAAATTTTCAAATTGAAATAATATAAAATGTTTTTGGACATTGTGTCCTTATCTATTGTCTTGTATGTACAGGGACAATTTTGTCTGTATATTCCCCCAGTGTCATATTTTTTTTTTCACTTTTCTTCAAAGAAGCTTTAAGTTACAGAAAAGTCATACAGAAAATATAGGGGATTCCCATATACCCCATGTCCTCCCCTTTTTCTACTCTCCCCTATTAATAATATTTTGCAGGTGGATGATACATTTGTTAAAATTGATGTACAAATATTGGAGCATTGCTACTAACCATGGTCAATGGTTTACATTATGGTTTTATGGTTTACATTTTGTACCGTACATTTTTATAGGTTTTGACAAAATTCAAAATGGCCTGTATCCATTATTGCTAGTTCATGCAGAACAACTCCAATGCCCTAAAAGTGCCCTATGTTTCATCCACTCTTTTCTTCTCTCCCCCTCACCTCAGAATCTACGGTAACTACTAAGTTTCAATTTTTGAAGAGTAAGATATATAGTTACTTGCAATAATATTGAGGACTTGACAGATTGGTCTGTTATCTTTCATTAGACACTACCTATGTTCTCTTTTTTTAAATTAATATATTTTTTTATTAAATTCAGAAAATCTGAGGTCCCCATATACCCCCACCCCCCTCACCCCACTCCTCCCCTCATAGCAACAATCTCCTCCATCACCATGAGATATTCATTGCATTTGGTGAATACATCTCTGAGCACCGCTGCACCTCATGGTCAATGGTCCACATCATAGCCCACACTTTCCCACGTTCCATCCAGTGGGCCATGGGAGGACATACAATGTCTGATAATTGTCCCTTCAGCACCACCCAGGACAACTCCAAGTCCCGAAAACGCCTCCACATCTCATCTCTTCCTCCCATTCCTCACACCCAGCAGCCACCATGGCCATTTTCTCCACACCAATGCCACATTTTCTTCGATTACTAATCACAATAGTTCATGAATAGAATATCAGTAAGTCCACTCTAATCCATATTCTATTCCTCCATCCTGTGGACCTTGGATTGGTTGTCCCTCTAAGTGAGAGCATAGCAGGACTCTCTAGGATGGGAGTTTAATATTTTTGTTTATTGTGTGGGTCTCCACTCACTGAGATAACACAGTATGACAAGACGAACATCTACATATTCCATAGAAGAGTGCCCCAGGTGTGCCCTGTCCCATATACCACCCCACACGCCCACACATACACAAAGAATCATTCAGAGAAATGGCACCTCACAAGGTAAAGGAAAAAAAGGAAGAACAGGTCATCAGCCTTGGGTCTTAGGTAGCAGAAAGGGGAGAATGTAATTGGTGTTTGCCACATTTTTGCATCTTTTAATGACACTTTTGTCTATGTCACCAGTTTCTTTGGCAAGGAAATTATCTGCCATGTGACCGGTGGAATGAAGGTGAAGGCTGACTGAGATGAGTCTTCTCTATATGTTGTCACATTGGCTCCCCAAGATGCTGACAGAGGAGTATAAGACCTTCCACACCCAGCTCCCAGCCACAGAGGGAAATAGGACCAACATCCTGGACCTCGGCCCCTGTCACCCCTCAGAGCCTGGATGATTGAGGATGTCATCCTCATCCCCTCGAAAGCACCTGCAGGAAGGGGAGCCACTGTGGTAGCTGGCCATGAACAGGACACCACAACTTATTTCTGTTAACAAATTGCCCTTACATTTTTTTTTTTAAAGATTTATTTATTTATTTAATTTCCCCCCCTCCCCTGGTCGTCTGTTCTTGGTGTCTATTTGCTACGTCTTGTTTCTTTGTCCGCTTCTGTTGTCCGTCAGCAGCACGGGAAGTGTGGGCGGCGCCATTCCTGGGCAGGCTGCACTTTCTTTTCACGCTGGGCGGCTCTCCTCACGGGCGCACTCCTTGCGCGTGGGGCTCCCCTACGCAGGGGACACCCTTGCGTGGCAGGGCACTCCTTGCGCGCATCAGCACTGCGCATGCAAATTGCCCTTACATTTTAAAAAAAGAATCATTCAACTCTTAAGAAGAATGTAAAATATTCGGGCTTTTATCAGCTAGAAGATCTTCTATAATGTTGATTAGAGAAATCATTCTGAAAAGCAATCCATCTAATTTTTCAGGTGGTACAAGCCTTAAGCTTACTAAATATTTTCCCTTTGACATACTCTACAGTGCAATTAGGAAAGAAATTAGTTTAACAATAATTTTCTGCAAATTAAGGAGTGGGAAAGGCCTCTTCAAGTCATTCCTGAGATATCAGTTTTTATAAATATCCATCTGTCTGGTTTCTAATTTCTCTTTATCATCGTTATTACATGAATGCAAGTCTAAATTTTTAAATATAGACTCTTAAGTCAGAAATACAAAATTTAATTCTTGAGTTTTCTTAGTGTATCATGGATTAAAATTATACTAATCTGTAGGAGGCAATACAAAGCTTGAATAATAAAATTTCTTGGATAATTAAAGAATACAAGAGATAGTAAATTCCTTAATAAGCAAATTTCTTTTCACAGTTATTTATTGTGATTAGTGATATATTTGAATATATTCCTATCATCTTTACTTTGTTTTCTGTTTACTATTCTTTTCATTTAAAAATTTTTCTTTTCCTTTTCCTGCTTTCTGCTGAAATGATAGATGTCTTTATTTTTAATTTTCCTCTGCTGATTTGTAAATATATTTTGCAATTCTATCCTTGTTGTTTTTAAGCTTGCATTTTTAACCTATATAACTATACATTTTTATTAAAAATTTCACATTAGTCTGAATTTCCATCCCCCATAAAGGACAATAATCAGTGCTCCATGGATTCAGAATACTAGGGTTTAGCCAAAATTCTGACAACCTTTCTCCATCTTCTCTTCAGAAAGCACCTCAGACTCACTCTCCTGGGCAAAGGAGCCTAGCTTGCAGAGTCAGAAAGAATGTTAGGGTCTATTTTCCTCACCTAGAGGAGGGTGGCACAAAAGCATTTACTCTGATGGCCCTTTCAATCTGCAAAATATAGCCTGTTATCCTGAATCAGCACCTTTGTTTCCCAAGGGGTAAAATGGTTTTAAGCTAGAATATTTTATTAATTCTGCTTCATCAAGAGCTGAGACTCAAAGTGTCCCTTTTATCTCAAAGCATCCCCAAAATCCTCAAAAATGTTATAAACCGAGATGATAACTCCTTATTGAAGTCCAGCCTTCTCTGAAGTGCTGATCTGGTCCGAATCTCAGATCTAATATTGATTCTAACTAAATGTGCCGTGAAGTTGGTTAGACATGAACAGGCAAGGAAGGTCTCAGTTTTCAGCATTTTGTAAATGGTATTAGATACATTAGCATTTGCATTTGCAAAAGGTATTTAGAACCTAATCTTGTTCAAATATTTTCAAGACGAATGTAGGTATTGAATATTTTTTATATTTTGTTTTGTTTTAAAGTGTGTTTTTAAAATTACTTTAACTGTTATAGCTATCTTGTCGTATGGGTCTGTAACAGTGCTTCCAATTTGAAATGCATGTTTTTTTTGATAGGTCCTCAAAGTCAGTACCATGCACCAATTGGGAAGTTTCAAGTTAATTAGCTTTATTTGCATGGAATCGTAAATAAAGTTTTGATTTTAGAGCTGGAAGACATTAACAGGATTTTATAGAGAAGGCAACAAAGCACCAATAAGGTCAAGAACAAGCAATTAATTAGTATCAGGCCTAGGGTTAGAACTAATGCCTCTGACACCTGGTCTAATATCCAAATTGCAGAAGGGCCTAAGGATAAATATGAGTATTTGGTCCGTTCAAAAATCACCTGAGATATCTCTATACTTTGAAATAAGTCTAGTAGTCATATAAAAATTATTACTTCTCACATGTTATAAACAGAACCAACAACCTCGTCAAACCATTATGAGGTACTTAAAAACTTTATTTTAAGGGCTTTGAAAGGCAGAGGAAAATAGCCAAAGGAGCTATCTGCAAACGGGCAGCTTTCCCAGATAACTCCAGAAGGAACAGAGAATCAACACATGAATGAATGAGAGTTCTTTTAATAGTTCTATTAAGAAGTCTAATTGTTATTATAAGACCCGAAAACTTCACCACTAGGGTTAGTAGTCTCGTTGAAAATGTTGACAAAATTAGCATTCTTTCAGGTTACTAAAATTCAAACAAGCTCTTAACATTTAGATGAAAAGAAACCTACAAAACTCCAGGTTGAGCTTATGTCCAAAACCATATTCAAACTCGCAAAGCTTCTAAAGCTCATGTTCACCATCACAGATAATATATTTCAGAATTCTTACTGTGTGTCAATCTCCTTTAATCCTCCCAATAATCTGGTATGGTAGGTGTTATAATCCATACTGCCTCCATTTTTTTTTAGACAAAGAAACTGAGATTTAGACAAGCTACATAACTGCCTGAGGTCTTGCAGCCAGCAACAGCAGGGCAGGAAGTTGTACCCAAATTTCTCTGACTTTAGAGCTAGCTTAATTCACTAAGATACAAAAGCTCCATTTTGTTACAGGTGGAGATAAGAGTTAATCAAAGAAGATTTTCTATGTCCCAGTGCCTGGAACTGTGTCTGCCACTTAATGGTGCTTAATATTTGTTAGATACACAAGTGAATACATTTACAAAGATAAAAATGACGCCTGCATCTTCAAAGGGGCTCGTACTACTATTACCAGATTTATAAAGTATGCATGTCACAAGAAAGGTTTTCAAACAAGTCTTCCCTGTTAGTCTCAACTAAATGGCTACAAGGTGTCTCAATGTCTGTTAACTGCAGGTGAATCCAGGGAACTTTAAATTTTTGTTTACTCTCTACTGTGCTGTGTAGTTGTAAACTGGTGGAGATAATACATAGTGGGTAATTTTTTATCCTTGAAAAATAAAGTTAGAGAAAGTCATTTTAAATTCTTGTTGTTCTTCAATGTCTTTAAGAAACTTCCAAGAAGTACCTTCTAAGTGGAGACCCAGTGGTCAAGCATGGGCTAGAAGGCAGGTTCTGACCCTCCTCAGCTGTGTGACATTATTAACATTAAATATGCCTCAGTTTCCTCATTTAGAAAATGCTGTGTGTCCCCTAGGGTGGTTGAGATAATTAAATGAATTAATTTATGTAAGAAGCTTGATATAGTACCCAATAAATAATACATGATTAATAAATGTTAACTGGTATTACATCAAAAGCATGGTGTTTCCCTCAGTCTACGGAAATCAACTTAATTCATTCATCAGCAAATAAGCACTAAGTGGGCCAGCCTCTGCTCCAAGTGCAGGGGATGGAGAAACAACATAAGTCCCTGCCTCATGGGCCTTGCATTCTAGAAGAAGACTCAGAATAAACAAGCAAACAAGCAAATAAATGAATAAAGATGCACTCTATGCCAGGTGGTGAAAAGTAGCGGGAAGCAAAGGATTAGAGGCTGTAGGGAGATGGTGGGGGAAGGTTATTTCATACAGCATGGTCAGAAAGGTGTCTGAGGAGAAGCAGACCTGAAGTGAGTGAGGCTAACATTTCAAGAGAGTGATGTCTTGAGGTTCACCTGCCTGGCATATTAACAATGACAGAAAGGGCAGGAGGCAAACACCAGAGTGAATGGGGATGAGTGGTTAGAGATGGTGTCTAGGAAGTAGAAGACATGGCCAGGTCCTGTAGAGGCCCACAGGCAGAGAACTTTGGATTTTACTCTGCATGAGATGGGTTTTGAGCACAGGAGAGTCAGAAACTGATAAGTCTGAGAAGGATCTGTTTTAGTTTGCCAAAGGGCTGCTGATGAAAAGTACCAGAAATGTGCTAGCTTTTATTTATTTGGTTTAAAAGCTTATAGTTACAATGTCATGAAAAGTCCAACTCCAGGCACCATAAGAGGTGCTTTCTCACCCAAGTCAGCTGCCACGTGTGGAGCAAGATGGTGGCGATGTTTGCCTGGTCTCTGCCTTCCCCTCTGGGCTGTACAAGCTCCCGGAGCTCAGCTGAAGATAACCAGGCACAGGGCTTGTCTCTTGTCTCTTCCCAGGCCTCTTCTCTGAGGCTCGACTGCTCCGCTTTCTTCCTGATTTCTGCTGCAAGTTATCAGGCAAATGGCTCACCTCTCCCTGGGGCCTCACCTGTTTGAGCCTCTCCTTTCTGTCACATGGCAGGATGAAAAATGGCAGAGCTCTAGTTTCTGGTGTCTCCGTTTTTTATCAGGCCCAGCAAGGGAGTGGAGACTCAGTCTGAGTCACGCCTCACTGAGGTAGTCCAATTGAAAAGGTTGCTCACACCCACAGGAGTGGACCAGCCTACAGCAGAATCTTTCTCTTTTGGGGATCCATAAAATAATTTCAAGCTGCCACAGGATTCCTGGGGCTATTGTTGCAGATCATTGTTGCTAAAGGGGCAAAGGTAGAAACAGGAGGACCAGCTAGGAGACTGTTGCATTGGTCCAGATGAGAGATGAAGATTGAGACCAGGATGGTAGCAGAAGAGAAGGTAACTAGTGGTCAGACTCTAGATATATTTTAAAGGTAGACATGGCATGATTTGTTCTGGGTTGGCTCTTAGGTATCAAAAAAAGAGGAGTCAGGAAGTGGACTTGGCTCAATGGATAGAGCGTCTGCCTACCACATGGGAGGTCCAGGGTTCAAACCTAGGGCCTCCTGACCCATGTGGTGAGCTGGCCTACAACACAGTGCTGATACATACAAGGAGTGCTGTTGTAGGAGACTGGCTTAAGTATTTGTTGCTTCCTGTTATTGTAAATTACCTTATTGTAAATGTTGCAAGTTGCTTCCTGTAGCCCACAGCTGCTCGTTAAGTTTTCAACTAAATAAGATGGGAAACTAGGGTTGAGGCTCTCAGTTTCAAAAGCTGTGACATCCCCTGGTCCCATCTTTGTTTCCTCTCCTGTGTCTTCCTTTCTGTTCTTTTATTTCTTCAGTTCTGCGTTGCCTTCCTTTTGTGCAGACCTATTGCTGAGCTGGTCTCAGCAGAGTGCCATGCCACGCAGGGGTGTCCCTCGCATAGAGGAGCCCCACATGCAAGGAGTGCACCCCTTAAGGAGAGCCGCCCCATGCGATAGAAAGTCCAGCCTGCTCAGGAGTGGCGCTGCACACATGGAGAGCTGATGCAGCAAGATGATGCAACAAAAAGAGACAGATTCCTGGTGCCACTGACAAGAATACAAGTGGACACAGAAGAACACTCAGCGAATGGACACAGAGAGCCGACAACTGGGGGGGGGGGGGCGCATGGAAGGAGAGAGAAAGAATGAGAGAAATCTTAAAAAAAAAAAAAAAAAAGAAGTCAAGGATGACCCCAAGGTGTTTTTTTTAAGATTTATTTATTTGTTTGCTTATTTATTTATTTCTCTCCCCTTCTCTCCCCCCACCCCCAGTTGTCTGCTCTCTGTGTTCATTCCCTGTGTGTTCTTCTGTGACTGCTTCTATCCTTATCAGCGGCATGGGAATCTGTGTTTCTTTTTGTTGTGTCATCTTGCTGCGTCACCTCTCCGTGTGTGTGGCCCCATTCCTGGGCAAGCTGCACTTTCACACTGGACGGCTCTCCTTACGGGGTGCACTCCTTGCTCTTGGGGCTCCCCTACGAGCTCCACACAGGTCAAGGAGGCCCGCGGTTTGAACTGCGGACTTCCCATGTGGTAGATGGACGCCCTATCCATTGGGTCCAGTCCACTTCCCAATCCCAAGGTTTTTGTATCAAGGCATTGATAGACAAATGTGGTGGTCCTTTTTTCTGTGATGGGGAACATTGGGAGGGAAAAGTGAGAAGATTTGGGGAGGAAACCAAGAGTTTTGCTCTGGACATGTTAAGTTGGAGATATTTATTTGTCCTCAAAAGGGAGATGTGGCTAGGTAATGGATAGAGAAAGAAATTGAATAGAGGCTAGTATCCTGGAGATATGGTATTTTTCTTTTCTCTTGTACTTCTCACATGCAATTCTGATGTGAAATCCCTTGTGTTAATATTGACTTTAATTGACTCTGCCCTAGTTGTTAAGGGTAAATTGCTAATTTACTGAAACTGATCTAGCTATAGCAGACAATTTGTTCCTAAGACAACATGGCTTCTCACTTTTCTGAACCTTTTTTCCAGTTTCCTCTTTCTGCAAGCCCTCTCCTCATTTATTGCTTTTTAAAAGTCACAAGATGGCATCACCTTCTCCTTGAATATTTCCTGAAATATTTAGACAAACTCCAGACTATAGAGACTTCCATTCTTCCTTCTCTTTAGCGCTTCCCTCCCTTCCTTCCTTCCTCCCTTCCTGCTTTTCTATTTTTCTAGAAAATAGAAAGTTCCATTTTCTTTCTTTATTGTGTACTCATATCCAACGTAAGCAATACAGAGAATAATAAGATAGTGAAACACCTAAAATCTCAGAGTATTAATAACTAACCTAGAATTTGCTAGATTCACATATACGAAATTACACAATTTAATAAAAATTAAAGCATTTTTGCAACTTGTTTTATAACCTTTTTTTTAAAAAAATTAACAGCATGCCATGAAGATCTTTAAATATCAATCAATATAGCTGGATATGACTCATTTTAATAGTTGCTTATTTTATGTGTGTATATAATATACTTTATTTATCCAGTCCCCCAAACAGATGGCTTTCAGCTGTTTTCACTTTTTTGCTATGATAAATAATGCAAAAATTTATATGTGGCTTTACATGAGTCTTTTTAATAGTTGCATATATATTTTGTTATTTGGTTGTAATACAACTTATTTAACCAGTTCTTAACTGATGGATATTTAAGTTGCTTTCAGTCATGTAACAGATACACACACGTGCACTCAAAGGTTGAAAGAGCAGAAGGAAAGAAAACAGGGAAAGGTAAGAAAAGGGGAAAAGCTCCTGGCTTTAGGCCCAACTGGGTCCGGAAAAGATATGCTGCTAACAGAACCATCTCCATTCCTTGGCTCCATTTTCTGCTCTGTTGACTTTATTTTTAAGTAGGCTTTGTCCATGTCATAGTCTCCAACTTCCATGATTCCTAAGTATGAAATGTCCCTTTCCGGTAACTCCAGTGAAGTTCCCAGAGAGAATTTTACCTGGACCAACCTGATTATGCAACTTTGAATTAATCACCCTGATCAAGATTATGCAAACATCTTTGAATTAATCACCTGGGTGCTACCATGCCTCTGGAGCCAGGGAAAGTTCAGGAGGTAGGATGGTTGTGAAAAGGTATAAAAAGTTCTGTTACAGAAGGAAGGGGAATGGTTATCAGGTAGCTGACAACAACAATGCTTAAATTAAGGTGGATTAACATCATTTTTAAAAAATTTTGTGAAAAAAAAAATTCAATGACTACAAATCTGTATAACATCTACCTGTTAGAAGATATCCATGGTTTAGAATCTCATTGTAACTAACAGATGCCACACTGTTCCTACTTCAAGGTTGGGAGATTCCTGCCTCTTGCCAATCAGACTTGTCTTCTTGTCTTTTCGCAGCCATCTGTCAGTTACTCATCCATAGATGAGGAGCAGAGTTGGATCAGGGAACTTCCACTTGTCCTTGGCAGCTATTCTTTCATTCTTGTGCCAAGTCTCTTCCTTAATACAGGCTTTTTACTTCTCGCATGCTCAAGATTTTCTTTAACAGAGAAAAGGTAGGAGCGGACATGGAAGAAATGAAGAGCATTGCAGCCCAAAGCTGAGAACTTATTTTGAATTTCTTGGGTGCTAACTATAATAATACACAGATCCTAAAATTATTGCATTCCCCACTAGATTGTTTTCTGGTCTCATAGAAAGCTGGTGACAATCAGTGGCATAATTGGACACAGGTATATTGATGGGCTGCATAGATTAACCATTTCATGGCCCCTGAAATCACTTCACTTAACATTTACTGAAAGGAGAATCTGAGGGTAACAGAGGAGGCTAGGTAACTAGTAGTCTCTCCTTCCCAGTCCTAAATTCACATACCCAACTCAGTACAACAAAAACCCTGAGATACCAGGACACACTCTTCTTAGAAGGCGGTTTATGAACCATCTACCCGTGCTGGAGCATGACTCTCTGATCTCTCAAACCCTACCCCATCACTACCCCAGGCAGATAAGGAAAGAGTTCCTTCTGAACGTGTCCAGCCCTCCTCCTGGAGTTCTAGGAAATATAGTGCTCTCCATTACATCACACACTTAGTTGGGCCATCCTCAATCTTGCACATCTCAGAGGAATGAAGAGAAATATGAATATGAGGGAGCTGACATTCAGCAAATGGGTAATTTAACTTTGATGGCTTAATTCAGATTCATCTGAACCCGGGTTTGGTGACTTCAAGAGAGAACAATGAAATGTGATGGAGGGTGGGGATTAAGAGAAAGAGTAGGGGAAGGAAGTACCATGAGGCACAAAACAATTTTCGAATTCTGTTAGCTGGAACACTTTAGTCAAAGGAAATCTTACTTCAATGTGAAAAAGAAGGACATTGAATCAAAGAGGGTCCAAGACCCAGCTCTTTTTTTTTTTAAGATTTATTTATTTATTTCTCTCCCCATGCCCCCCCCCCCCCCCCCCCGCATTGTCTGTTCTCTGGGTCTATTTGCTGCGTCTTCTTCTTTGTCCGCTTCCGTTGTTGTCAGCGGCACGGGAATCTGTGTCTCTTTTTGTTGCATCATCTTGTTGTAAGACCCAGCTTTGAGCCTATTCCTTTCCTCACCATACAACAGTCCCCGGGACCTATGCTAGGAAATTCTTAGGGCTCAACACAGCTTAAAAACCACTGGCCTAGACCACCTACCAGAGTAAAAGTGAAGAATGTTGTTTGTTCAGAGACAAACTGACGCTGCCTAGGCTTTGTTCCAATGTTAAAAAGGGAAAGTGGGGAAGCAGACTTGGCCCAGCGGTTAGGGCGTCTGTCTACCACATGGGAGGTCCGCGGTTCAAACCCCGGGCCTCCTTGACCTGTGTGGAGCTGGCCCATGCGCAGTGCTGATGTGTGCAAGGAGTGCCCTGCCACACAGGGGTGTCCCCCGCATAGGGGAGCCCCACGCACAAGGAGTGCGCCCCATAAGGAGAGCCGCCCAGTGCCAAAGAAAGTGCAGCCTGCCTAAGAATGGCACCACCCACACGGAGAGCTGACACAACAAGATGACACAGCAAAAAAGAAACACAGATTCCTGTGCCGCTGACAGCAGAAGCTGACAAAGAAGACGCAGCAAATAGACACAGAGACAGACAACCGGGGTGGGGGGGAAGGGGAGAGAAATAAATAAATAAATAAATCTTTAAATAAGAAAGGGGAAAGTGCAGCTAAGAAACAGACAATATCAGACCATTAAACAGATATCTTTGGACAATTTTTCATCAGACAATGCAAGTAATGCTCTGGGTTCTTAAACTATTCTATGTTATTATTTCTACCTTTTTTTTTTTAAAGATTTATTTTATTTCTCTCCCCTTCTCCCCCCTGTTGTCTGCTCTCTGTGTCCATTCGCTGTGTGTTCTTCTGCGTCCGCTTGCGTTATCCGACCGCACTGGGAAATTGCCTCTCATTTTTGTTGCATCATCTTGCTGTATCAGCTCTCCCTGTGTGCGGCGCCACTCCTGGGCAGGCTGTGTTTTTTTCACACGGGGTGGCTCTCCTTGCAGGGGGCACAGCTTGTGTGTGGGGCTCCCCTAGGCGGGGGCGCCCCTGCGTGGCATAGCCCTCCTTTTGCGCATCAGCACTGTGCATGGGCCAGCTCATTACACAGGTCAGGAGGCCCTGGGGATCGAACCCTGGACCCTCCATATGATAGACAGATGCTCTATCAGTTGAGCCATGTCTGCTTCCCTATTTCTACCTTTTGAATGACTTTGTGTAGAATGTAAACCTTTCCGAACTATTGGGTGTAAATTAACTAAGCTGAGGTAAATTTTTTTTCCAAATCCCATTTTACTAATTTTGTCTCAACTGTGACAAACCTCTTTCTATCTCTCCTTCAAACTTGGGTCAGTCAAGACCTGACTGTATTCCCCTTATGTTAGCTTGTTATATTATTTACATTTTCTCTCACCTCTAGATTGCCAGGCTCCTTTAGGGAGAAAAATGTTTCTTTTCAGCTATGCATCCCTTGCAGCTAGTACAGGACTTGTCCACAGTCAATAAATACTTGCTAAATGGATGACTCTAGCAGAGACAAAATGGCTATGAAGCCCCTACAACAACAACGACAACACAACAAAGGGGAGTCCACACAGTGTCAAGGTGGATAATATGGAGACCTTGGACTTGATCTGAATCCAAGTTATGTGAACTCTTTAAATCTTTATTTTCTAATCTACAAAATGGGAGGACTGATACGGTAAAATTACATCTTTCTCAGGCATATAGTTGTAATTACCTTAAAACACATCACTGAAGTGAAGTAAGTACACATAGTTTGGTACTTAACTACAAAATAGTCCTCTTCTTTTCATTGTTTATTTTTGAGCACAGATTCAGGGAATGGACTTGTTCAGTTATGCGTGTGTGTGTGTATTTAACAAGACCAATATAGTTGAATTCAGTTAAAGGCACATTACATTTTAGGTAACTGGTTTACATACCTCCTAGGGTTGCTGGGATTATTAGATTGAATAACATATGTCAAAAACCTTCCACAGCAACTGACACATGATAGTGGGGGTACACTAATTGCGAGTCCCTACCCATCCTGAGAGGCGGCAGGGTACAGTGAAAGAAGCAAGAAGAGGCTGACTCTATTCTGTTTCCTTTTTTCCACCCCTTCCCCTCACCAAGTCAATTTATAGAATACTTTGTATTCTGAGAAACAACATTTTGAAAAATGAATCACAACTTAGTGTGATTTTCTTATATTGCATCCAAATAGTTTCTACAGTATGGCAGCATGGTATTACTCTCCTACTGGACACAACTCCCTTTTCACCTTGCCCCTTTTAGTAAAATTGTGTACTATCCATTCTTTTCTTTACTCATCCCCCATACACAGCTATGGAGCTCTGTCATGGCAGGCACTGTTTTAGGGCCAAAGATCAACAAAACATGAGCTGGAGATAGACAAGTAAACAGACAATTACAATACAATGTAATGTAAGTACCAAGGCAGAGAGAAGCTCCCAGGTTCTCAGCAAGGGTGGTGGTGGAGGGGGTGGAGGTGGGGGCATGGCCAAAGACAACTTTCTGAAAGCAAGACTCCTGAGCTGAAATGGGGTGTATTCCTTCTAAACACTGCAGCAACAGGCCTCTGTTAAACGTGAAACCGGGGTAAAAGTCATTAATTTTAATTTTGTAGAAATGTAGAATCTTAAAATTAGAACAACCTTGGGAACCTAGTTATATGTTCCCTCAGTAATGTGCACTCAGAGGTGAGACAGCCTGGGTTCAAATTTGAACTTGCTACTTTAAGCTGTGTGATTTGAGGAAAGCTCCTTAAACTTCCTCTGCTTCCAGGTCCTCATCGGTGAGACTGTGGTAATAATAGTACCAGGAATAGAGTAAGATTTCAGTGAGGGAAACGGACTTTGGCCCAGTGGTTAGGGCGTCCGTCTACCACATGGGAGGTCCGCGGTTCAAGCCCCGGGCCTCCTTGACCCGTGTGGAGCTGGCCCATGCGCAGTGCTGATGCGCGCAAGGAGTGCAGTGCCACACAGGGGTGTCCCCTGCGTAGGGGAGCCCCACGCGCAAGGAGTGCACCCATAAGGAGAGCCGCCCAGCGCGAAGGAGGGAGCAGCCTGTTGAGGAATGGTGCCGCCCACACTTCCCGTGCCGCTGATGACAACAGAAGCGGACAAAGAAACAAGACGCAGCAAAAAGACACAGAAAACAGACAACCGGGGGAGGGGAGGGGAATTAAATAAATAAAAATAAATCTTTAAAAAAAAAAAAAAAAAAAAAGATTTCAGTGAATGTTGGCCTTTAAAATTATGTCCCAGAGCAGATGTAGCTCAGTGGTTGAGCGGCTGCTTCCCATTACGAGGTCCCAGGTTCAATCCCTGCTTACCTCCTAAAAACAAAACAAAACAAACAAACAAAAGAAAACAACTTTCATTGGGAAGTGGTTGAACCCCTGCTTCTCACGTGCAAGATCCTGGGTTCAATACCCTCCTAAAAAAATTTAAAAAGTAAAAATAATTTATATCCTGTGCCTTTGTTGATAGCCAAGAAATGTTTATAACAAGAAAGTAAAATTACCAAGTTCTTTGATTATTTGTTAAACGATTGTGTCTAGAGTTAACAGGTTACTTGATAGGCGTTCAATAAATAAAAGATCCCATAAATGTTTTCTCAAAATTTCAGAAGTCTTTAGCAGCTTAGATGAAAGTCAGAGTTAAGACAGATGCCTTATTTTGTCAAATATAAGACTTTTAAAAAAATTTCTTAGCCACGGACTTTTCCTTTTCCTTTAATAACCATAAAACTATTATATACATAATTAAAATATGTGAACGAGAAAATAAACCCCATTAACTCATTTTCCTCTTAAAATTTATGACACAATCTTGGGTGTAGCAAACCCCTTCTTAATAAAATTAATAATGCAAACAGGATCTTGCTAGGAGTATTTAAATATTTAAGGAAACAACTTTTGAAATACCTCCAGTTCATGGGGGATGTCATCTCCACACAATTTGGTGTACTAGGTAGCAGGTGATCATTAAAATAGCACCAAGCAAGAGGCTAATATTCTTAGCTAGACAACTGCATGCTTCAAAAGTAATGATAATCTGTAGCTTTAAAGATATTACCTAATAAAGATTTTCAATTAATTAAGGCTATTATCCCCCAAAGAGGAGGTCTTATTATATAGAGACAATATTAATACACGATTAAGTATCGGTCTTGAAAATGGCTAGTCAAATTCATGCTCTTGGGAAGTTTGTCTTTGTGTTGCTACTTCCCCACTACTAAAAGGCCTGAATTCAGCGCATCCAGTTAAGGTTAGTGAAGGGCCTTGAACCCTGGTACTAGTGATTCTGGCAGAAGAGATGGTAAGATGAGTATAGTCTTTGATACAGACTATATGCCCAGGCAATTGTGAACTTAAGTGGATTTAGAACTGCCTTCAATTTTCACTTTCTTTAAAACAGAGCTTCCTATAGTGTGTTCCATTCTGTGGATCATAATAAGATTTTTGAAATGCTAGATTGAACAAAGTTAAACATGCTTTGCTGCAAGATTGCATGTAGCCTTCAAAGAGGTAATGAATTTCCGAGGGAGAGATGTGGCATGGATGATCTCCTGAACTTACTTGGCTTGGAACTGAAGAACCAGGTGCTTCAGAACACACTTTAGAAAACACTGCAAAACTACGAAAGTAGAAAGTAAAGATCAGCTTATATCCTTTTAATCTTGTCTCAAGAATATAGCCTAAACTCCTGAGATGTTCTTGTACAATCTGGCTCCTGTCTATCTCCAAAGCTTTATTTCTCATACACCCCCTCACACAACCCTGCCAGAGGGAACTAGTTCATGGTTTTCCTGAAACAGCTCAAGCTGTTTTCTAGCTCCCCACTGTGTACACCGCATCAATCTTTGCTTGGCTCACTTCTACCCACTTTGCAGAGTTAGTTATGACATCATATATCTGGAGAAGCCTTCTGGGAACCTCAAGCATGAACTTGGGAACCTGTTTCACTTGTTCCCATGCCCATCTCGTATTAGTCCCATCAAGACATCTACTCCTGTGTATTCCAAAGGGCCATCATTGAGGTTGTGAACTGTTCTTTACAATGTTATGGCACATACTGAGTGCCTTGAACAGTGCCTGGCATGCAGAAGACCAAGAATCTATTTGTTGATTTATTGGAATACTAGCTATTGCAGTACAGTTGAGTACATGTCCACTGCTTCTGATAATTCAGGAATGTCTGGACTCCTCTCTGAGGGTATATATAATGGTTTCCTTACTCATAGCTGGGTAGCAGAGGGTTCCTTCTCTACCTTGGTCCCCAAGTGCTCTTTCAGGGTACAATTATGAAGCCAGTTCTAGTTCTATTACACCATAGTTATAGGGAAGCAGAAGTAGCACATAGATTGGAATCTCTACACAAAAATGATCTTTCTTATCACTGGGACACTGGACCCTAACAGATGGATATGGGAGGATGATGCAGGGTTGGCCTAAAGGAAAAGGGAACCTAGTTCAACTTCTTAGAACCACCAAGTTTGGCTGAGATCCAGGGACTCTGGACAAACTGGTGCAGGTATTACTCATCCAGGCCTTCTTTCTTTGGCCTCCAGAGAGTTAGCATCGAACTCTGGGGATGCCGCCATAAGAATTTCTTTCTCGTCGCTGCTATGACATCTCTGGTGTTTTTGCCATTCCAAACAACAGCATCGATGATGGGTCTGTAGCTCCCATGCTGAAGTTTTGTCTTGTAGCAGGCTTGTAAGAAAGATAGAGATGGTTGTTGTTTGAGATTGAATCATGTCCCACATAAAAGGCATTTCAGGTCCCAACTCCTGGTCTTTTTGATATGACCCGATTTCTAAATAGGACCTATGAAGGTATTATTCATTAAGGTGTGCCAAAATGAATGAGGGTGGACTTTAATTCAACATGGCTCAAGTTCTTACTAGCAAAGGAAGTTGGACACAGATTGAAGCCACAGGCAACAGCCAGGAGCTGAATCATTGGAACTTGGAAGAGAAAGGAGAAGAGCACCAAATGCTTTGCCATCTGACAGAAAAGTCAAGGATTAAGGATCACCAGCACTCAGCCCTAGAATGCCACAGGCTTCAGGAAAAAAAAAATCACCTCAATTTTGGACTTCACCTAGCCTTAATACCATGAGTCAATAAATTCCCGATGGTTTAAGCCAATCTATTGTATGGTATTTGTTTTAGCGGCAAAAACAAATACCATACAATAGGTATGAAGCTAAAACAGCTATGCTGTCTTTACCAGTGTGCCTGGCAATGACTAAAATTGCTTCCCAGCATTGAACTTCTCTAATAACTTTCACAGAGTTAATCAGGATGGTGATCAACAAAGCTGGCAACCTTGTAGGGACAAATTATGAGGGTCTAGAAGGAACCAATATAAAAGTTTCTGCTTCTTCTAAGTTCACTGGAGTAGATTAACATCTGTAGTTCAGGGTGACTTGCTCAAGACCCAAGTCTTGTTCACTTCCTGATTCTTTCTTCCAGTCGCCCAACACAATTAGGATGGGGTTTCTGACCTTGAGTATGTCACAGTGGGGTACTGCATAGGTCAGTTTCCTCAAAGACTCTTCCCCCTCTTGCCATCACACAGCTTCCTTTCCCCACATCTTGTTCTTGGAGTTGTGGCTGCTACTGCAACATCTTGAAGATATAAAAGGCAGGTGCCAGTGTGTGTCTGTGTGTCTGTGTATACACACACATGAACACTCAACTTTTCTTTTTGGTATAGCTCACTCATGCACTCTTCAGCAGCAAACTATACTGTGGTTGTGCAAGAATGACTCCATTTGTCTTTTGGGAGCCCCAGAGTAAGGCCATAAAGTGTGCTTCCCATCTGCTGGTATCCACCCCTGTAATTTTGGCCCCCTGGAGGAAAGGGATACAAATTCCCGCACATTCTTTCCCCTTTCATGACAGGAGGGGCAGACAGTTTTATGGTAATACATGGTGGTGCTATTGTCATTTTCCCCCCAAACTGACAAACTCTTAATGAAAAATTAAATTCTGAGAAACACAGGAAAAAGCTAAAAGTAGAACCCAAGTCTCTTCACTGACAATCCAATGCTCAAGATCCTCAAACTTGCTGCCTTTGTCAGTCAAGTTGCAGTCTTATATGGGTGATGCCAGCTGTTGGGGGAAGAGAAGGGATAAGAACTAAACTACAGTGAAGATAGAGCAGAGTGAATGCAGAGTCACAGCTTCCTCTCTGCGGTGAAGCCATGTGTTTCCTGAGTTAATAGAGACATTATTTAGTGAATATGTGATAAAGACAAAGGCCACTCTGCTACCTCTTTTTCTTATAATTTTCTGTATGTTTTCATAGTCTGAACTGACTTTTTGCTATAGAACTAATTCAGTTTAATTTTCTGAGATTTGAAGGCACAGTTTGATACACAAGGTCGTATATTAACTGTCAGTCCTCTTAAAAAAATTCCAACTTCAACAAAGGATACTCTTTCACATTTGTTTTACTACTTAGAGGTAGCCTCCTGTCATGTCAACCAATATTTTGTTTTACATTTTACCATATAAACCAGTGGCTGTTAAAGATATAGTTCACCATATAGACCTGATTAATGAAGAAAAATAAAGCTCTTTTATCGCTGACATTATGAGGTTAGAAATAGCATCCTATGCTAATCTGCAAAGCCAAGAAATGAAGAGGGTTTAAATCAGATCTCATGACTAATGCATGAGATCCAAAGTTCTTTTATTTCTGACTATTTTAGAAAACTGGGGTGTATTTCTACCCTAAAAATAATTCCATAAAATATATTGAGATAATACAGAATGCCTTATTGTTAACATATCACAATCAAGATTTGTTTCCTACCAGAAATGTTGTTTCTCCACTTTAATTTTTAAAAATTATGTATATGCAAAGGGTTAAATCCAGATCAAGGATATTATACTTGATCTTTAGGTTTTTGTCGTCGGTGGTGGTGTTTTTGTTTTGTTTTAAATACTCAGTATCTGGAATATGACTCATCATAATAAAATGGAAAGTCTAGATGTTTTCTGGGGTCACTATTCCATTTTATTTGTGTTTACTGTGAAGTCATTTAAACAGAAAGAAATATATCCAGCAATAATGTAAGCCTGTTATTTTTGCTTGTTTTTGTTTTGGTCATGACAAACTGTGAAATGCTATGGTTTTCCTATAGTCCATGAAATCTGCAATCTTTCCGCTTGATTTACGAAGGACCCTTAATTACTGCTGTCATTAGCACCTAGTGTTCAAAACAGTCTGTTAAAATGTACTGTTAGTCTCACCTCCAAGTCCCTGCCTGCTTTATTTTAATTTTTTCCAAGAGTAGAAAAACAATAATTGCCTTAATAACAACAATCATTAGGTACAGCGAATTAAATAATATTCCAGTAATTTTCGTACCTATTTCTATTTATTCAGGGCTCGGTATTGATGTGTTAAGACTTGCCTAGAGTTTGAACAAGTGTCCATATGCAGAGTTATTACTAGCCTGGACCTTGGTTTTAAAAACAAGTAACTCATTGGCCTTTCTCCTTTCACATGGATAGGGATGAAAGACAACTGCTGTGAATCTCTAATGTTTCTGCCTGGTCATGCACAGTTCTGCAATATAATGCATAAATGTATAACAACAACTTGAGTTCGCTTGATATCTCGCTGCTTGGAATAAGGAAATCCAGCAGCAGCGACCGCGCGCGCGCGCGCACACACACATACACACACACACACACACTCACACACACACACACGCACAGTTCTCTCTCTCTCACAGGTCAAAAGTTGATTCGCTCCCGCATCTTTTCTTGTTTCTGGAAGCCCCGGCTTCCCAGTCAGGACAGTAGTGAGGCTGGGGGCATGGGATCGGCGGGGGAGGGCGAGGCGAGAAGGCGGGAGCCGGGTGCCTTGGCATGCCGCGCCCGCTCCTGCCGGGTGAGAGTCCGGGCCGGGTTTTGCGCGGTGTCCCCGGGCCTGTCTCACGGCCTCCAGCCGCCGCCGCTGCCGTGTTTACTGAGCTCGCGCGTCCTGATATCACTCCGCTGGCATGGAGGAGGAGGTGGAGGAGCGAGAGGAGGAGGAGGAGGCGGCGGCGGCGGCGGCGGCGAGCAGTTGATCATTGTGATGGTGGCAGGAGCAGCGGCGGCAGCGGCAGCCCAGCCGAGCGTTAGGGGCTGCTCTCCGCGCGGCGTTTTGCAAAGGACTTCACCGATCTACTTTTGCAGTCGCCTCGGACTGTCCATGTGTTTACTTCCCCCAGCCCGAGGATTCGATATCTAGGTTCCTGTGAAATGCAACTGAACAGCCAAAGTACTTTGAGAACACGGGGCGGCATAAACACCAAAACTTTTTTGTGGAAGGAAAATGCAATAAGCAAGCTTGCCGTTTTCTGATGCGGTGTGGAGTGAGTGTATGTCGCGCGTGTCCGCACCGGAGGCATATGCTTGTGTGTGTACATGGGGTGTGTTTTTCGGTACGTAGGGAGAAAATGCTTGCCAACCACCGGAAACCTCCTGGAATTTATTAGAAAATAATGGATTATAAAAAGAAGGCAGGCGAGGAGCGGAGCACCCCTTGAGTTGCAACCCGATTTGCTGCTGGTTCAGTTTGTTGTGATTCTTTTTGTTGATAGGTGTCTGATGGTATTCCGATAACAACCTTACCCCCTTTTTTCCCCTCGAGCTTTACAGTTTAAAAAAAGGAAACAACAAAAAAGCCACCCCAAAAATCTCTCCCCCCCTTTTTTTTGGCCCCGTCGGGATCGCTGTTTCCATCCATGTGCTCGCGTCTCCCCCGCGTTCCACTTAAACTATTTTAATCCTTGGACCCAAGGAGGAGGCTGATAGGGGGGTGGATTAAAAAAGTTCTTCCAAAATAGTGTGCCTGGGGAGCAGGATGGGGGATTTCGCGGCCCCCGCTGCTGCCGCGAATGGCAGTAGTATTTGCATCAACAGTAGCCTGAACAGCAGCCTCGGAGGGGCCGGGATCGGTGTGAATAATACTCCCAATAGTAGTCCCGCTGCTCCGAGTAGCAATCACCCCGCTGCCGGCGGCGGCGGCTCCGGGGGCCCCGCCGGTGGCTCGGCGGCCGTCCCCAAGCACAGCACCGTGGTCGAGCGGCTCCGCCAGCGCATCGAGGGCTGCCGGCGGCACCACGTCAACTGCGAGAACAGGTATCAGCAGGCTCAGGTGGAGCAGCTGGAGCTGGAGCGCCGGGACACCGTGAGCCTCTACCAGCGGACCCTGGAGCAGAGGGCCAAGAAATCGGGCGCCGGTACCGGAGGCGGCAAGCAGCAGCTCTCGAGCAAACCCCAGCAAGATGCGGAATCCGCCTCGGCGGAGCAGAGGAACCACACGCTGATCATGGTGAGGGAGCTTTGGCAGCGGGCATGGGGAGCGCGTGGGGGGTGGGGCCTCTCGCACAGGGGTGTGGGGTCTGATTTGTACCGTGGATGAGGTGGGCTGAAGCCGAAGGGTTAACGTCAACTTTTCTGAGAGAAAAAGCCGCGGTTGCCGCTACCTGTTAATCCGTCAGGGTTGTCAGATTTGGGAAGGAGGGAGCGAGAGGGAAAAAGCCAGTCACGACTGCGAGGGGCGGAGGGAACCTCGAGGAGCGTCCGAGCAAGGGACTGGAAAAGTTTTTTTATAACCTCCTCCCCCTTTCTAAGATACGGATTTGAAAGAGCGTGAACCCAGAGTTGAGACCTTGCTCCTCCTCTCCATCGCTCCCACCCCACCCCTCGCCGCGCTGCCTCGCCTCCCCAGACCCGTCCCCCTTCGCCCACTCCTCGCAGCACATCCGCCGGGTGCGGGGGGAAATTGATGCACTCGTAGATTCTGGGCGGGCACCAGGCCCTCACTCAACTCCTCCGGGGAGGAGGGGGAAAGGGAGAGGCTCTTGCCTCATTTCCCCAGCTCATCCCCTTTGAGCTGAGAAAGTCTCAGAGTTTTGTGAATGAACTTTGAAGTGGGTGAGAGACAAGCAAGGGTGGCCGCGCGCGCGCGCGTACTCGCGGGAGCGCGCGGGTGCGCTCCGCTCGCCGCTGGAGACCCGGGTCTAGCTGGGCAGGTGGAGCGGCCGGGAGGGTAGGGTGAGCGGCCCGATGGGAGCAGGAAGGGAGAGCTACGCCCAGGGTTTGCGCCGAGAGTCCCCGTCGCGCAACTTCTGGGATTCTCGCCTTTCCTCGACCTAAACTTGCCTTGGAGCGAGCTTTCTCGGGTTCCCGCTCCCCCACCCACCCATGCCAACTTCCCGGGCTCGTCTAATCGACCTGGAGGAGTGGAACGTAGCGGGGAGGTGAAAGAGGCTTAAATGGCTGGGTGGGTGGGTTCGAGGTAGGATGAGCAGCCAATGGTTTAACTTCTCCGGGAGGAAGGCTCAGTTCCCACCCCTTAACCCTGAGGGTAGACTCCTTTCTCTTATCGCTCCTCTTTGGTTCTTCTTTCCTTTCTGGGTAGGGGCAGGCCGGAAGCTTGGGAAAGGTGCCTGCACCTCCTCCCCCCGGCGCCGGCCGGCCTAGGGCCGCGCTCTGCCTCCGGCGCCGCGCGTGCGTGTGGGCAGGGCTGGGCGGTGGGAATCCTGGGGCCCCGGGAGGCCGCGCGCCCTCGCCCGTTTCTCGTGCAGACCGTGCAGAGCCCTGGGCGGGTGGCCCTTTCCGTGTGCGGTTTCTAAATCGCGCCTAGTCCCCGTTTGGGAGTTGCTGGCGCCCGGGGTGGTGCCTGTGCCGCTGCGGGCTTTCGCGGGGCGCTGAGGCCGGCGCTCGGTGACAAAGAGCCGGCATGGGGGAGGGGAGGGGAGGCCGCAGCGCTCGCTCCCCACCTTCCCCCACCCCACACGTGAAGAGGAACAATTTGTTTATCTTGGGCTTCAAGAATCCTTCCCTCCTCCCTGTTCTCTGATGCCGCCCCAGCCCCTCCTCCCTCCTCAACGCGATCCTGCCCGGTCCCGCCGGCAGCACCGCCCCCCTCTTCTCCCCCCTCTCCTCCTCCTACATCCCTTTTTGCCCGCCTAACCCCTCCCTTTTGGAACGCGGCCGTGGGGGAGGGAACGGTAGGCGCTTTGTCCGCCTTGCGGCCCTGCTCAGCCCGGGAGGCTGACGGGCTGGGAGGGGCGCCGCGGTGCGCGGCCCCGCGCCCCGCACCTCCGCGGCCGCCCCCGCCCGGCAGCGCCCCTTCTCCCCACGCCGCGGAGTGTGGCCGGAGCGCGAAGAAGAGGCGGACTCGGTTTTGAGGAAGAACGGCAGTCACAGAGGCAGGGAGGGAGCTTCTCGCTTTACAAACAGGAAGCCAAAAACCACGACACACTGTAGCTTTTCTGATTGTACCCGGAGGCGGGCGGGACTTACATCTTGACAGTATCTCCCGTACCCTTTCCGTACTGTTTCTCTCCCGGTTCGCGAAACGCCCCACTTCCTGCACCCCCCCTCGAGTTCTGTAAGAGCACACGCAAACCTTTCCACGGCTGGAGACTCACTTTTTGAACCTGAGACCAACGTGGAATTGAAAGGCAGTTAGAATTTCATCCTTGCCTTCACGCCCTCTTTTCGTGTATTTGTACACCGCACACGCAAGGGTTGCGTAAAAACTGGCTTCTTTCGTGAGACTGCAAAATACCAACCCCACGGAATCTTGTGACCTTAGGGGATGAAGGACTGCTGGGGACGCTTAACTTGCCAGCTGGGCAAGGCTGGAACAAAAAAGTCAGTGCCATTCCTAAAGCCCGGTAGCTTTTCACCGTGGGCGAAGGAGTAGAGTTTGCAGCCAGAAAGTTTTCCTGTTTGGGTCACGTTTTCCCGAGGGTGCCTGATGGGCCTTGGATGGGTAGAGCGAGGACACGGGGAGCGCGCGCTGGTTATACACTCGCAGGTGGAAGCAAGCCCGGGATCCTGATGTTACCTGGAAGGAGGCAGCAAATCCAAGCCGGGGCTTACTTTTGAATATGAAAAAGATAATGCTTACTTGAAAAGACAAACATCAACTGTAAATTTCATAGTGACTCCCAGTGTAGCAGGTCAACAAGAGATTTCAAAAATGATTGCCTGAAAATAGAATTTTTTCCTATCAATTTCGAGGCGATAATTTAGGCTTATGATTAAAGATTAAAGATCCATATAAATGCTTATGTACAGCATAGAAGTGTACTCTAGTTTCATCTATTTCGTATATGCATCTTCGACTGATATCAGTGGGAAGTACGTGATGAATGTAATAAAAATAACCTTAAATTTTAAAGAGTTACGTGTAAATTCTATGTGTCACAAAACAAGAAGGAAGACTTAACATGACCCTCTACAAGTTATATTTCTTTTTAAAATAATTAAAGTTTCATATTAACCCC
Source organism: Dasypus novemcinctus (assembly GCF_030445035.2). NCBI lineage: Eukaryota > Metazoa > Chordata > Mammalia > Cingulata > Dasypodidae > Dasypus > Dasypus novemcinctus. The sequence continues at coordinate 53,831,684 of NC_080673.1, forward strand.
GAAATAAAAGTAATTTAACTTAGTTTATGTGCCAGATAAAATCTTGAAAACAGAGGTTGCAAAGAAAATGTTGATCTTTGGCTGCTAGATTATAGTTGTGCTCTGGTGGGGTGCTGGGCAGTTAAATTTTAATCTCAGAAAGAGCTCTCTATTTGGAAAGTCTTAAAGCTGTGATCAACCAGAGCCATATAGTAACGATGATAAAAATAAAGATGAAGAGGATTCTTTTCTGTTTTATTACTATCATTTACCATCTTGGGATCAACTGTCCAAAGTACTGAATCTCATAAGTTCTCTTTCTGCCTGGCTTGAGTTAAGAAGGCAGTCCCTGGGCTTTACCTGTTTTGATTTGTCTTCTTATCTTATGCATGTACAAAGGTAGGCATTAAAAACAAAACAAAACAACAAAAAAAAAAAACAAGCAGGAAAACAAAAAGCAGGTGGGGAGGTGAAATAGAAACTTTCCTTTGCACTGGGATGCTGCGGAGGGCCCCGGATTCTGTGTGAGCCCCAGGTAGCCTGTTGATGGAGGCACTGACGTTCCCACTCAGTATGTAGGCAGTATAGACTGGGTTTGAGGCTGCCTTACCTCAGGTGAAGGATTGTTTCTGCACATGTAATCATATAAGCTCTACCCATCACCCCACCACCACTTCCTTTATATATTCCCTCCCCTACCCCAAGAAGTTGGTGGGAACTTTGACTTCACCGTAGAGAATTTGTCTCAGTTGCAAAGGTGTCTTCCTAAACAGTTCATTGGCTGCACTTGGAACTGAGGTCCGGGCTAACAATTTTTACAGGTAAATTTTATTTAGTTGGCAGATTCATTTTCAAGTCCTAACATAGAATGACTTGAGAATGGTGTAATCATTTAGGCACAAAGCATTTTGAAAATGCTTTTTCAAAATTTCAAAATGGTGGTGGTCTTTCTTAAACTGGGTAGAACTTGTTTTGTTTACATAATCTCTTCACCGTATTAGCACCATCATAATTTGCAAGACTGTGCTTAGTTTACACAGTTTATAGATTGCATAAATCTATGTGACTCCTGCTCTAAAAAGTTTTGTCATATAAATTTCATTCGATAATGAACGTATTAATTGCTGAGTGTTGAGGAAAATTGAAGCCCATCCAAAATATTCTCATTTTTTCCTGGAATAGATCCAGGAAAATCAACATATTAGTCCAATACTAAACCTTGTTATAAATGAACCAGGCTTCCCATTTCTTATCATGGTGAAGGCAAATTATTGGCTCTGTATCCAGTTTTTTGGCAAACCACTTTTAAATCTTTCTTACATTAACCATTTCATTGTCTTCTGTTCTGCTATCATTGGGGAGAGGACTGACAGTCTGTTGAAAAGCCTTTCATAGCCCCCACAAAGTGTGCCTTGAGTTTGGAAAAACTTTTTGAAAGTTCTTTTCTAAGTGCTTCACATGTGCTTGTCTTTTTCTTTTAATTTTCAGGAAGCATTTTTTTTTTAAAGCTTCAATGCATGTTTAATTTATTTACGTTGTTTGGTTGTGGTACATTTTATTTAGTACTGGGCAGCCAGAGATCAGTAAAGGAGAAGCATGGTTAGTTAATCATTAAGCATAATCTACACAGTGCTTTTCAGGTTGATTTCCTTTTCAGGCAGGTAGTATATTTGATACCTTCCATCTGTTCCATTAGAATTATAAGGATAAGCTTTAGAATCTTTGTGGATTTTCTGCCACCTGATATGAGAACACAAGCAGTTCTGTAAAATGACATTTCTGTAAGGTGAAGGATGAGAATTTCTAACATTAAAATAAATACAGAGTTATTTTCTAAATGTCTCTCTGAGGCCAATAGCCAACTTTATTAAAGAAGGTTTTCTGACAGGGTTCTTCCGTTCAGTTGAGATAGTAATAGGGGTTTATTTTCTTCTCTCTCTCTGTGCTGGTGCCTTAGAAGGGATCTGGTCTAAGAAATCATTTGCACATTGCATTGTGATTCTTGAACACATGTGAAGTATGGAATGTTGTTTGTGATATGTGCTATATGATTGTTAATTAACAGTCCTGTACTGTATTCTGGACTTTAAGATGACTAAATTCTGTCTTCTTTTTCCACATTACACTTCATAAAGAACTGTGAAATCAATTACTTGGTCATCATCAAACTCTTTAAAGAGGAACTTATTTAAAACTCAGCCCTAAGATTTTCATAATATCTGCCTTTTAAGTCTCTGAAATAACTTTGCATTTTTCACCCTGTTATTCAGTGACTGATTATTGAGTTTTCAGATCCTGTAGCTGCTTGTTTCTTTTTCCTTCCCCCTCCTGCTGCCAACCTTTTGGTTCTTTCACTGATCTTTAGCACCTTTCCCAAAGAGTGGGAAGAAGCAATAAGAAGAGAAGAAATTTAATTTTGGTGCTTCTGATCTTCTAACTAATGAAACACCTGGAAAGATCCAATTTTGGATTAATTATGGATTTCATTTTAGACACTGCTCATTGATTAATGCAAATAATAGAGAATAGACTAAATTTTCATTTATTCATTCATCCATTCAGTAATATTGGTATATTGACTATAGTGATTTATATACATTAAAATGCTAAGTCACACTTTTGTGTCCAAGACTTAGGCAGTATATATATATATATATTTTGTAGATTTTCAACATTCTTTTAGACAGGTTTAAGGGGATAACAGATTTTTTGTTTTTTAATCAATATTGGGCTTGATGCTGGTGATTTCTCTTCAGCTTCAGGCTGAGTTACATTCTCTCCTCATGATATTTTAGGTTAAACAATATGCTTTACTTTCTTGTTGTTTCAAACTAATTTAATATGAGTATCTGGAAATCTCTGACTTACAGATGCCTCCTTCAAAGTTGTAAGACCTCCAAATTAGGATTTCATAAAAAAATACAGAATACTTTTAGGAGAGATGCATTACAAAAAATCCATTCTTTATGTATTTAAGTTGGAAATGTAGCTCCTTCAAAATCAGCTATTGCCAGCAACTGATTATTTCCTCAACGTAATTTTTTTTTTGTTGTTAAATCTAAGAAAGTTTAAAGAACTAAAGAAATAGGTTTGGATAAAATTTTTTTTTTTTTAAGATTTATTTATTTATTTAATTTCTCCCCTCCCCTGGTTGTCTGTTCTTGGTGTCTATTTGCTGCGTCTTGTTTCTTTGTCCGCTTCTGTTGTCCTCAGCGGCACGGGAAGTGTGGGCGGCGCCATTCCTGGGCAGGCTGCACTTTCTTTTCACGCTGGGCGGCTCTCCTCACGGGCGCACTCCTTGCGCGTGGGGCTCCCGCACGCGGGGGACACCCTTGCATGGCACAGCACTCCTTGCACGCATCAGCACTGCGCATGGGCCAGCTCCACACGGGTCAAGGAGGCCCGGGGTTTGAACCACGGACCTCCCATATGGTAGACAGACGCCCTAACCACTGGGCCAAAGTCCGTTTCCCCAGGTTTGGATAAAATTACTCAGAAAATGGAGATGATAGCCTGTTGTATAATACTTCAAAATCATGGTGTCCCATTGAGTAGATAGGAGAAGGAACTCAACGATTATTTTTAAAGTCTACCTGGCCTTTTTATTTGTTGCACAGTTAAGGGACTTTTGAATTGCCAATAAACAACTCATTTGAAAAAGAAGCACAGCCTTCCCTTAGAACCACATACATACTTGCAAAGGAAAAGGAAATTACTACTAGGGCTCATTTTTTTAATTTTTAATTTTTTTTTTTTTTTAAGGTGAACTGTGAATACTATACTTGGGGGGAATTTAATAGAACAGCTCAAAAGACTTGTAGTACTTCCTCTAGTATAAGGAAAGTGATTCCTTAAAATTACTTAGGTACCTCTTTTTAGTTACATTGGGCTTCCCATTGATTGAAAATGACTGTTATGCTGAAGTAGAATTAAAAAAAATATATGAATAATAATATCGCACTTTTGCAATAGCTCAACTGTAGAAAACTTAAGTGAAATATATAATTTTTAACTAACCACTCCCAGAATTCCCTAATTCCTTAAATATCTGTCATGTTGGGTAGAATCTGCTTGTTTGATGTTTTATATTTTGAGACCCTGCAACCCTCAACTATTGAAGCGTTTACTTCTGCTTGTGAAGAAGTCATTAGGATACTTTACATTATTTCTCTCCTTCCTTCTCATGGTATTTTTCTCCATTTCCAGAACACTAATTCTTGGACAGGGGTTTCTCTTCCTTCAAAGAAAAAGACTGAAGTGCTGTGAGTTTATTTGTGTAGATTCAACCTGGGTTGCAACTGTGACTCGATTGCACATCTCTATAAGACAAGGCTTTGAGGAACTGGTGGTCAGGTTAAGAGAGCAAAGTGGGGAGGAGAGTTTTGGAAGCATCTTCTGGAATGGATGGCAGGGTGGACAAGCATAAGAGATAGTCATTTTTGTTCATCTGTGGTGAATAGATAGCGTCCTGATGCCTTGGGAGTTAACAGAGATAGTGTGCTTTTTTTAGTAGCAGTATTCTGAAACTGCAGAACATACTTGAGTATATAGTTTTAAGAACTAATGACTATATTGTTTCTATTTGAAAAAATCGTGTTCTTAAAATAATGCCCCCTTAAATTGCCACTACTGTCATTTGAATGGATTTACTATAAAATTCCTTTAAACCAATAGTTCTCTCCTCCTGGTGATTTTTGCCCCCTCACCCTCAGGGATAAGGTCAAGAGAAATGTTTAATTGTTGAAACTTCGCAGGAGGTGGTAGTACTGGGGCCTGGTGTGTTGGGACCAGTGATGCTGTTAAACATCCTACAATGAACAGGCCAGCCCCTCCCAACCAAGAACTCTTCAGCCAATACCACCATGTTGCATTTGGGCTCTGCCCTAGTGGACCATGTCAGGTTCCAGCTTTTCACTTCAAGGTCTCTATCTCCTTGCCTGTCAGGAGGGTGAATGGTGTTCACTCTTGTTACTTTATGGGATGACTGTTAGGATCAAATGAGTTCATATATGTAAGAGTCCCTAAGACTTAATGGTATTACATAAATGCTGGGCATATTTTTAGGAATTACTTTCATTTCCCTTAGTTGTTGCCTCCTGTCCAAGTGCAGACTTAAAGTTGCATAAACCACGCATAAACCAAAGTCTAATGAATATGTCTTGAGCAACTGCAAGGTTTTGGGTGCAATTCCAGGCGCTCTCACATAAGGCATAGTTTTGGGTTTCAGATTAACTTTATGAAATGGTATTTGTGATTTTGTACATGTTAATGGAAGTTAATAATGTAACATTAAGGAAAATCCCAAGGGTGCTTAAATGCTTTGTATCTTCTTGCAAGTATTGCTTTTTATAACAAAATGTATTTTATTTTTCAAATCAATTGGTGGAGGGAGAGGATTAATTGGCATGGTGGAGAATATGATTAAAGAATGGTTGTTAAAGTGAGGCAGATCATTGCCTGCCTTTCCTCTTTTTTGACTAGGTGATGCTTGTAGCACAATGAAAAGGGTGTGAGAGCAAGCATTTAAAGGGAATTAGACAGAGGAAAAGATTTAGAAAGAAGCAAAGTGGAAGGCACAAGGCCTTGAATCCATGCCACATGAAGAACAGTTGGAAGACCTGGAGCTATTTAGTCTGATTCAGAGGGTGATATGATTGCTTCCTTAAAATATTTGAAGGACTGTCATGTGAAGAAAGGATTAGATATGCTCTTTGTGGCCTCAAGGGGATACATTTAGGATCAGTGGTTGGCAGTTATTAGGAGGAGCCAGGCTTTGGTTTAATATTAAAAAACAAAACCACAAAACAAAAAAAAACCCACAACAATTTTATGAGAATTAAAACTGTTCGAAGGTAAAATGAACTGCCTTCATGAGTAGAAGTGTTCCAACAAAAGTTGTTGCTCACGTGGCTGGAATATGGGAGAAAGGATTGCATCATCTTTCTTCCTTTTTAAATTACATAAATTTTAAACAATGCAGAAATGAAGTACCAGTTTGATGGAGGATAGGGACTTTGTTTATACATCTCTATATCCTTATGACTAGACTAGCAAAGGACCTATCTGTGCATAGTAGGCATTCAATAAATATTTGTTGAATATCAAGTACTAAATGAAAGTAATAGGGTAAAGAGTAACAAGTCTCCTCCTTCAATGTTACTCCTTTCCTTAGAGTTACAATGGTTAGCAGCTTGGAGTATATCTCTCCAGACCTTCCATTCGCTTACATATATTTTATATGTTGTACATAATCATATATTATTATTTTCAGAATAAATGGAATCATATTATAAAACTGTTCAGAGATTTACTTTTTCCACTTAATTTTTGGACACTTGTCCAAGTCTATAAATAGAGATCCTCAAGTTAGTCCTTTCAACTGCTAAATAGTATTCTATATTGATGGTTTTTTAAAATGATCCTTTACTGATAGATACTCTGGTAGTTTCTAATTTTTTGCTAGTTAAAGTTGCTGCAATGAACATCCTTGTACACAAATCCTTTGCACATATGTGAACATTTCTGTAGCACATATTTAATGTTCTTTTATAGATGTGGTATGTATAAACAAACAAGTTGGCAGAAAATCTCTTAATTCAATATTGTTTAATACAACGCTGGAATCTTACTATAATCTATTTTAGGGCAAATGATAATTGTGACTCCTTAAGGCTATGGTTTAAAAATATATATTGGCTCTATTAACTGGTGGTATTCTTTTTGGTCTTGGGTGAACTTTAGTTTCTCAAGGCTATGTACCTGGCAAATAACACATTGCAGAAATGATTTTCCTTTGGTCCTAAAGTGGAAGTTATTGAAGTAGGAACCTTGTTAACCAGTTCCTGTTCATTCTATAAGAGTGGAGAATTCACTTTCTTGAATAAGTTTGTAGTTATCTTTGTCTATCCTGAGCTTTATGTTTCACAGTCTTGACTGAGTGGCTTTATTTGTAAAATGTATTTCAGTTTGTGATAGAGTACGTGGAGTATAAGTGGGTGCAGGTTGGAATGGTCATAAAAATTTCAGGTCTGTGAGTTGCCACTTCCTAAGGTTAAATTACCCTGACTAATCCAGTCATCTGTGTAACATGGTAATAACTACCTGCTGACCTGGCCAACTAGAAAATGCATCGAAATGGACTTGCTTCAACAGCCACCTTATAGCATTTGTTTAGACAGTGAGAAGTCCTATCAGTTTTCATTATTCACATGTGCTGAGGTGGTCTGAAGACTGCCCTTCATCATAGTTCTTTGTGATTTTGATATACCTCTTCATAGCAGCTTTCCTGTACTGAGAAAATAATAACTGTAGCCTGTATTTTTACCATAGCCGGAGCAGTCTGGCTCCGCACTCTGTGCTCTTGGCTGCTACATTATTCTGCCTTCCCTTGACTGAAGTGTTCTTTCTTGAACAGAAATGTTTGTGTGCGCAACTGCCTTTTCTAAATAAGTGTGTTCTCTCAAGGTATAGTCCTTACTTACCTACTTGACTCCCCTTTAGGTTTTCAGATCACTGGAGCCCAAATTAAGGTACCTGGGACTGCCGGTCCTTGCAGTTTTACAGTGAGGATCCCAGCTTTGATATTTCCTCTCGGCCTCACCCATCTATCGCTGGCCTGATGTGCCCCTTCCTCCTTTCCCCATGTCTTTTACCACCACCTCATGTTTCACCTCTGTCACAGTGACTGGGAGGAAATAAGGCAAGGGCGGCAAAAGTAATGCAGGGGCCTGGTTCCTGAACTTTACAGGTCATTCTCTACCAAGTGATTCCAGTAAACTAGGCTTTATGCTTCCATCTGTGACCTATATATGATGATCAGCAGCAGCCATTTTCTGCCACTTCCAGTATCTTGGTGAGGGGAAAAAAAAACCTCTAACCCTTTGACAGAGCTAAGTTAATGCAGGTATGTGCTCAATTCAGGCTTTAGGGACTAAGATGGCCAGGTGTCTTCTGTTTAATAGCTTGAATAGCAAGAGTTGACAAGCTGGCTGTATATAAAAAATAAGATACTTGCCTCCTAATCTTGAAACTGGGCCAATATGATATAATATGATGAACTAAGGGATCCTTAAAGTTGCTGCTCTGGTCATTGGTAAAATGTCAACCTTTGAGTTTTCCTGGACCATTTAGTTTAGCTGCTCTTCTGATCCTCTGCAGAATGTCATTCATTTTACCTTTTTTTTTTGTTTGTTGCTTCTGATTTTTCCAGCATCTGCTTCTTTATAATTTCTAGCATTAGAATGTTTTAAGGATGACTTTCGTCTATATAGAAGGTAGATTAACTGCCTTTCATTTTGCAAGTATTATATCATTTACCTTTGAATTGATTATAGACAGATAAATGGTTCTTTGTTTTGAATATTGATTATTTCAAAGATATCTGATTATAATAACTTTTAGGTAAAAACTATTTTCCAAAGGCTTTTGAGATTACAGCTATGCTCTAATAAACTTCCTAATTTCTAATTCCTTTAAAGAGCATTTTCTTACTTTTCTTTGAAAGAATACAGAAATGATTACTAACAGGTAATAAATGACTAGAATCAAATTTTATTTTATTATGGAGGTTTTTTTTTTTTAGCAAATCGTGGGTGTCAGACGTTCATTTTTTAATAAAAGAAAAATGTGAAATTTCAAGGCTAATTCTAACAGAATAACCAAGAACAGTGTTAAATAACTGGCTATAAGTTTATAAATAGGAGTATCTGGGGGTTAATGTTAACATTTATGCCAAGAAATCTGACATACATGAGAGCTCAACAAATTTAAAACATCTTTTTTACTGGATACTAAGCAAAAGAAGTTAGATAAGGTTGTTTTAATTGTTGATTTTTGTGTTTAACTTTAGAATGTCTAAGTGCAAATGCCAATGTTCCCAGCTGGGATGAAACATACACATTTCCCTTACATGCTCCCATCTTGTTTCCTGCCCCTTTTATTCCCAGTTCTAATCCACTTTGGTATTTTGAGTCCATCCTCTCTGCCTTTCTCCCAAGGAGTGTGTTGCTACAGCAGTGGACTCCTTTGGAAAGCATGCAGGTGGTGTTTATCTTTAATCAGTTAAGGTATTTCCTCACAGCGCTGTGCTTGGATCAGCACCTCTTTCTGGGGAGGTGAATTGTAACATTCTCTTACTATTCACATCCTGCAGTAGCCTTTTACCAGGAGATTCTCTATGTTTGGTAAACAGAGGTGGTTTAAATAAAGAAGCAACTTTCTCAGCTTACAAGTTTTTATGGATAAATGGTCGAAAATGTATTTTGCAATTTAACTAGGAATTCCTAAGTGGTTTGCAGCTGCTACTGGATTTCTAAAAACATGTTCATTTTCTTCAATGAAGCATGGAAACAATGATTTTAGATTTGGATTTCATGCTGCTTAATTCTCACACAATATTGAAAGAATATTTGAAAAAGTTGTTTGTTGTAACAGTAAATAAACATTCAAAACTTACTTTTGGCAGATGGTACTTCTTAGAGCGGAATACTTCTGGAGCCCTCAGTGACCTAGTTATATGGAATGGTAACTTTGAGAGTGACAAAGTAGACAAACTAGTACTGTGGGGATCAGGGATATTGATCTAGCACCTAGGCTATTGAAATTCAAATGGGTGGTTGCTTTTTCAGTGTTTGATTCTATGTAGATTTAAAGGTCTGATATGAATCATTGGGGGAGGGGAGTGGCTTTTATTAACTTTAAATCTGAAGTCTGAGATTGGAATTGGCACACTTACGTATATGTAACTATAGTTTCAAGTAAGGAAACTTAATGATAGTGTGTGCTTGTGAGAAACGTGTCTGTTCCCTCAGCTCAGGCACAGGTTGTTTGTGTTACTAGTTTGGTAAGCTTCATGTTTGTATGTGGTCTGGAATGTCAAAGGATTGCAAACCTGAGAATTTTGCTTCCCTCTCCACCCTGAAGTGATGATGTAGTAATTTCTGGTATTGGCCCTTGGGGATAGGGCATCCACGTGTGGAAGAGGAAAGGGGATATGCTGGCTTTGGTGCTCTCATCCACTTTTTCTAATGCCATTTTCATTACTCTCTTAACAATGGTAGTGGATATTTTGAGCAATTATTTATGTCTGTCTTTTCCTTCACAGCATAATGCACACTTCACTTATTTTCTTCAACTTTTTGTAATATATATGTTTATGATACACCAAAGAGCAATAAATTTGAGAAGAGGGATAATTAGCTTTGACAGACTTACACAAATGAGACTGTAAGAGGAGGAAACAAGCAAGTTGTTGAAAAAAATGACTAGATTACTGGATTTGAGGAAAATCATCCCTAATAAAAATTCTCCCTTGTTAAAATTCACAGCCATTTGGGTGGCACAGGTTATAGGAAAATGTAGATTGTTTTGTGAAATTTCTGTTACCTTTTCTAGAGTTTTAAAAAATCTGCTATTTTTTCATTTTCAAAATAGATTTTTGAAAATAGGCTCTATGGAGAAATTCAAGATATTGTATAATATTTTCTAGATGGTAAGAAGAAAGAGCAACCCAGCTGCTGGTGTTCAGAGCTCCTTAGATTGTTCTCAGTGTGCTTTATCTTTAAACTGTCTGTTAGCATGCAAATGTATAAGTTTTGAGGAACCATTGTTTCATTCCTATCTTACCTTAAAGAAGAGTTTTCCTTTCACTTTGGCGGTTCATGCATTTGGGGAAGTGGAGCTTAAGAAACATGGCTCATTCAGCATTACTTTGATTTAATAGTCTATTCTGCCCTTCTAATTTGGAGATCCTTTGCAAAAAGGACAATTAAAAATGCCTGTAGAAAAGGAGCTTAATCATGGTTTGGGTTAAATTATTGCTTTGATTGCATGGTATTTTCTACTTCCTGGATTCAAAGGAAAATTTGTAGAATGGAGTGTGAGAGATTGATCATGGTGAAAAGGCGAAAGGGTAAAAATTCATGTCATCTGAAGCAGCAAGGCTCTGCTATCATCACTGTTTCCATGCCCTTCCTTCTGGGCCACATCATGCCCTCATCCGTAGGGGGGAGGTCATGATGATGTAGGAGAAAAAAGATCTACATAGAACGTTCTGGAGTATAATGACTTGTTGCTCAGAAGAGAGAGGAAAGGAGGATTTTTAGGGGAATTTAATCGAGAAAGAAAATGTTTTGATGGTTTCACAGTCAAGTCTGTTATATTTGGTTATATTTGTTTACTGTCGGTTCTCAGCAGCAGGTCTCTTAGCATGGACTAGGGACTTGCTTGAAAGCGGGTTCCAGGGGAAGAATGGAGATTGCCAAAAGGTTTGGATTTCCCAGTTAACTGAACCTAGTGTCACCTGGGATCAGATCGAGGCACTCCTTTACAATGTCCAGCTTTTTTCCTTCGATCCACACCCAAGAGGTCCTTCTGCTTCCACCCCCCTCTTCTTTCCATTCTATGTCTTTTGTTCCATGAATAAATATTATGTGGTTTGGTGCTCATTACTCTTTGATATGAAAGAAGGCAATTCATTAGGTTGAAGGAGGAGGGGGAGGGAGACACCATTTTTCACCCGGTGCATCAAGCGTGGTTACACTGATTTGAATTCCCAGAAAAGTAATAAAACAGTGAAAATAATGATAAAACAGCTCCTGGCCTGACAGCTGTGCAGCACGGGAACTCTGAAGACAGGCCCCAGTGTTGCAGCAGGACAATATTGTGGAGCATATGGTACCATTGCAAGCCAGTTGTTGAACTCAGTGGCCGGCTTTTGTTTGGGGAACTCTTCCAGCCTGGGTGGATGATAGCTCTTCAGAAACTTCTAGCCTCATTGGCAGGAGGGTGCTGGCCCCATGCCAGCCTTGCTGTATGGTGGCTGACTCAGGCCACACAGAAAAGCTCATGCTTGGAAAGCATGTGCGCCTCCTTACTTTGGTCACTAATCACATCATTCGTTCAGTGACTATAAATTGGAATCTTTTTCTACAGCATCCCAGCGGCCACATCACAAAGGGAAACATTTCTATAGGAATGAGAATGCCAATTAAGTATTAGATGTGTTACTGGTGCTCAATACTTGTGAGTGTGAAAGTTTTTTTTTAAAGTGCTTTTCCTATGCACTTTACATATTATCTCTCCATTTTTAGGGCTAGAATCGCAAAAACCAGCAAGTATGAGAAGGCCAGTGTTGCTGCTAGAATGGAGAGAGCACTCGTCTATGTAGTTTTTACAAGACAGTGCTAAAATAGGCCCTTTGCTTAGCATGGGTTTATTTTTTAAATGTGTGAAGCTGGCATGTGGGTGTGCATAAAAAGATTCATTAACTGCACTTTCCTCTGGCGGGGTCTCCCTTGGCTGTCCTGTTAGTGTGTTCCATGTTGGCCAAAGTTACAACATCCTTCTGAATCCTTTAGGACTCCAAACCTCTCTGGAGTCATGGTCAGCCATTCTGGATCTTTTCTTCTTGACACCAAAGTGCAAGAAAAAATCCGGAAGGGCTACATGGTCCCAGGAGAGTAGTTCCTGCAAACATAGCAGACGGCAAGTCTGGGAGAGAATCACACTCCATGAGGAAGGGCTGCAGCCTGTGCTATTGTGCTCCGTGTGTGAGAATATTTTTATTTCAGGAGCCAAAAAGAGAAAATGGGCAATGTTCAGACTCTGATCAAGGAACACCAAATGTTGACCATATTCTTGGTCTCTAATGGACCATTTTTTTTTTGGAGACCACCGGTAAAGGTTGGGTATGGCGTTGGGATGAGTGAATTTCATTTTCTCATGAACAAGTGTCATTATAATGCCAAATGGACTGGAAAAATACATATGTATGTATATGTGTTTTTATTTGTTTATGTGATGTTTTATTGCTCATTAATCAGGGTATATTTTAATGCTGGTGCTCTGCTAGGGGGAGCTGATAGTTGTTTAGGACTTAGGGTTTATTTTTTATAAAATGAATTTCAATCACTGGCTTTGGAAAAATGTTTTTGGTGAAGGAAAATAGATGCACTCACAAATCTGCTGGAAGAGGATGTATACTTTCTTTAGGTTGGGAAGGTTTATGCCTGAGCCCTGGAAGCATCCAGAGCCCCTGGAGGGTGCTTGGGGTGCTGTTCTCTGTGGACTTGCTAAGTTGGTTGTGGGAGCTCCTTGAGTGTATGTGAGTATCCTTTCAGACTCTTTGATAGTGTGTTTATACAAGTCAGAGTCAGGGGAGGGGTCCTGCTTTTACTTTCCCCGTTTCCTTTCTTAAGGGAGCAATATAAGCATTCTCTCCCTCAAGAAATGGAAGCAAGAAGATGACTGAGGAAATCAGACACTACTCTTCCATATCCTTGCCCTGAGCAGTATGGAGTCACCCCAGCAGCTCCTGGAGTTCCTACTACAACTTACGATACCTTCCCCCAGACTGACGGTAGAGATGGCAGAAGGGATGAGAATAAGAAAGAGGGTTAGAAGGGAAAGCTGGAGAAAAATGGGGAAAAGTAAGGGTAAGAAATGGTTATATTGAGGGATGATAAAATTTGGTGAATTTTTGGTAGATGAGGTATCCTTGTTTCTATTTAATTGAATTTGTAAAATATCCTTATAGCTGTTTTTGTATTTGTAGACCAATATTTGACATTCTAATTATGTAGCAAGTTGAACTACAGTGAGACTCAGTTCACTTACCAGGACACCAAATAAGTAGGTGACTAAATCAAAAGTAGACCTGGGATTCTGAAGACTCCAACTGGGGAACAACTGGGGAAGAACTATGAATCTGAAAATACAGCTCTGTTGTTTTATCAACTATAAGGAAATATAATCTTCAGGGGTTATGGGGACAGTTCAATTAAAAAAATAAAACTTTCCCCCAATGTGATTTGTATTATAATTATTTAATACCTAAAGGACTCTAAATTAAATTGAATTTTAGGGTGCTTCATTTACATTCTAGCTGGTGAGAGTTGCAGTACTATCACCTTGTAGTCCTCTGATCACTGTCCTAAACATTCACAAAATGCCCTGTGATTCAATTATAAATATCCTCTGGGGACCATGCAATTATATACTATGTGGTTATTATAAAGCACCAGGGGATGTTAAGCCAATCAGATGGCTTTAGTGGCTGGATGTTTATAACCCTGTAATTGACAGCACAGGGTGCTTTGGGTAATATTACAAATTTTATAAGGGGGAACTGCTCTAGTTTTAGAGGTAGAAAAGGGTTATGCATTAATTTTTAAGTTGTAGAAGTAGGACTTTCGAAGTAAACTTTTATTATTACAATACTATTAAATAATTGGCTTACAGATTTGTTCAGAATAAGTTAAATATAAAGTCTAATGATGTTGACCCAAATCCCCTATAGCTTACAGTGAAAGAAAGGGGGAGGGCACTATTGTGTATTGTAAAGCTATGTCTTGGTAAAACTAAAATTACACAAAGAACAATAATGGAAAATTTGCCACATATAGGACATAATTACTAGATATGGGCACCTAGTAATCTTTGAATTAGAGAACTGAGAACAAATGTTCTCAAGAATGTTTGTGCAAAGTATGAAGTCCTCAGCCTGCTTGACCCAGGGACCCACAGAGGCATTTACCTTCAGACATTGCCTTCTTCCAGAGCTCTTTAAAGTAGTCGCCAACTCCCAGTAGCAATTGCTTTTGAGAAGTGTTCAAACAACCCTGATATAAGTCACTTGGTATAACATAATCTAGTCTCATATTTAAGATTTAAAAAAAAAATATCTTCCCCAAAGTCCAGAGTTTTCAGTTAGCACTGAGGAAGTAATAAAGGTGTTTTCCCTTCCTCTTGACTGCACAGCTGTGAGAAGCATAGTTATCTGAAAGTTTTCTTTGTTTTTCCTTTCTTTGTCCTGTGAGGAACCAGGTATATAAGAAAGTAAAGTGACTTGCTGTTGAGACAGGCCAAGCTTTGTGGCAAGTGTCAATACATTACAGAGAACTTTTCTTTCTCCATTTTTTCTGAACCCCTTGCTTGATTAACTCTATTCTTATAGGAGAGAAGGGCAAGAGAGTACGTGCATTCATGGAGTGTGTCCCTCTCTCTTCTGTATTCCTAAGCTTGTTATTAGTGAAGCTTGAGGCCGGGAAGAGGGCAGACACAAGCTGCAGAGTTGTGGACAGGCCGAGAGCAGTAGCAGTGATTATATGGGCATATACTCCACCCTGGTATCTTCTTAGGGGAAACAGGACTGCTTGCCTAGTCACCGCATAATTGCTTGACTGCAGTGTCTTTAGAAGGAAGGTACTTTAGTACTAGGAGAAGCATATGGAAATGATGACATCTCTGATGTCTTAACTGGAAATTGGATATAGCATATATGAATTTAGAAGGTTGGGAAACAGCCAGAAAGCCCCATTTTGGGTGAAGGCCAGATGACTCATTGAACCTGCCTGCTCACTGCTTTGCAGCCCCTGGCCTGGTGTAGGGGCAGTAGACTGAGCACAGGGGTCCTAGTCCCTCTGGAACCACTAACCACCACAGCTGCTCTTAAAATTGGCAAAGATGATGGCAGAGGTGGAGGAGATGGACTGTGTGGAAAGGAGAGGTAGATGGAAGAAGGGGAAAAATGAAATAAATAAGGGTTAAGAGACATTTGGACGTTGACTTTTCATTACCTAGAAATGATTTTGAAACACTGAGAGAGGAAGTTTTCCTGCTTCTGTTGGAGATGGCCTGTGGAAATTCTACTCCACTTTTCCTTCCTGGCTTGTTTCCTTCCTGGCCATCTTTATGGTTTGGCACACATTCTAAGGAATCTTCTACCTCTGCACTGGGTCCTCAAGCAGAAGCAGCTTCTGGATCTGCAGGTGAGGCCACCCCGTGAGCAGAGCTTCTCGCTCTAGTTCCCTACTGGCCTGTTGGAATGTGCTTAGGCAATTTCATCCTTCTCACCAGTGGCTCTACCTTGTGCCCTCTGGGTGGTGTGCTCTTGTGCAGAGACAGGAGACTACTCCAGCTCCAGTCTTTGGGAACGTCTGCTGCTATGGGGCTTTGCTCCATTTCTGTCCTGGCCTGTTCTGTAGGTTTCCAAGGCTAAATTAGCACCAAGCTTGAAACTTCCTCTGGATGGCTATATTATCTGTCTTGTGCAGGGGTTCTTAAACTTTTTTGTTCCATGGACCCCTTTGCCATTCAGGTGAAAACTGCTCCTTACTAAGTCCATACTATACTGTGTATTACTTAATAAATACATCATACCTGCACCAACACGTCCCCAAAAGAATAATGTTTTTTTGAATTTCAGTTCAAATTCAGGGACTCCTTGTTAAGAACCCCTGGCTAGTGTTTCACAGACAGAATTTCTGATTATCAAATATAACAAATGCTCCCACTGTCAGTTTAGTTTCTGCTCTAATCTTCGCATTTGAGAGGCAGTTTGGTCTAACTGAAAGAACATTATATTGGGGGTCAAGAAATTGGGTTTAGTTCAGGCTCTGTCACAACAAACTGTCAGACCTTGAACAAGTCTCTAAATAGCTTAAGACCACACAACTAATGGTTTGGCTATGTTGACTTGTAAGGACACTTAATATTAGGAAGGAAACATATTTATGAATGCAAACTTTTAGCAATTTTGTGCAATCATGCTGAGACTACCTTAAATCCTAGGAATATCGGCATCCTTCTTTCTGGCTACCTTGAGGCTCCCCCACCGCAATAGAAACCTTCACTGGTAGGACTGAAGGGTGTTGTCTAGCAGATTGTGGTTTATAAATTTAACATGTGAGTTCATGTGCCATGCTAGGATATAAGTTGTGTAGAATTAGGCAAGTCAGTACGACATGAAATGATGTTTCTTAATTTTCCTGGTCTTTTCTGTTTAGAGCCCTGGACCTTCCTTTCACTTCTCATTCTCTTCTGGCACCATAGACGTGATTTGGTGCTTTCCTCATGTTCTTTATACACCTGGGTAGTGAACTCTTTTAAACCAGGGATTGGGCCTGACTCATAGAAGGAACTCAATAAATGTTTCTTAAATGAACATCAACTATATTGACTGAAACATTTCTTCATGTTTTTATTAATTATGTTCTAAGTCCTAAATTTCAGGACTAGCCTTAATTGTTGCTTATATGCTAGGCCTACAAACTTCTTTCAGTTGGCTGGGGCCGTTTTTCTCTTGTCTTTTAGTCAGCACTTAACTATCTGCCACCCAATAGTGAATCTAGGGCATGTTTTTAATGCCTTTTCTTGATGAAGATTTCTAAGTAAAAAAACCAAGAAGGCATAATCAATCCCAAGGATTTTAATTAGTTTTTAAAAAATTATTTCACAAACCTTAGTTTAGTGGCCTTTGTAGCAAGTATGAATAGGTGACTCTCAGAAGGGCCTTTTTTAGACCCTCAATATCTTATTAATAGACTACATCAAACAACATAGTACTGTATCACTTTTAGTTGGATTTCCTTTAGAAATTTATGTTTGGGCAGATAGGTATGAGAGTGAGCAAGGACCAAATTATAGGAGTCACAAGTTATGCAAATAATTTCTAAACAAAGATATTATTTCTTTAATTCCAAAGAGGTATAGCTTCATTATAGGTTTAACAGCATGTTCTCTAAAGAAACATATTCATAAATTAGAATGTTTGGATTATCTCAGTAAAGCAAGATAAATATCAAGACTTTTCAGGTTTAGTATACTATTTAGTGTATTCACATACACATGGCTGTGTTTCAGTCCCCTGTCCCCTATCTTTTGGCAAACATGTTTTCTCTTGATTCTCTCTGAGTAGTTTTGACAAATATATGGAAAGACAGGAGGAAGCCTCAAGATTAAGCCAATTTCAGACTGTTTTGCTAACAATTTGTATTCTTTTACATTCCAAGGTGGAAAGAAATGTAGCTCCAATCAAATTAAAAGGCAATAGAACTGAAGTGGTTGAGTTTAATGTTTGTTTTTGGCCTGGGGATTACACAGGTGGTTACACCGATAAAGTTCCTATTTAAAAAACATTTTTTTGGATAAAACACAACAAAACTGACCTGCTTGGTTTTAAGTTTACAGACAGAAGGGTTTTTTTCTGGTTAACTTTTTCTTCTCTATGTCTTGTCTCTGTGCTTCAGCTAGCACTTTTTCAGACTTATTGGTTCTTTTTCCACTATGCAGATTCATTAGAACAGTCACAAAAATTCAGACCTTTTGTTCGATTGTAAATGACTGTTTAAATTTTGGCTCTTTTGCTTGTACTTATTGGCCATGGGCCTGAAAACTCTTCCTGTTTCCCGTTTGTGTTCTATTTATTTCAGCTCTATGGCAGACTAGGACTCAACCCGCCTTTCTAGATTTGCCTCTAGAAAGGAGAAATTAAGATAACAAAACCTACCTGTTCTCCTGCCTTCACCTTGTAAAAATTTTTACTGCATTTAAAATGAACTTTGACTTAATTTGAAAAAAAAAAAAAAGTTTGATTCAGAGAAACTATGTATAAGAATTGGGAAAGGGATTTAGAAATATGTCCTGTGTAGAATTTTTGTTTTTATCTCAAATGAGACAGCCCATGCTTCTAAGCCATTCATTTATATAACACCTACATGGCTTCCAAGTTTTCCTTGACCGGAAATGGGGCTTTTATGATCCTTTTGATTAATAATACTAACAGCTCTCATTTTCTGGGTGCTTATTCTGATCCAGGCACTATTTTAAATGTGTTTAATTTTCACAACAACCCTATGAGGTAGTCGTAATTATTATTTCCATTGAAAAGATAAGGCAACTAAGTCCCAGAGAGTATAGTTACTTGTCAAGGTGAATGAATGGCAGAAGAGAGATTCAAACCCAGACAATCTTGTTCCAGAGTCTTTATGACCAACTACTGTGTCTCATTATCTCTCGATGTTAGTCCTAAGAGGACACTGATGCATTTAGGACTTTGGAAGGCTATTTACCTGTGCTGGTGGAACATAGTTGAGAGGAAATCTTGAAGGACCACAGCCCAGTTACTGCTTGTTAACCATTTATCCCCTGGCTGTGGTCTCCACTCTGCCTTGAGCTAAAGAGCAGGGTGATGCTTTTGGGTTGTCTGGGTATCACTTCTGTCCTTGCCTCCTACATGTAACCTGTTAGCTATCGTTCTGAAAATGATCCCCTCCCAATTTGTTCTTCTCAAATTGTTTCCCTACCAAATTGCCAAAGTCAAAATCTTCTTTGGGCTTTGAACATGAATCTAAAGACCTAGAGTAGCTGCTTTTGGAGCAACATGTGGCGAGAGCCTGCATGTGGGCAGCTTTTATTTGTTTATTTTTAATTTAATTTTTAAAGAAATTTTAGAGTACATGAATGATACATTGAATCTCCTTATACCCCACCACCTTCCCCTCCCATATTTTTACCGAATAATGACATTTTTCATTAGTGTGGTACATTTGTTACAATTGATGAGCGGATATTGAACTATTGCTACCAATCAGGGTCTATAGTTTACATTATAGTTTACACTTTCCACCATACATTTTTATAGGTTTTGGCAAAATGTATAATGGCCTGTATCCATCATTGTAATGACATTCAGAGCAATTCCAGTGTCCCCAAAATGCCCCATGTTACACCTATTCTTCCCTCTCCCTCCCCTCAGAACCTCTGGTGACCACTGTCATATCAATGTTACAACATCTTCCATTCCTAGAATAATAATAAGTTTACTTTAGTCAATAGTTGCAATCCCGCCTTATGTTTGTTCATTCCTTCATTTTGAGTATTTTAGGATGGTGATGCACACACTGTTTCTGATTGACAGAGGGCTTAGATTCCATGTAGCAGATGGATGAAACTGTCTTGCTTGCAGTTGTAGATACTCTCTATTTTTGGGATGGGCATTGTCCATCATAATCTTTTTGTTAGTTGTCCTGGACAAGTCCGATGAACTAAAAAGTAGGTATTATAGCACTGCTGAGATTCAGGGCTCACCCAGCATATGAATAGACTGAAGTTTAAGTCTCTGGTGCATATGTTTAATGAGTATATTGCTAATTATAGGTTCAAATAAAGGGGGCAGAAGAGCCATGTATAGGGAAATTATAAATGAGTCTAACGTAACATTGGGGAACATATATTCCAAAGAAAGGCCCACTGCCAAATTCCTGAGATGAGATTGTCTGCCCTGCCTTTGGTGTCTAGATGTCTCTAGAGCCCTCAGGAGCACCCCTGCTTAAGACATTGTTTACTGTGGTAGTCAATGAGATCCTCCTGAGATGTGCATAAGCATAACCTCTGGAATGACCTCCTATGCATTGTGAAATCTCTTTGCTATAAAAACTCATTTGTATTTAATATTTCCCCTTTTGGTCAAAAGCATTGCTAGTTGGTGCTTGGTAATAATCCATCGGTGCCAGGCAGGCTTATCCCCAGGAGTCATGTTCCATGCCAGAGGGAAGGTAGTGAGTTTATGTGCTGAGTTTGGCTAAGATGGAGGCCACATTTAAGCAACAAGAAGACTTTCAGGAGGCAAATCTTAGGCCATATATGATACTAAGCTAATTTTCAGTTTCAGAAGAACAAGGTTCATATGTACAAGGACCTGGTGTATTGGTCTGTCATCCTCTGCTAGGCACTGCCCATGTTCTCTGGGGATTCTTGCCGCTCTATTAGAGAATGTAGCAGGACTTCCCAGGATGGGAATTCAACATTCTTTTGGTTATTGTGTGAGTCTCCACTCACTGAGCCAACACCCCATGACCACTTGAACATATTTGTATTTCATAAAGGCATGCCCAGGTGCACCCCTCCCCCCACATCTCCCCATCACTGACACCCTGCACCAGAGATCCTCCCCTGCCACAGTTGTGCAGCCTTTTTTGATGGCTTACAGAGAACTTTCCCAGAGCTTCAGGTCTTGGTTGTTAAGAGGTAGCCTTTGCTATACTGATCCCATTGCTGAGGTGAGTCCTGTGCCAGTGATGTTGCCTAACCAGAACCATTTAGTGGTCAGAGCTCAAATCTCCATAAAGGCAGGCATTTTTGTCTCTTTTGTTCTCTGCTCTGTCTGCTGGGCCTGGAGTAGTGCTTTGGACAAAGTAGGTGCTTAGTAAATGCCCACTGACTTAGCTAATTTTATGACCAGTATCATGGTTGTCCCTTAGCTCAAGATTTCCTCTCAGAGTTTCTTTTTTTTTTTTTTAAAGATTTATTTTTTATTTATTTCTCTCCCCTTCCCTGCCACGCCGCCCCCCCCCCCCCCGTTGTTTGCTCTCTGTGTCCATTTGCTGTGTGTTCTTCTGTGTCCTCTTGTATTCTTGTCAGCGGCACCCGGAATCTGTGTCTCTTTTTGTTGTGTCATCTTGCTGCGTCAGCTCTCCATGTGTGTGGTGCCATTCCTGGGCAGGCTGTGCTTTTTTTTGTGCTGGGCGGCTGTCTTGCGGAACACACTCCTTGTGCGTGGGGCTCCCTTACGCGGGGGACACCCTGCGTGTGCGGCACTCCTTGTGCACATTAACACTGGGCATGGGTAAGCTCATTACACGGGTCAGGAGGCCCTGGGTTTGAACCTTGGACCTCCCATGTGGTAGACAGATGCCCTATCTGTTGGGCCAAATCTGCTTCCCTCTCAGAGTTTCATATTGTCTTCTCCACTCTTCCCTTTTTATAAACCACCAGAGTTCTCTCACCCATGAATTTATCTAAATTCTTCTTGAGCCTATTAATATTTTGACTTCTGGACCTCCTGAAGTCTTGAGTTCTCTTTTTAGAAATAGGATCTCTTGCTTTTGGTGTGTCGTAAAGCATTCTTCATAATCTAAGGTGGGAAGAGAAGTTTGAAGCAATTCAGAGAGTTTTATGGAGGGATGAGGGGACAAAAGAGACCCCAGGGATGATGGAAAAATGTTGGTAATGGATAGTAGCATAATATTGTAAATGTAATTAACAGAGCTGAATTTTATATTTGAATGTGATTAAAAGGGATTGTATATATGTTATTCTTAAGTTGTATATATGTTACTAGAACACATATTTTTAAAAAACAAAAACATAGGACTGTATAACCCCAATGGTGTAACTTAATATAAATCATGGACTATAGTTAATAGTACAACTATAATAGTGTTATTTCATCAATTTTAACAAATGTACCATACTAATGCAAGGTATTAAGGGGGGGAGGAGTATAGGGAATCTGTATTTTATGCATGATTTTTCTGTAAACCTACAACTTCTCTAAAAAAAAGAGAGCAAGCCCTGGCACAGGAGAAGGAAACTCACCTGGGAAGAGAGGAAAGGCAGTCCTTCATATCACTTAGGTCTCCATGATGTGCTGCGAATACTGTCTGGGGAGCACTGAATTAAAGCAGTGATTTTGTAATTTAGTGATGTCACTTTATTGATAGGAATAGTGGCTCAAAGTTTCTTGTCACTTTTTACAGTCAGCTCTTGATACTTGCATACAACTTTGCAAACTAAGTGAAATAAATACGGAGGCTTGGCTTGCGCTCTGGCAAACGATGTTCTTCATATTAAGTCTCTGTGCCTTTAACAGAGTTACTTGATCTTGGCCTCAGTGTTCCCACCTGTAAATTGGGGTTGGCCATAGTCCCTGCCCCATCGTGTTGTTGTGAGCTCAGAGTGAAATGATTCTTGTAGACTTTTCAGTCTGGAAAAGTTCTAGAAACACAGTAAGCATGCTATAAATATCAGCTTTTATTATTAGCACATCATCAAGATGCCCACCACTGTGCCTCATGATGGCAGGCTCAGCGGGTAGCCAACATATTTTCTCAAAAATAGTAGAACATGACTATAGGTTTGTGATAGATGTTTGCGAGGAGCAGTCAGGGTTTTGCCAGCTCTCTTGTACCTCTTGTATGGAAAGTGTTAGGATGTTTAGTCCATATTGCAATTACTTTCACCGTGTACAAACCCTTCAGCACTTTCTGTCTGTATCATTCCTTTTAAACTTACTGTATCCTGACTTCCATTAATTGTCACTGAACATTGGCTTGGTGCCTGCTGGTGAGCCAGATGTCTAACTGAGCACTGAGATGGTGGCTGTGACTGTGCTACTGTCCCTGCCCAGAAGGAGCTTGAAGGGGGTCTGGATGGACAGGGGAATGGAAGTGTGAAGCACAGAGCATGAGCAGGGAACTACATTGTTTTGGTGAAGCAGAAAGCTCAGGGCAGAAAGTGATGGGAGAAGAGCTGGTAAGATAGGTAGGCTTTGGAACCCAGAGTGCCTTATGTGTCAAACTTAAGGGCTTAAGCTCTATGATACAGGTGAAGAGGAGGTACCAAAGATTTGTAAGCAAGAGAGTGTGACATGGTCAGTATCTTTACACAAAGCACTCTGGTGAGTATATGAAGGATGGTTTTGAGACAGCAGCTGGAACGCAGGGTGATTAGTTTGGAGATTATAATACTCCAGTACGAGATGTGGAAGGGCTTGAAGTAGGTGACTGGAGGTAGAAATGGAGATATGAGACCACTTTCAAGAAATATTAAGGTGATAATTCATTCCGTATTGAGAGAAATCATGCATAACTTAAGGGGTTCTGGCTTGGAAGATGGTGTCATTAGCCAATATAGGAAATAGAGGAAGCACCTTAGGTTTTGGAGGGAATGTGATCAGTTCTGTTTCGGACATAGGAAGTTTAATGGGCTCAGTCCATCCTGAAAGGCAGTGCAGTAGTCGTTTGGATATACAGGCCTGGAATTTAGCACAGAGGTCTGAGATGCAGGTATAGACATTCAGGATGGCTAAAATTTCAGAATGGATGAAATTGACAACGTATAGCGAATAGCATGAAAGGAGAAGAAAAAGGGCAGGAACCATGGGAAACAACACTTAGTGGTTTTTGGAGGAAGGAGATGAAGAAGGCACAGTTCAATTGATGAAGAATATCAGGAGAGTGGTGTAATGAAAACTTAAGGCAAGCGTGGCCAGCAGCATCACAAGAGGCAAGGTGAGGACCAAACGGTGGTCTGGGGTTTGGTAACTGGAAGCTCATGGTTTTTGTCAGGGTCATTGCGGTGGGATGGTAGAGTTGAGGCAGTGAATGAGAAGCATAGAAGAGGAGCTCACTTGACTGAGGAAAACTCAGCATGGGTCGGGGGAGAAGGGGCAAGGAGGAGATTGCATTCAGGTCAGGAGATGTCTTTCAAGTAGCTGTGAACTTCTAGGGTATAGGGATGTCTTGAATATCTGTTGGTTTTGTTGTGGTTTTTTCCTAAAAACAATACCCATAACAGTCTATTATTGTCATTGTTATTATTATTATTTAAAAGAGAATCCATTAAATTGAATTATAGTTTGCTTCTCCCAGAAATAAAAGAGCAGTGATGTGGTCATCTGGTTTGCCTTATGTGTGAATAAGAATATGTGTATGATATAACATGGATTCTGGTAAAGGGTAAGTAAGAAGAATCATGTCATGTGATTCCAATAAATTTTTTTGTGATGACTTCTTCACTGTTACAAAATATACATGTTTTAATAGCTTTTATTAAAAACCATCTTTATTTATTCTCAGTTCATATATTTTAACAGTGATTTCTGTTCTGATCTGAATTGAAGTGTCTTTTTATAGACCATGTATGAATTAAACGTCTAAATTTCAGGATACTGAAAAATAAGCTAAAATCGGACTGATTAAATATGAAAGTCATTGCCCAGTTTCTTTAATTAAAATATTAAGGAAAATTAATTTCTATGAATCATTTCTTTTGAAGACATTGCTGCTTCTGCATTATAGAATCAGACCCTTTGCTTTGGACATAGGGCATTTGTAGACTTGCTATCAACCTTGTTTTTTGTGGGAGTTTAAATGCTGGACATAGATGCTCTAGTCATGATCCTGCGGATGGAATTCAGGATGCTGCCTGCACCACAGACTACCTGTGGTAAGGATAAGTTGTAAACTGTGTTATTTAGGAGTTTGCCAGCTAGCAGACTTTGAAAAAGGGTCAATTCAGGATTGATTAAAGTTAGAGATAGGCCTGGTCACCCTAACTCCTAATCTGCATATAGCAGAGGCTGCCATTGGGGTTGCTGAGTCCACCTTCGTTGGCTATTCCACTTCTTAAAGAGGTGCCTGGGCTTCTATTTTGTGATAGCTTTCGGTTTCTTCTTTCACGTAGGATTATTATGTTTCTCAGGAATAATTTGTAAAGGGCTCCCAGGCTCCTCATGTTTATTATTATTTTCCAACTTATGAGAGACTTGGAAATATCTTTCTGAGTGTTTTTCCCTCCTGGGCTTTCCCAGTCAGACCTAGTCAGGGTGGTTGAACGAGGTTTCTTTCCTGCATCAGGAGTCAACATGGACCCTGTCTTGGGTTCCTTCAGGGGCTCATCATGAAGGTAGTGACTTGGGCAGAGTTTCAGAGTGGCTGCCATTTCCAGCTTTCCATTGATAGGTTTCAAGATGCTAACAAGTACGTGACAGTTGTGTGGTGTGGTAGATGGAAACTAGATGCTCAAGAAGTCTCAAGGAAACTTTGGAAAGAGACAGCACAGTGAGTGATTATTACAAACCTCATAGAAAAGGGTAAAGGTAAGTACAATGAAAGAAAAAGCCTTTCAACTACTCTGGAAATATTTCTGATTGAATTTTAGAAGAACATTGGAACTTGATTACTATTATAATCAAGAGAACAATGTGCTGTGTGGTAAAGAGGCCAAGATGGTCTTATAAGATTTCTAAGGTAGGATTATTTATGTGAAAATAATGAGTATTTAACTTTTAAAATTTCACCTGGGCCATGGTTAGTCCCAGTGAAATCTAAATATTTGTACCTCTTCAGCACAATTAGGAACAGCCAAATCTCTCTGCTTCAGAGACCACTGTGCAAAATAAAACAAAGGCTTTAAGAAGCCAAGAAATTGAGTCTGAGCTCGTCACAGTTTATATGCCCAAATGAAAATGACTCTGTCTTTTGATGTTTCTCTTAACCCAGTGGCAGGATTTTTGGTAGAAAAGCTCTTCTGTAAATTCAGAAAAATACAAATTATACCACAGGTTAAGTCTGTCCCTTAGTCTTGATTTAGGGTATGTAATCTAAAAGATTGGCTCTGATACTGGTTGTATATTTATTTTAAAACCACGTGTGCGTTTATATGTTTTAACAGTGGTTAAGGATCATCAAAACATAGCCTATTCTTCAAGATGTTGTTGAATTGCAAGCTGAATGTTTTTGTGATGCTTTAGCTCTGGGAACAAGTAGCGTAGGATACTTTTTCTCTATCTGTTTGTAATTTCAAAATGAAAAGTGAGAGTAAAAAGAATAGCTAATAACATAATCCATATGTTTCTCTATGAGGAAAAAAAAAGATTAAGGGAAACCATTCTACATTAACTGTGACCAGTCCTCATATGGGAAAAGATGAATTCTAGTGAACTAACTGTATCTAAAATTAGAGCTGTGGGAAAAGGCATATATGTAACAAAATGCAAAAGATTAATGTGGAAGAATACCCCAAAGTATTGGATACCCTTAAAATATTAATCTATGTCAGACACGTTTGTACTGTACCATGTACCAATAATGAAATAGAGAAACAAGAATATCAGTTTAGCCAAAGGTTTCATTGATTTGTCTTTTGTTAATAACCTCTTTTATAAGACATCATCTAGCTTGGATATGAAGCTTTTTGTATAAGGTATCCGTAGTAACCTGTAATTTAACACTGCTCATTACTCATTAGGAGAGGCACTCAGATTCACATCATAGGCGTCACACTTTGGTTAGCTTTTAACCTCAGGAGAAAAACCTGATTGTGATTGGAAGCCTCTTTTCAAATCCACAATAATTATTAATTTGCCTCTCTGGAATAGCTAGAGTAGACTAACTAGAGAGACTGAGAGATGTTTGACCACAGAAGAGTGCCTGTCCTCAAATGTATAAATATTGTGTAACCCAAAGTCTTGCTTTAGAGGGTACCATTGAAAAGTCTGTGATGACTATTTGTAAATACCAGTTCACATCCATAAAGAGATTGTGATGTATGAGAAAGGAAGGTGAGAAAAGTGTATCCAGAAAGGTATCAAATTAGTTGAATTAAATTGGTTTCTGTATGACATAATATAGACTTTAATGGTTGAGTCTAGGTACCTCTCATGTACACCTGAAATGAGTAGGCAAATGGTTACAATTCCATCTCCAGCTGTTCATTAGAAATTGTTGATTACGGTAACATCTTTTAAAATGGTCTGCAGAAAGTGTTAGGTAGAGGAAAACTTAGGTTTTCCTGTTGGGTAAGATTGGAGGTGAGGACAAGATCTTGAGATTGACCATGACAGGGTGAATTTTGAAAACATCTTTACACCAAACCTGCTTTACCTTCAATCTTGTGGAAAATGCCATCATAGACTTTGACTTTGAGTGTGTTGAGGCTACCTTTAACTGAAGCTGCTGCTAACCACCATTCTTCTAGCTAGCAATCCTACTTTAGCATCCAAATCCCTTATGGATAAATAATTTGGCTAGTTGAATGACTGCATCCAGAATTCTTAAGGGGAGAATCTAGTCAACCTGGATCTCTTGATCAGGAGTGGCTGTTACATGTATAATCTTTGCAATTGGAGAGATTGCTCTGCCCTCTTCCCTGCTTACAGCTTGTTCAATTCTAGTGAGTTGTAATGTAAATAATGAACAAAAGAATGAGTCAGGGCATTCTAAAATGATTTCAATGTTATATTCTCTCTTTTTAGGAACACTTTTTTTTTTCCACATTGGCCTATAAAGACCCCACAGTGATAGATAAAGTTATGGTTCTACTACCTGATCCTCATATGTAATATTTATTATTATTGTTGTTATTATTATTATTATTAGCTAACACTCCAATGGTACTTATTATGTGCCAGGCACTATTCTAAGCATATTATATTTATTAACTCATTTAATCTTCCAAACAACCCAGTGAGACAGTTGTATTTACAGAAGAGGTAACTGAGGCACAAAGAGATTAAATGGCTTGACTAAGGCCATAGTAAGTGGAACCCAGGAAGTCTCATTCCAGAGTCTGTGCACATGACTATTAGTTTTTTAAAGACTGAACACAGGAGAAAAAACAAACCCTTAAATATTTTGACTTATGAGTTGTAGCTGATATCAGAAAATCTTTTGTGGCAGTTATCTAGCTTTTGATTCTGAAGAAGTAAGTGCCTGCTGCAGACTTCATGCTTCTCATTTTAGAACATTAAAAATAATGAATTTGGTATGTTCTTCTAGGGTTTTCTGTCTTCTGTGTATTTGCCTGTATTACTACATACGTGGCTTTCTGTGAGAAGCCTTAAAAACATGGACATACAAACTGCCCTGAGAATTACTACATAAAATTTTCCTCTTTAAACTCTGATCTTGTCTGATGTGCTTAAAGAACCTGTTCTACCCCTTTGATAATTTCATGCTGTGGTAGCATTACTAAGGATACAGCTGTAATTTAGAAACATTTTATTTATACTTGTTTGAAACTTGGGAAGGTGGTGTAAGATTAGTTCAATCTCTCTATTTTCTGCTTAAGATTTTTGAGGTGTTTCAGAAATGAAAATAGCACTCAACTTTATATTTTATGTAGGATTTTTTATTTGGAATACCTGGCTTTGTCACTGATGAATCATTTGAATATTTTTGTAAGAAAATAAATATTTTTAAATCATAATTTTAAAGTTTTGTATTTAGGGCATGCTTAAAAACAACATTGCATTCAAATTTAACTTCATTTTTGAAGGTTGGATTTTTATGTGGTCAGCAACTCTAAGTAAAAGTGGGAATTTAGGAATTCTATTAGAAACATCTCTGACTTAAAAAAGACTGAGTGTTTAAGAAAATTTGAGGGAAGTATTTGGATTAATATAATTAGGAACCCCAAACATTTACTTTTGGATTTTAGTAAATAAGACATGAGATAATGGATTCCCCCATAATTAGGATTTTGCTCAAATTAAGACCCTAAAATTCATTACGAATCACACTAAGGATAAAAGGGGGGAGAGAGATCACATTTTGAAAACAAAAAAGAGCACTTTTTTATTCTGCTAAGGAAAAGGAAAGGCAGTGGAAATATGGAATTTAAGCATCCTCTGCAAGCTAGAGATTTTAAAATGAGTTGAGGGGCCTCTGTTATTGGCAAAAGCACTAAGGGCTTATATTGCAGAAGGTGATCAAGTGGCTATGCTGTGTGTCCATATGTAAAGTGCCTTGTGCTTTTTAAAAGTCCCATCTGTGAGGGGAGATGTAAATCCAAAGTGCTAATCCTTTGTCATCATTAACAATCCCATGACACTTCTTTACAAGATAAGTGTTACTGATTCAATTTGGTTGACTGTGTTTAGCTTCCTTAAAACCTGCTGCAATTTCAGTTGAGTAAAGCATGATTCACTTCCTGCCCTGTAGGATATAAAACAGCTTTAATGGTTTAGTCTGGAAGTGACCAAAGTTAGTAGAGATGGAGAGAATGGAGAGAATGCCAACTTTTGAAGTGGTGGGGTTAGCGCCTGATGTTAGGTGGCAGTTTCTAATGTGACTTTCTGGAGGAATTGAATCCAGACATCCAAGTGACTTGTGTTTTCTTCTCGATTTCTTTGTCAGCCTTCCAGTCCTTGTACTGATAGTGTAGACACCTCTTGATTTCTGGTGGGTGATATTCACTTAGAACATGCAAGAGAAATACTCCTTGTGGAGACCACATCAGCTAACAAGCTAGTTTTAAGTAAGGAGCCTCTGAACAAGGGCCTGGTCTACTAGTGCCCCCTGAATGTACGATGGAGTTGTTTTGAACACATAAAGTAAAAGAAATCGGAATATAGGAATACAGATGACTTGATTAATTTGAGCCCAGATGTGCAGAATTTGTAGTAATTGTAAGATGGTGTTTTACTGTATATGAAAGAATATCGATAAACAGATTAACAATATATAAAATGGGTAAGGGAGGATACTTAACCTATTCAATAAGATAAACTGACTTCATAGTATCATCTATTTTTTACAGGGAAACAATAAGATAATTGCAAATAAAATCACCAAAGTAAGGATCTTAAATGGCATATATTTAGCAAATAGTCTGTGCAATTGCGTATATTTCAAAGAATTTTCTTATTTTTATAAGTCCATGACACCTTACCCCCAATTTTTCTGAACTAGTAAATTTTCTATATTTAAATTGACATCTGTGTTTCTAGTAACTTCATGTATGTGATAGAAAACCCCCATACAACTTGTTTAAAAAGAATGATTTTGTGTGATAAAGAGAATCACAATTTTGTGAAATCTTTACCTTAATTAATGACAGGATCTCCCATACACACTTTGATTCTTTGTATTGAGTTTTTCAGAAATACTTAAGTTTCTCTTTATATACCAGGTTCCAATTCCAAATCAAGAAATAATATTTTAGGTGTCCAGGCTCATCAAGAAGTGAGCTTAAGTTTCTTGATTGCGCCTGAACATCCCTGTGACCCCTGCGGTCTGCTGAAGAGATTGGTTACCTCTAGACTTATCTCACAGCTGATCTTTGTACTTGTTGGTTGTGTTTTTGTAAAAATGTTTTCTTATGTATTTATGTTTGTGCCCAAGTAAAAATTATAAAGGATATTTTGTAGCTTTGTGTGCTTTACTTGTTTATGAATTGTTCAGTGAGGTCAATTTTTTTTTTTTTAACCACAGTTTTATTTTAAAAGTGAAAATTGAGAGTGAAAGCAATTGTGTTAGTTGAGAGTGAGCACTAGAGTTTTCAGATAAAGAAAACCATGTACTTTAAGACTTAAAAAGAAAATGCATTTTTATGAGCTGCGAATAACTCAAAAGTAGTGCTAATTCATGTGGAAGTCTTTGTGGAATAAAATCTTTGAGTAGAAAGGTAATGAACTGAAAACAAATTATTTTACATATCTATATAGGACAAATGTTTAACAAAATTTCAGCAGCATAATTTATACATTGTACTGAACTGAGATTTCATGTGTCTTGTCCTATGAAATGTTACGGCTCCATGGTGTGCAAGTTTGGGACTTTTTATTTAAATGGGACAATTTGCTCATAAGTTGGTATAAAGTAACAGTATATTTCCACTGTTAAAAATCTTAGTGCAAAAAATTGAGAAAATTGGAAATATGTGCACTAACTGAATATTTGATGATTTTAAGGGGTTGTGATTATTAGGTACATTTTAGGTGTGATATAGTATTATGATTATGTTTTTGGAAAAAGAGACTATAACTTTAAAAAATACATTCTGAATTACTTATGGATATGATTTGATGACAGGGCTTTGCTGTAATATAATAGGGAAGTGGGGAGTGGCTGAGGGGTATGGGTGAAACAAGAGTTGATAGTTATTGAAGTTTGATGGTGAGGGTTTATTACATTATTCTGACTATTTTTGTATTGTTTGAAATTCTCTATAAATGAAAAGTTTTTAAAAAGAAAAAAGACATTCACAAAACTTGATTTAGTAGAAATACATTGATATTTTGTCAAAGACAGTTGAGGGTTTCAGAGAAAGGAGGCGCCTAAAAATATCTGAGGTTTGATTCCCTGCAGTTATATACAGTTACGTGATTTTAAAACCCAATAACGTATTTTCATTTTAATTAAGATAAGCCTCTACTTAAGTAAAAGGGATAAGAACAATTGCAGTTTTGGCAACAGTCCTTAATTCGGCAAATATTTTTTAAAGCCCCTCTGTGCCAGGTACTGCAGAGATTGCTAGAGAATCAAAGAAGAACACAGATATGGACTTTATATTAATGTAGCTAGTGAGATTTGTACAAGTCATCCCATGGTGTAATGTGATAAGGGCTCTAATAGACTTATAAAAAAGTGTTATGAGATCGCAGAGGTTGCACCAATTTAATCCTTCTTCTGTAGGGCAGAGGGAGCAGGTAAGGACATGTTAAGGAAGACTGTGATGTGGCAAAGTTGGCATTTGATCTGGTCCTTGAGGGATGAGCTAGGATTTTTTTCTAGGCAGAGAGGATGGTAAGGCCACTGCAGGCTTAGGAAGCTGCACCTGTGACTTTGGATAGGTGTTGCCACCCTAGTTTGATCTGAGGCCTTCTGGGTCTCTGAATTGCAGTGTCACTTCTCTTTGGTAGCTAAGCTGGCATTTGCTTACAGGTGAAGTTTGCTAACAAACAGCAGCAGGACTCCCCACTATGCCAGATAGGCAAATAGTTTTATCCTTGGTTTTGTGGGAGTTCTGATTGCCCTCCTGCTTTATGTTGAAAGATATTGGTGGGATTTGAAACCCATCTAGTAGGTGTGTCCCTGGTAGTATTTACTGGAGTTTTTGACTCTTTGAGACCTGTGGAGAGTGTTTGACTGGCGTTGTTGAAGAAATATTCTCGTACAGTTAGACCTCGGGGTCAGCGGCATGAAACTGAAACCAGTTCTGAGAGGAGTGGACTTTCCCTTTGAAGCTAATGAAGCTAGAGCTTCACGTCTTCTCGCTTGTACAGCAAAGTTCTGGGAGGAGCCCTTGAGATTTTCATATAGTCAGTTTTTCTCTTTTAATTAGTAGTTTTAAAAAAAGAAAATGTTACAGGAGACTCCACAAAACCTGAACCTGCTCTTGTTGCTGAGCATCTTACAGATGGTGGCCAACTTCTGTGTGTTTTATTTCTTTTCTTTCTGAACAGAACAGATAGCAATATTTTCTACCTCACAGATAGGTCACAGATTGCAAATACAATTGTAAGTAAAGGAGCCGGAAACTACTTTCTGGGCCAGTTTATTGCAAGTGAAATGTGGTAAGTGATTTGGTACCAACACAAGCAGGAAGAACTCATGCATCTTCCTTGTAGGTTCCCTGGATAGGCTCTCCTCATTCTGAAAACAACCTGTTAAGTATGGCACTACCCAGGGCAGACTGCCTGGCATGTTATCCCTTGTGTCTACCATCCTGCACTCCTGCTTTGGAACTCTGATCTCTTTGTTCTCCCCTTTCTCCTCTTTTATGTAGATTTGCTTTGATAGCTCAGCTTTGTGTGGCCAGAAGCAAAGCTAGTGGTAGTGTCACTGGAAGCAAGCACATGAAAAAGACTGTGCTCTATGTTAAACAGACTGACATTTATTTTTACATTGCTTCCTTTAATGTATTTGCATCATAGTCTTGGAAACCATTGCATCAACATAGTATCTTTAAAAATATGAAATCTAACTTGGAGAAATGCTACATTCCTGTCCTGGAATACCTTGGAAAGTAGGGAAGTTGTCAAAGAATGGAAAGGTTTTTTTTTGTTTGTTTGTTTTTTTTTAGATTTTTATTTTATTTATTTAATCCCCCCCGTTGTCTGTTCTTGGTGTCTATTTGCTGCGTCTTGTTTCTTTGTCCGCTTCTGTTGTCGTCAGCGGCATGGGAAGTGTGGGCGGCGCCATTCCTGGGCAGGCTGCTGGGCGGCTTTCCTCATGGGCGCACTCCTTGCGCGTGGGGCTTCCCCACGCGGGGGACACCCTTGCGTGGCACGGCACTCCTTGCGCGCATCAGCACTGCGCATGGCCAGCTCCACACGGGTCAAGGAGGCCCGAGGTTTGAACCGCGGACCTCCCATATGGTAGACGGACGCCCTAACCACTGGGCCAAAGTCTGTTTCCCGGAAAGGTTTAATGTTGCCTGGCTCAGCAATCATTTGTTGCCCAAATAAACTTTAGCAAAAAGTTTAAATGCCTCAGTTTATTTTTGACAAAAGTATGAGTTGACGCTTTTGAAATCGCTCTGGAAAAATTTAAAAAAGGAAGGAAAAAAAAAAAAAGGAATCATAGGACCCACCATGACAGGCTCTCACTGGCCAAACTGGGTGAATTTGAATATCAAAATAAATATGGTCAAAGGTTACAACAGGTGGCGGACTTGGCCCAGTGGTTAGCGCGTCCGCCTACCACATGGGAGGTCTGCGGTTCAAACCCCGGGCCTCCTTGACCCGTGTGGAGCTGGCCCATGTGCAGTGCTGATGCATGCAAGGAGTGCCCTGCCACGCAGGGGTGTCCCCCGTGTAGGGGAGCCCCACGCGCAAGGAGTGTGCCCCGCATAGGAGAGCCCCACGCGCAAGGAGTGCACCCCGTAAGGAGAGCCGCCCAGCGCGAAAGAAAGCGCAGCCTGCCCAGGAATGGTGCCGCACATACGGAGAGCTGACACAACAAGATGACACAACAAAAAGAGACACAGATTCCCGTGCTGCTGACAACAACAGAAGCGGACAAAGACGACGCAGCAAATAGACACAGAGAACAGACAACTAGGGCGGGGGGAAGGGGAGAGAAATAAATAAATCTTTAAAAAAAAAAAAAAGGTTACAAAAAGTTTAATAAAATCAGAATCCACAAGTCCACAGTGATTGATAAATTAAGTGAATATAAGAAGGAGAATTAAATGGTCTTACTTAGAATACCAACTAATAAATATAAAAGGAAGGATGGAATTACAAAATCATCAATGTATGCTAAGATCCTAGGTGAAAGTTTGCTGTGGAACATGGTATTTTCTTGGTCTCAAAGTGTCTAGTGTCTCCTCCTGTATATTTTAACTACAAAGGTAAAAAAAAAAATAAAACAACTTTATAGTGGAGAAACCTGGAGGATGCCATCTTAACCAAATGATCCAAGTTAATATCAAAACAGAGACAAGCAGACATCATGTGGCTTCTGACTTGATGCATTGAGGACACAGCTTCAGTTCTGTTATTCTAAAAATGTATAACCTGAATCTAATCATGAGAAAACATCAGACAAACCCAAATGGAGGGCCATTCTAATAAATGAAGGGCCTGTAATCTTCAAAAATGTCTAGATCAAGAAGACAAAGAACAGCTGAGAAGGGCAAAGCCTGGGGCTACAGAAATAGAGGAGCTGGAAAGGGGAGAACAAAAATACTTCTACCCTTTGTGTAGTTGTGGCAGCTTATGGCTTCCTCAAGAGGTTTCCAAGCCAGATTTCAGAGCTTCCTTTTCAAAATGAGGTGCTATAGAAGAGAAGATCCTTTTTAAAAAATGAAGATTATGGAAGATATTGCTATTGGTAGACTGTTACAAGTTAGGTTTCTTCCCACAGTAGGGGATATGACATAAACATTTATTATATGTGTCTAGTGTAGTGTAAGAAATGACAAACATCAGATTTTATTCATGGTTTAGATCAGTCAGCTGATTTTCTCTTCTTTCGTTCCCTCTTTTTCTCTTCCTCCTCTCTCTCTCTATCTTTCTGGAATAGACTATGTGGTAAAACATTTAAAAAGCAGAAATGTTTAATCAGTGTTGTTAACCACTATGAAAAAAGGGAGATTTTACAAAAATGAACTCTTTTTGCAAGTTTCCTCCCAAGAATATAGGCATAAGTAGTAAAGTAGATCAAACAAGCATTTTTCAAATCCATTCTTCCTCATTTTCTATTTGAATTAGAGCTGATTTAACAGGTATTACTCAGTTATCTTGTATTCTTGGGGGCAAAATAGGACATTCCTTTGCTAATGACAACTTGAATTTTCCTGTTCTACCAAGCCTTTTATATTTATCTAGCCCTTGTTATCTAAATGATCTTTATCAAAGATCATAAGAGGGAGAGCGGCAAAGTTAGTATGACTAAGTGAGGACCACAAATAATTAATTGAAAACTTGTCTTCAACGTGTTATTACTTGGCAGAATTAATTGGCATGTTCTGGTTATGGGTTGGCCGTTTTGACCGGAGATTACTGAATATTCATGTGCTTGCAAGCATCTGTAGAGCTCTATAGAAAACAATGTAAACTGTAACATTTTTGCGTTAAGAGGCTCAACCTCTGATTCATTTCACACTATCTTTTTCTGGCCTCCTCTGAGAACTACTAATGAACAGTGAGGTGGCCAAAGGGTGATTAAGAGAAAGATAAAAGGGCAGGTCCACCAAATACCAAATAATTAAAGTGGCTATGTTACAGAGGCTTTTTGACTAATCAGGCTTGCCATGTTTGTTGTATAATGTATATAATGCTGTGTTTAATACATAGCCTCGGTATGTCAGGCTCATAACTATAATGTTTTGACAGCTGGTTAAATGTTTTATGACTGTGGCTTTTAGGATTTAACCATAACTAAAACATTTTGGGCTCATACTAACAAGTTCACAAATACTAATCTAAGAATTAGTTATTTATCCTTAAAAATGACATTACATTTTCCACTTTTTGGATTGATATCTATTCTATGATATGAAATTTTTTCTTAACCACAAAACTACCACTTGACATAACTTTTTTGGTACTTAATGAATGGATGATAGGTATGATTTTATTTCACTGAAAATAACTGATGTTAAAGGGGAGGGCATTCTTTCCAAGAGCTGACCTTGTGCACCTGAAGGGTTATCTTTCTCTGTCCTTTTGTACATTTTTTTTCCTCTTTAGAATTTGACTTTGAAGTCTATGTGTCTTTTGATTTTGCCTTTAAATTTAATTTCTCTTTCCTGTAAGTACTTTCCCCCACAAAGTTTACCATAAGTGTGTTCGCTGATCAAAGTTTACTTTTAATTACTGAATGAAAAGACTCTTCTCAATGACAGGGTTGTATTCCCCACCAAGAAGGTGCAGTACTGAATCCAAAAGCCAGATAGCCAAGTATCCATTTTTATATAGAGTGTGAAGGAGAGAGGTTGAAGAGTACTAGAAAAGATGTCTGTGGGAAACGTGTTCATACTGAAGTCCTTTCCTTATTCCTGACTTCCACCCTTGTTTTGAGCTGTCATACTGTTCGATGTGAATGTGGCTGCAGCATGCTTTGGTGGGACTGATCTCATTACCTGTGCAAGGGTTACAGTGGTAGTAATGAAATGTCTTTAGAATTGGCTGAAACTAGGAAATCTTACTCACTTCCCTATCCACAATTAAAAAAAAACTTGAGATAATAAACAATTCCTTGGCTTCAAAGGGATACTCACAGTCTGCTACATTTTAGACCAGTCACTGCCTCCTCTTTCTTCCATCCACCCCCCCTTTCCACTTAAGGTTTCTTTTAGTTTTTGCAAAGCAACCATGTGAGAAGAATAAAATAATTTTGAAGAGCATTATATAGTGGGAATTTTGACAATGAGTGGAAGATGGTAATTACTCTCTTCCATTAGACTCAGTGGCTTTGGACAGATAAGCTGTATTGAAACGTGTGACCAGGGCATGGGATCATGGATTGTCTTTCACTGTTGTCATGGCGACAGTGATGCAGGTGGCCTATAACTGCCGGGCTGTCAGATCTTATACATCAAACTGGTGCTAAGTGAAAATATGTTAGAGGCATTGGAGAAAAAATTGCCAGCAGTGTTTATACGATCAGCTGGAGAAAAGCTAGCATAGTTGAAGAAAAGATTTCCATTAAAAGCTCTAGGTGTTTCTGAAGACGTCGGAGTTTCTACTTTTTATTAATAAGATGAAAGTGGACTTCGAAAAGAAAAATGTGTTTCTGGATGGTGCATTGCTGTCTGCATACATATAATTAACATGATGCCTTTTCACTTCCCCTGTGAGCTAATGCGATAATGTGGTGACTTCAGAAGAGGCAAGGAGACACCATGTGTCTAGAAGCTTTGCTTGGGGGCTTGGAAACCAGTTCTATACACTGAAAAGGGGTTTGAGCCCTTCTTTTTCCAGAGAACTTCACTGAATTTTTGCTAGGAAGAAGTGGCAAGAAATCATTATAATTGCTGAATTCTAATGGAGCACTTTAAGTATTATCTAGAGTATGAGGGTGTACCCTATTATGCTTGTTGGACTGATTCTATTTGAATGTAGGATACATTTAAATGTAGAATGGTTCCTCTTTGTCAAGAACAGTTAAGAGGGAAAGCTCTCTTTTCCTCTGCTTTTCTTCTCTCCTCTTCTATTCTTTTCTAGTCTCTTCTTTCTTTCCTTATTGACTTATAAATGCACTGAACTGAACCCTCATATACTAAGGGGCAAACAAGTATAATGTGTGTGTGTGTGTTTGTAGTGCTGTGCCTCAAGAAGTTAAAACTAGCTTTACAGTTCTATTTTAACCAGACTATCTTGGGAAGTAGGAAGAAAAAAAGCATCAATGTGTCAATCTCCATGTTATATTTGAGGAAAAGGAGATAACTCTGAAATGCAAAAAGAAGTTTCATTGGGCAGGACAGCCTGCTCATCCAAGAGTCAGGCATACCAGACAAGGTGATGGGTGCTTTCCGATAAATCTGACTCAGGCAGCATGGCCCCAGCTTCTAAAATTTCACTTGGGGGTAGCTTCCTGATTATTCTTCCTGACATATTTCCTGATTATTCAGTTATAAGGTAATAAGAGTAGGGGAAATTACCTTTATATACAATTGGCATACACTTGGTCAGTCAGTGTATTAGGTATTCAGTTTATTTCAACACACATGTATTGAACTAGACCTGAAATAGTAGGTATTTTGCTTGATACTGGTATTCAGAAGGAAGTGGAATCTAACAGTTGTTCAGTACTTGGTATATGCTCGACAATTAAGTTATTTAATCCTTACAATAGTTTTGAAGAGTAAATATATTACTATCATTTTGCAGACAAGGACACTGACAAAATCAAGATTCAAATGTAGTGTGTCTCACTCCATACTCCATGATTTTTTTCCCACCATACTGCTTCAAGACCTTGCCTTCAAGGAGCTCACAGTTTCATTGGAGACCCAGGGAAGCATTTAATAATTTTGGTACAGCTTGTTAAGTACTATAATAGACACATGCACAGAGGAATATAAAGTAGGGAGCATCTAACTTCCAAGAGGAACTAATGGTGGAGCTGATTATTAAAGAATGAATAGATAATTGGAAGGTAGGTAAAGAGGAAAAGAAATTCCGGGCCAAGGAAAAACATGAGTAAAGGCATAGAAGAACAAGACCAGGACACATTCTGGAATTGCAAAGTGTGTATGTATTAGTTAGGGAGGGGTGGGGCAGGGAAAGGTGCGTAAAGTGATTTTCTGGAGTTTGTCCAGGATATAATATCTTTTGTTATACATGTGATTTGAGGTTCAAAAATTGTGGTGGTGGTAGTTCCAACTGGGTCCTTAAAATCTAAAGGTTTTTGACTTCTGTCTTATTTCCCTCTATATTTAGTGGTTTTCTCAGTTATCTTTTTCTCTCAGTGCCTTCTCTTTTCTCAGAATACATTTTTGCTTACCCCGCCATCTACTCTCCTCCCCCCCACCCCCCATCTTTCTAGTTGGGGGCTCTCCTCTCTACTTAAAGAAGCACTTTTTGACCTGTGGTCTGTCAGGTCCTAAGTACAGGAGAAGAATGTGGGCACCCATCAATCTCAGACAAATAATTTTAATAATCAAGATGAGGAAGCTTTGTATATTCAAAGGACTTGATGGTGATGGTTCTTTGGTGTCAAGCTCCATGTAGATGATTAAAAATTAGATTCAGATTTAATCTCTATGCTAGTTGTTGACCAATGTTTTTTTCATTGCATAGTTTATATACAAAATGGAAATTTTGGCCCTCAGTCAATAATGTTAATAAATTCTCTGGTTTTTGTTTTCCTATTTTCATGAAACTACTCTTCTTAAATCGCAGTCCTTGGTTAACAGATTTTATTCCAGATATTAAGGTCAGGATTTTTGCAAAATCTTATCTATTTTAGACGAAATTGCCCTCAAGCTGTCATTGGTTGTCAGTGATTTACAGAGTCCCATAATCATTGGTTATGATACCAGTGATTAAGTGATGAAAATGAAGGTTGGTGTGCTTCAGTCTTTATGCTGTACTAAACTATTTTGTTAATATAAGATTTCAAATCCTGGTACTATAGATATGTTTGGAAATACTGATCTCCCTTTTCTCTGCTGTGCTCTGCTTTGCTCTTTTTTTGGGGGTGGGGGAGACAGACAGACAAGGACACCAGAGTCTTAGGTCACAGTTGCATAAGGGCATAGGGAAGATTCTTCTTGACTTTCACAGCTCATGCATCCATGTACCTGC